>NC_138155.1:2275000-2762500 GCF_964199315.1 Orbicella franksi
TGACAAGGAGTATTTCTAATCCCCGCCCAGATGAGATGTTAACTAGTCCGTCACAGGGCAAACCCCTCAGCATTAAATTTGCTGGTCTCCATTTAATTTACTCCATGGTGGAGGAAGTTACTGTGAGAGTAAAGCGTCTTGCCCAAGAACACAACACAATGTCCCCAGCTGGGGTTCGAATGTGGACTACCCAATCCAGAGTCTAGTGTGCAAACCATGTGGTGAGCAGGCTTCCCACTACCAAACGTATTTACTTACATTTTATTTAATTTTTTTTTTCTACAGTGCTTCTTGCTTTCCAGTACTGGCTTGATCATTGTCATTCAAAATTTATTTGGACTTCAGCATTTGCCATTATCATCTTTCGATCGGAGCTGTGCATTTTACTGGGTCTAATTTTACTACTGGAGCTTGTAACGAGACGTCTGTCTCTACTCATAGGATTCTGTCACGCAGGTCTGGCAGGCATTAGTGCTTTAGGTGAGAACAGTACAGGGAGACATTTCTTTTTTTAAAAAAAAAAAAACAGTTGAGAACTATTCAGATTGGTGACAAATTTATCAATGAAAAAGTTGAGAAGTTTGTTACTGTTGTTAGTTTGAGTGGCAAACTTTCTTTTTTTCCTAGCCCTAACTGTTTCTGTGGATTCATTATTTTGGAGAAGGTTCCTGTGGCCTGAAGGAGCAGTGCTGTGGTATAACACAATACAGAACAAAAGCTCAAACTGGGGTGTATCTTTTCCTTTGATAACTTAGGTGGCAAAATACAAGATACAAAAATCCTCAACTTGTTGCACAACATGAACAAATCTGTTATGTGACAAGTTGTGAGTTTGATGAAAAACGAACAACAAAGCCAAGATTTGTTGCTCAAAGTAGACCCGCACTCTACTTTTCTTCAACCTGCAACAAATGTTTTTGTTGCACAACAAGTTGATCACGCAAGGTGAAAAACACGAAACGTCGACCCAAAACTTGCAATGAAACAATATTGCGCGACAAGTTGAGGGGTTTTGTATCTCGGATTTTGCTGCCTTTAGACACATGTACATGCATCTTCTAAGCACGTGTAACACCTGGAGTAAAAATAGGAGGAATATGCGGCTTACTTCCCAAAACCCTACTTTATTTACGACCAAAATCTATGATTTTCCCTACCCTGGTTATGACCTAATTAAAAGATTTGATACCCTATTTAAGACTTGATCCTTAAATCAGTACCCTGTTTCAGACTGGTCTACCTTGTAATTACCTTCCTAGTTCAGACCAATGTTAAAGGCAATGTTTGTTTGTTTTTATTGGGTATGATAACTTCTTCTAAAGAACATACCCAATTCAAGACTAGAGTACAAAAACCATACCCTATTTGAGACCAAAATGGTCAAAAATTGATACCTTTCTTCCGACCAAACTATCAGCTAAAACACACACCCTTTGGAACTGCACAGACCTATATAGCCCATAAAAGGGAGAAACCCCCCCCCCCCCCCGGGTATAAAAGTACTGCAGTTATTTCAGGTTGTTTTAAATGATATTCATGTGTCTGGCATCACTGTAGGCTCTTGATGCATTCCAGAGAGATAGATTTGTGCTAAAGGAGTTATTACATGTAATTTAAAACAAATTTCCTTCACCAAGTGCCAGACATCTCCTTTCCTTTGGTATTTCTACTCTGTTCTTCCCAGATGTTTGTTATTTGGCCTCATTCTGGTCCCTCTGGGGCTGTGGAGGGACAGGAGGACCTGGACACTAGCTGCACCATGTGTTGGTTTTGTCTTCCTATATTCATTTCTTCCTCACAAAGAACTTCGTTTTATTATTTATGTCATTCCTGTGTTTAATGCAGTTGCAGCCTGTGGATTGAGCTTCATGTAAGTTCTTGCAGTTGAAGTATTTTACATTGTGGAAGTAACCATTAAAAAAATGTCTTAATCTTCTCCGATCTAAGTAATCCTTGAGACATGTTTTTTTCTGCTATTATCTCTCGCTTTCTTACTCAGGCCTCTGTTTGTTAGTGCGCCCAGCGAAGCTTGAAAGAGAGCATGAAAAATGTAGGAAAATACAGAAAAAAAAAGAAAAGAAACTGCTTGTAGTCTTGTATTTTGTTTATCACAAAGAATGTAAAAAGCTGTAATATGAGATTGCATGCAAAATGTCCAGTTAATTTTTTTGTTATTTGTTTTTGTTTCTAAAGAAACAAGAATGAAGCCAAATGGAGGTCATTTGTGTCCCTTGGGATCAAACTAATTACTTGTGGGGGACTCCTCAGTAACTGTTTGGTTACAGGATTGCTGCTGTTGATATCCCATAATAATTACCCCGGAGGAGTGGCATTGCAAAGACTTCACAAGCTGCAGGAGAACCATACAGGTATAATGGAAAATATCTGTTTAGGCATAGGGCTCTATAAGTCACTACAGTAAATCTTAGTCCAGAAGGCGAATCTAAGTCATGATGTCATTGGCAAGGCTCGAAATTAACTTTTTCGTTCTGAAGCCAGCTGGCGACTAACGGAAAAATTTTGGTCGCCAGATCGTAAATTTTGGTCGCCAACTTATTTTATATATGACTTACACAAGAACTCGATTTTATACGTTACTTTGCATGCGAGAAAGTCACAATTGAAGAGCGAAAACAATTAAAAATAACACGAGTAACACTTAGTTATAAAGCTACCATTATTCTCAGGTGATATGTCTCTGGTCGGAAGGTGATGGTTGTCTCCACAGTCATTTTAAATGAAGCGAGGCATAAAACGTTTTAAGTCCGTGGTTTTCATTGTGAGACAAACACGGGTCCTTGCGTATTTTCCATTTGCTACTTCTTCGAAATGCCGTTCTTTATTTTCGACTTGCTTTCCACGACGCCTTTCGCTCACGTAATTCCTTCAACTGATTGGTATCTGCCGCCATTTTCGCGGCAAATGAAAAGCACATGGTGTTGAAGTGCGCCTGCGATCCCAGTTTCAGAGGAAGCCGCTGAAACAATGTGGCGCGCCGTGAACGCAGTATCGACGTGTCGAAATTCATTCCATTTTTTCGATTATCTTGTAATAAAATATTCAGACATTATTTTACTGGGGACGGAAAGGTGAGTTGTATACTAGCTACCATATCCGATTGATTTCCTAATATAAAGATTTAAAAACAAAAGTTGTGTCGTGGTTTTCTTTAGTTATCGGACAAAACGCGAGTCGCCAGTGCTCAATTTTTGGTCGCATTGGCGACCAGTGAGTCGCAATTTCGAGCCCTGATTGGGCAAGACACTTCTTACAGGGTTTCTTTTTGGCTGGGTATGCACAAGGCAGTTTGAAGTATTCTCTATGTAGCATTGATAAAAAAATAAAGAATCAATGCACTAGTGTTAATACCTTGTAACATAAGTGTACTTTTTAGGAGGTAAAACCATTGCAACTTAACTGAGATGGTTGGAATTTCAACAGTTAAAAAATGAAGGTTACATTTTAGAAGTAAACTGGAAGTAGGTAAAGGTAAAGTCTGCATACAAGCCAATTGGACCATCAGGCCTGAGCTTATCCCAGTGGCATGAAGCGACTAGGAATATTTCTACCGCTCTCTGGATGGGATGCTAGTCCATTGCAGTATCACCCCAGCATTAAATTTTTCAGTACTCATTTATATACCTGGGTGGACAGGCACTGTGAGAGTAAACTGCAGGTGAACAACTTTTTTTTTCCTCTGGTTCCTCTTCAGTAGGGGTCAGTTAGAAATACAAAAGTTGTACCACCACAGGAACACCACAGCAGCACTGCAGCAGCACCACAGCTGTTGAAACTCTTAGCTGTACAACTTCACGAAGTCTTGTCTCTAGACTTTTGTGAACGCAGAGTGAGCGTGAAAGGAGAGACAGAAAAAAACGAGTAAACTCAATCTCCTTGTTTGTCCATAGAACCGTGCCATGTTCATATTTCTGTTGCTGCAGCTCAAACTGGCATTTCTCGGTTTGGAGAAATTAATCCATTATGGAGGTGAGGAAACTTGCTCCAGGCTTTCGGTTGTTTGGGGAGCAGCGCGGGTGAATGGGGGGAAAAATAATTAGGAGAGAGGTGTTTTGGGTGTTTAGCTCTCCACACTGCTCCCCTAATTTTTCTTCTTGCCGTTTTTCGCGCTGTTCGTAAACTAACCGTAGGTCTGGAAAGACTAGGAGGTGAGGGTTTTTTGTTAGTTAACACTGTATAACTAGTATAAAGTCCAACTTGATAGGTGACCGGAAGTTATACACTGAAAATAGACCAATTTCGATATATTAAAATTCAGTCTAACACAATAGACCTCAGCAAGAGGCTCTGGAGGATAAAACCCCACAAACTCTGTAGTTATTCCCCGGAGCCTCGTACTGAGGTCTGTTGTTTTAGGCTGAATTTTAATATATCAAAATTGGTCTACTAGCTTCTTAAACTCATTAATAATTCATCAAGTTTAAACAAACGAACTCACGAGCGTGACAGTATTTGCAGGGTTATCTGATCTTAATTAGCATAGATCTATACGATTATCTTTCTACGTGTTCTCCTTAGTTTTAGTTGCGATTGAGAAGATATATCAAACACTCAAGACATCGTTTAAGCACATTTCCAAAAACCTCGATGTTCGTCACAAATACTCCGATGCTTGTCGTAATTTCAACTCTCTTCTCGGTGTTTAGAATTGTCGTCAAACACGGTCTTTCGTGTTTAATAGATTTCTTTCAAATAGATTTTGATGGGTGGCGTAACGTTGAGACGAGATAGGTTTTCTGTTGAAACCGAATAATAGGCGTCAACTGGGTTGTTTTTAAATGATCGTGTTTCTTGCTTCTTTCCAGGTATTCCAAAACGGAAGGTCTGATGGAAGGAGGCCCTGAAATGCTGATCTTCTCACACCTTCTGACCGAACCACCCTGCATCAGAATGGAGCGCTCGCATTTACTACTGGACAAAGTGGAAGGATTCGACAGAATGGCATTTGATTTTAAACGTTTTCCTTTTGTTTTTCCAGTCATGTCGACTAAAATTTGTATTCTGGAAAGACGGAACTGGAGAAAACCTGACAAAGAAAGGACGTGAACTTTCATGTGAAAATGTAGCTGAAGAGTGTGTAGAGTTAGGAAGCAGAACGATTTAGCTTTTGGGCCTGAAATAGAAACTAAATAATATATTAGAATTTATCTACAATGTCGACTTGTAGGTTAATTTGCAAAAGAGGAGATGACCCCATTTCACGGCTTTCTACTGTTAATTTATAATGCATGGAATGATCAGTCACAAAACTACATGGACAATCGGTGTGCTAAAAAGCGCTAGAACGAAGAAGAGCTATTGCTTTTCAAATTCATGAATGTTAATCCATCGCAAGTCGCACTCCTCCCTTGCAGGTATTTGCCGTGAAATTAAATTTAACAAAATTACTAAATGATTTAAGATGAAGACAACAGAACTTGAATCTAGAGCTTCGGTTTATTTAAAATTGAGTTGGGAGTGGGGGTGGTCAATGGGGTTTGGAGGTTGGGGGTGTTAAATTTTAGAAAACCTGCCTTGATCCAACTTGTAATAAAATGAACAACAACAAAATCTGCTTAAGAAATGTTCCAAGCTTTCAGTGTTTATAGACCGTCGCAAATCTTAGTAGTGGTAGTCGTAGTGTCGTAAAGCTTCACCACTATAGTCCTGGTGGATGCACTTGGTGAATACTTTACAGATTTCTCGCTTAAGTCTGCGGTAACAAGTCGAAGGGCGGAACAAACATGATGTTGACATACAACCGCTGGATGCGATGGACCACTAGCTCGAGTCTCCATGGCCATATGACGAACATCATGAAGAAGAAGCCGAACGTCACGGTGAATAAATACACCGGAAGTTCCGCAAGCGAAGAAGAAGCACACCGTTAGGAAACAGACAAGTGCAGTGCTCAGTGCACAGATCAAGATGATAATCACCGGTAACATGAAGATCACCAGGATCAGAATGAAAGGAGAAAATGCCAGGAAAAATGCCAAGATGAATGGACTATTTAGGGCAGCTTGTTACCAGGCTTTGTAGGTATCCACGGCCGCCTGAATCCATTCCGGAATCCATCCCTGGATCCATCCTTCTTGTTGTGGTAATCCTGGCACTGGACCAGCAAAAGGCGCCATGTTTCTTGATGCACAGCGTAAACAAATGAATAAAGCTATGAAAAGTTTTAAAGTTGCGCCACTCTATAGCGACCTCTAAACAATAGCCCTCTACCGAAGTCTGTACAATGAACCCTCTAAACAATGGAATAGAGGGAGTAAGTTTCTAAAGAAACTGTGGTGCTGCGTCGGTTGGGAACATAACAAGATAATTTGGTTTTATCAACTGGGTTGATAATGTGAATTGGCCACCGTAGAGATTCGAAAGCTGACGTTTCGAGCGTTAGCCCTTCGTCGGAGCGAAGAATAGATAACTCCTTCACTGCTGGCCATGGTCCAGTATTGAAACCGATATACCCTAAAAAAATCGCCCCTCACCAAATTTTGGTACCTTAATCGATTTAAATAAAAGCTTCCCTTTCAAGGGATTCACCAGCACAACTACTTCGCGTGAACTTTTAATGCAAGGGCCGGCCGAAGCACTCTTATAAGTTTTCGAGTTTTTTTTTTTCCTTTTGAGAGTCGCGCTTATCTGCACGTCAAAACTCGAACGAATGGATTCAGCTGACTTGCCTTCTGTTTGATATCGGTAGTTTCTACTTTAAAAGTTATCTTCTCTGAGCTCCGTCAAGATTTTTTCAATCTGAACAACTTTGGGCTAAACAGCGAGCAGTTGAATAAAGTTACGAGGATAATTGAATTATCACTCAAAGCAATCAACCGTGAAGTCCCCGCGTTCCAAATGTAGAACTTCCATCACGCGCGACTTCTCCAACACAGGTCAACACAACCGTAACCGCAGAAACAAACAAGGCGACCTTTCCTATCTCCAGAGCTATTCCGCTATGAATTGTCGCTTCGCCCGCGTCAATTTGGACAAGGATGCCTCGCAGCCAAACTTAAGAGAAGCTATTTATACGCCTGATCACCAGAATGTACATCCTCGTACCCAGGCTATTAATGAAATTTCGGTCGGTAGGCCAAAAAGATCGAGGGCGAAAAGGATAAAAGGAAGGCTCATGTTCTTCACTGCGCTTTCAAAATTCCAGCGAAAAACGGTACAGTGACTGACAGGAGGCACTGTGCAGTTAATACACAGAAAGCAACTTTAATTCATGAATTTTATTTGTTGATCCTAATGCTGGTGTACTAATTCGGTACAGCAGATTGTATAATACGCAAATTGTGATTGTGACTGCATTATTTGTGCATATAACGGATAGAAATTCTTTAAATGAGACAAAAATCGAATAGCGATTTTCCTGCTCCAAAATTTCTGTCGAATATTATCATAATTCTAAGAATGTGTAGGGGGTGGCGGGAGGGGGGGGGGGGTGCTTTGTAACAAGTTAATGCGTCGTGCAAAATTAAAGTTACATTATAGAAACAAATCATAATTCAAACCAATAACACTCCTAAAAACACTCCTAAAAACATTGAAACAACTTAAAACAGCGACTGGAAATCCGAGTCCACAGATTTCCTCGTTCTTCCCAAACGTTCATTAGTGTTATGATTCTATCAAAACATGAACAGCGATAATATTCTCTAAGTTTTGATCTCGTGAGAAATTTCACCAATTTTGTGTGATACGTTATAAGTACCTATATTTGGTACGAATGCAATATGGATACATTCGAATATGCTATCGTGGCTATGAGCCTGCGCAGCAGTCGTTTTCTTTCCGAGAACTCATGAAGACACACTCTCGTTCCCAGAGCCCTTGCGTTTTCGTTACAGTCAACGAAGGCTCGAATCGAAAACTGGATTCAAATAATCCTGTTTCCAGTTTCATCGAGCGCATGCGTTCAGGTTCAATAAAGGTTTCTAAAAGTCCGTGGAGAAAGTAACAGCTGTGATTAATGCTGGCTCACCTGATTTCACCCGGAGGTCTCGACTGCTGACCAAAAGGATCGTGGCCTCTGGAAACGAATAGATTGGTAGAGGCATGGGGCGAGAGACGGGACTGATCTCACTCGTGCGCAATCAGTCACGTGTCCATCGCGCTCTCGGAAAGGAAATGAATGTTAGGCTGGCTTCGTGATTATATTCAACAACAACAACAAAAAAATCAAATCAGCGCTTTACACACAGCCCTTCCTTGTTTGTGTCTAGTCACCCATTGAAATTTCTTAAGTATAGATAAAATATTACAGATAATGCGACTAATAATTTAATTCCTGGTATTATGAAAAAGATCTAAAACGCAGCTTAAAGTAAAATGCTTAAATGACGTGCAACCCCGGTTAAGCGACTTCCGGTATAGCAAACATCCGGCTATGACGAACAAACTCGGCGATCCTACCCATTTCTCCAGCTTTTTCAGACTGCACATTTTTTTCTGATAAAAGAACCGCACCTAATTTCAGCTCATAACGAACGGTCGTTACGGTGAAAAATTCAATAGGAAACCGGCGACGTTTAGATTCAATCTTAAGACACGCTGTCGCGCTTTTCTGCAATATCTCGCTAATAACGGTAAAAACTATGAAAGCTGTTGGTAATATAGCTTACAGTGAACCACATTAATGGAATCGAGTGAGTTCGATTAACCGAAGTTGCACGAATGAAGTCAAACTGAGACACTAAAGAGCTCCCAAGGAGGGAGGAGCTGGTCCTTTTGGTGGCATGGGAGCGAGGCCCTTCTTGCTGAAGTACTCCTGAACTTGTTTGGGTATTTCCGCTAACACGTGTTTAGCAAGAACTGCTGGAGATTGCTGTTGAAAATGAACGGAATAGTATGAGACCTACACAGAAACTTTTTACAACTAGGTTTTAAGCCATGAGATCAGGGTCAAGTAAATTAAATTTCCTCGCACGCCTGACTTTGAAATTGGCATTATGAAGAGAAATCAGTTTCTGATGACATCGACGGTTATGTCATTAATCACGCGCGATTTGCGTGACACTAGTCTCTGATAAGGTTTCGGTCAACTCACTGTCCTAATAATTTCTGACTTTGTTTAAGTCGCATACACAGCCATTATTTGAATCACCACGCAAGGCTTTTTTAGGAAAGAAGTATGGCGTGACTATTTAAGTAACGTAAAGCTCACTTTGTGCGCTGCTGTTAGGCCTGGTCACGTACAATACCGTTCCAACTCACAAGCTGTCACAAAACGTTTTTGACAGAACAGAAAGTCAAACTAACCGTTTTAAATTCTCTAAAAGGCACAAACTGTACAATGTCCCTGTCAGCGTAATGATGGCCACATCTCAGCCTGAAGAAATAAAACAAAAATCTATGTTTGTTCTCACAGATAAGGTCAAGTTGTAACCACGAAAACATTTAAGACAGTTTGGTTGGTGAAAAGAAACTGCTTCTTTATTGAACGCTGTTCAACTCGTTGTAACCTCACCTTCCTTCATCAGCATCAAGTTCGTTCATATCCTTGAAATCAGCTTGACCTACTCCAACGATAATCACGGACATGGGGAGACGAGACGCTTTGATAATGGCGGCTTTTGTGTCCTCCATGTCTGACAACACACCATCAGTCAATAGCAACAGAACGTAATATTGCTGTAAAGACATAAGATGAAAACGATTTACTTCAACATGTAAATAAAGTTGGTCAAGGTCTCCAAGGTGAAGTGTAGTCGTTTACGGCCGTTCCTTGAGAAAAGAAACATTTTGTAAAGAAATGTCTGAAGAAGAAATTCGTACCGCTGTCATTTGGTAGCCTGCGAGCAAGTTCCTTCCGCTCCCCCCACCCCAAGAGAGCTTGCTCGCAGGCTACTTATGTACTGCTTCTCTTCTTCTGTGCCCAACAGCGCCGAAATTTTAATTTAAAATCTTAGGGGAAGGGGTACGCCTGCAATAGTCTAGCATCTCATCCAGGCGGAGTGGGGGTAGAAATACACCACGTGTCTTCACGTTGTATGAAACCCGTAGATTCAAGTGAACACGGGCCTGATGGCCAAGTCGGTCCCGACACAGATATCACTGTTCTGTGCTTTATGTTCGCCCTTAAACAAATTACTAGCACTACTTGATGGCGCAGTTACATCGTGACGAATTGCTTCATTCTCATCACTTGTTTGCTTAACAATGTGCCGTTACTGTAAGGAGAAGTTAGATAAGGATCACTGACACTGCATTGTACATACCGACGCTGTGTTTTCCTTGGCCGCCTGCTCGGCAAATCTAACCACGTGATTGATGATCGGCGAGACGTTGGTCGGGCCATAAAGTTGCACTTGACGAATACAGTTCTGATACGCAGCGACGATTTCGGGGATACCTGTACAAGATAGGAGAAAACAGTTTTGTACTTTTACATGGGTATTGTTTAAGACCAGCCTAAATATCGGACGGTTTGTTTTGTTTATCATTATTGTACTTGGATATTTTGATTAACGTGTTTTAAGGCTCCCTCCACACTACACTGGAGAAATTTGAAAACACAACAGCAATTTATTTCTACGGTTAGGTCTACCGTCTACACTACTCCGTCACGAAAACGGAACTTTTCGAAAATGCTCTTCAAACCGGAGGAATCTGAAAACGCCGGCTTCACGTCTTGGTGTGGACGGAAAACATTTTGAAAACGATGCTTTTCGAAAACGATGAAATCAAGGTAATAATGTGATTTCCCTGCTAGAGCTTTCCTCAAGCATATATCCAAAATGACCCTGCCAGTGATTGTTGCGTTTTCAAAATTTCTCCGGCGTAGTGTGGACGCAAAACATTTGATGCGTTTTCAGAGTGAAACCATCGTTTTCAAATTTCTCTGGCGTACTGTGGACAAGCCCTAAGCCGTTTGCCAAATTGGATGGAATTGGAAGGAAAAATAACCACTTCCATCGACCACAAACTATCAACAGCGCAGATATTACGGAGTTAAAGCAAAGGTAACGCCAGCGGAGACTTGACATTCAAGGTGAACATTGTGAATCATAACTGAGATATCACATCAAAGTTTCGAATTTTTCCTTACCGTGACAATACGGGTTGGTGGGGTTGAAATTTAACGGAAACTCGTGGGAAACCTAAGAGGACAATCACAAAATAAACTCAATCAGTTGAAGAAACAGTTATCTTTTGTACATGTACTTAAAAACAGTGCACAACAAGCTCAAGCTGATAAAGAGAAATCGATCTCTGTAGCAAATTTAAAAAGCTGCGGATGTTTTGAGCGTTAGTCCTTTATCAGAGCAAATCACTTTACTCTGACGAAGTGCTAACACTCAAAATGATAGCTTTCACAATTCCTTGTATAGCTATATAGGAGAACCTTTGCTGACGTCATTGTTCACATTTTTCCTCGTTAACATACGACTTTTGGCAAAGAAGGCATTATTCTAGACACAAATTGACTCCAAACATTTAAAGAGCTTTTGAAACTTAGCAACTGGTGAAATGTTTGGCTGTTTGGGTGTAATATTCGAGGAGAAATTGGCTTTCAAAAACTGCAAATTTTTGGGTGGTTAAAGTGCTAATGAGCTCATACATTCTTTGTAAAATTTCGAGTTTTTAAACCGGCGTACATGTAGCACAAAAAAATATTCATTAAATCGAACTCAAATTCATTGGGACTGTTAATCATGCTATGCTCATTCAATTATTGTAAACAAAGATTCTCCTATAGCTATCTGGAACCTGGATTTGTGTCATCCCAGAGGCTGTGACTGAAGAGCTTCGTCACCCTTTACCTGATTCGCTGGAGGTATTCTTGCTCCAAATCCTAACGCTGGAAAATACTTGTCCCTTCAAAATAAGATGTAAGCAAAAGACAGTGTTAATATTTTGAAACTTACTAAAATTAATCCAAATACATCAGTGTCACAAAAATAAAAAATCTGATTCTAGCTAGACTGATCAGAATCAAAACATCACAGCAACCCAAATTAAAACTTTTTTTAGAAAATGATTGGACACGAGCAGGTTCTAGTGTTTGGATTTTGCACTAAACCACTGCTTTCTGGCTTTTCAATTTGTCGCACCAGCGAGCAAGTTTACGAACAGGGTGGAGGGGAACTTTGAGTGTATGTGTCTCTTGCACCTTAGCTGCTCTCGCCCCCTGACACAAACAAAAAAGCCTACTTGCAGGTTAACAAAAAAGAGAGCTCAGAACAGTGTACATCAATTTTCCAACTTCTCACTTGTTCATCATTACTTCCAAATGGATTCCTATAAATTGTCAGACAGCCTTCAACAGAATTGCTTTAACTTTTAAGCCAAGCAAAATTTAGTCGAGCGTCCTGATTATTATTAGTTATTACAAGTAGACAACATAAAAACTGAGCCTCACGTGTCATAGTCCTGACAGACCTCTCCCACAGCCACCAGAGCCTTGACGTACTCATTAGGTTCATAGGGATTCATATAGTGCAATGACTGGGGATGATTTGGATCACCATTAGATGCTGTGAAGTCTATACCAACCTGTGTTAAACCAACAAAACGAAATTGTAACCAAAATGTCCAACCTTTAGGTGAAACTACCAGTGGGATTTTTGGAGGCACAGTGGCCGCCTCATGATTAGTGCAATCATCTCTGATTCGAGTCCAGGTTCGAGCCCCACCCAGGGACATTGTGTTGTGTTCTTGGGAAAGACACTTTACTCTCACAGTGCCTCTCTCCACCCAGGTGTATAAATGGGTACCGGCAGATTCAGCGCTAGGGTAACACTGCGATGGACTAGCATCCCGTCCAGGGGGGAGTAGAAATACCCCTAGTCACTTCATGCTTTACAAACCGGGATAAGCTCCAGCCTGCTAGGTCACTTGCCTCATATACAGACTTTTACCTTTTACCTTTTATCTTTTACCAGTGGGTTAAAAGAAATGGGAAATCCACTTTTCCACTTTTGTGTGCTTCTATCATATTAATATTTTATACTTACATGTAAATACAATTATTTCAGACTTCCCCAAAGCGTACTAATAGCATTTTGAAAACTTTTTTCTCTTCTTTTCCAGTCATTTTTGACCTGTAATTTATTTTCATTCAACGCTGATGCCAACTGGCTGCCTGGCTCTGCTAGCCACTTTGGTTATTCCAGGCAGCCAGTACACTAGCTATATTTTATTAGCTATATTTTGTGTAACTAGTAGACCTGAGAGAGAGCACAAATAAAGATTGTTGTTGCTCTTGTTTTCCAAAGTTCCACCACTATTGTTACAGGGAGGAGGCAAGGAACATTGTCCAAGTCTCCTCCATTCCTAAACCCTACATTACAAACTTGCTAGTCAAATGCTGGTTGAAGTTCAACATCTAATTACTTACTGTGAAGTTAATCTGACATCCTCCCATTACGTAATCTAAGAATGTGTGAACTTTGGTTATCTGGGGAACATAACAAAATCCTACTTCACTTGAGATCAATAATTAAACAAATAAAAGAAGACAAAGCTATTGTTTTGCAGCTAAGTGAAATACAGGCTCTGTGTCACCCTTGTCAGAGTGTTCAGTGTTATTGCAATTCAAGTGAACATTTGGTTGCTTATTTTGGCTGCTTTTGCTATTTCCATATAACGTTCCAACTACATCATTCATTGGTTTCTAATCACAGACAAAGAAAGGTACAGCACATCATAAATGTGAAAGACTTTCACTTGGTTATAAAGGATACCATGAAAATTAGAATCAATTCTAACAGCCAGTGATTCAAATCATGGTTTTCCAAAAGATATCCATACCACTCGGATGGAGAGTGTTTTTTTTTTTTTTTTTAAATTTGAACCCCCTCATACACCTCCCTTATCCATCTGGAAATTCCACTTTTGCTTCATTTCCATTTACAATTTTGGCTTTTGAGACCTACTCCCTCATGGTATTTCCAATAGCCCCCCTTGGACTAGGTGTATGGATATTTTTGTGGAACCACACATTCCACTAGGATACATGTATGTACAGAGCATACCTCACATTAACACTCAACAGTTTTCAAGGCACGTGTGTTTACATACATTACACTGGACAACGTACAGAACTCCAGAGTTCACATATCCTTTCTTCTTTTGCTTTTTCTTGGCATTCACTAAGTCAAGCCCTTTCTGAAATAAAGCACATTTCACGAGATATAGATCTAACTACCAGGCACAATATTGATAAAAGTAGATGATTCTATTTATTTGACATTAGTGCAACTGACACATTTACACGTACACAATTTTCAATTTTGAAACTGTTCTCTAGACTCACATAAAGTAGACCTGTAACTTGTTTGGACAAAATTATACCCAATTAATAGGGATATTGTATAAGTACTCCTAACGGGTAGCATATTGAACTTTTAATTTATTGGTCCATGTTGGATCCCTCATCATGATCACTGGAGCAACCACTTTCTCTCGCAGACTCTCTCGCAGATATGCCCCACTTGACTCCACCCCTAGCCAGTTTCCATTTTGCTTTTGGCTGGGTGGAGACTGTACCTCCTTCCACCAAGCCAAATAGATGGGTGCTGGCTGGGGGGGGGGGGGGGGGGCACATGGAAACTTGTGATTCAGAGGATGGACTAGCATCCCACCTAAGGGGGAAGTATCACACTCCTAACTATAGTCACTTAATGTTACAGACAGTGGAATGCCGGCATGAAGACAGACAACTGGAATACTGTGAGATTTTACCGAGTTCAAATCAGGAAAATTTTATGCCCCACTCCCCTAATCTGATAACAATGATTGTCTATAGTACATTGCACTAAAACTTAATCACCTTACCCCACTTTGTTTTGTCTCTAACAACTGTCGAAGAGTAGCACTGTTTGACCCAATAAAGTCATGACTGCCATCGTCATCATAATCAAAGCAATCAATCTGCCACGGTCAAACACAAAATGACCAAAGAAAAAACATCAGTACGTATGTACATACCCCAGACTCTTTAGCATCAATCAGTTGTCGTACGGTTAGGTCCACACAACCAATCAAATCATTATTGTCATCTTGATCCCAGTCGTAACAGCCAATCTGGTTATGTCATGGAATTAAATGATTGTCATTGTTAGCATTTTATGGAGGCAAGGTTAAGCCTAACATCAGTCAATACCCATCATGTCAATGCAAGACTGTTATCACCAGCAGGATAGCGTTCATTGTACATCTAGGACTGAGGGGCATATTTTACTCATTTTTGTCTTTTGGATGGCATTTCTTTCAGCTTTTTTATAATAATTTTTTTATTATTCATGTTTTCCTGTCTGTTAGATTAAAAGAACATTGCTCACAGTACCTAGCAAATGAGACATTTATTTTCTGATGCTAAAACCAATTTTACTCATTCACTGCTGGCACTCATTCTAAAAAATAAAGATCATATCCAATTATGTACTAAATAAATATTTTCTAATAATATTTACACAATGCAGACATGCATGTAGCCTTACCTTAATTGTTGCATCATAGTCTCCACTGCAGAGAGTTTGAACTGAGATGCTAAATGACTGCCATGATGGATTCAAGTTATTTTTGATAACCTACAGAAAAGCAGGTAATTAGCAAAACTCATTAATTTTTGTTATTCAGTTATTATGCTGATCATCAGACCCCTCAGGTCAGTTCATTGTTTATACCTCATCTACAGATCCACCTCCCACCCCACCCATTGCATCCTTGCAGTGACCTGAAACACACAAACCAAACCTAACTGACATAGCAACAAACGTACATGTATTTAGGTCAGCAAACGTATACAGTGTACATGTGACAATTGAACCACCTCCAGGGTCAAAGTCATTGCCTTGTATGTTTGTTGTTGTTGTTGTTTCGTTTCTCTCAACCCAGCTCACCTCAGTTCGATGAACAAGCAAGGTTCCACCATCACTCTTCACTTTTGACAGTTGCAGAAAAGGATCTGACTTTCCCATAAAGTCCTATGAAAGCACATGATACACGGTCAAAAACTGTTAATATTTAATGTGTTGTTCAATAACCACAGTTAGCTGAACAAAAGTAAGTAAAAAATTCACGTTAATAAATAAGCATGACCTTAATGCAAGTAAATTGCCAAATCAGCTAACAGTTTGTTGTATAATAAGGAATTTTACAGCTGCAGCTTCAAACAATTCTTCTTAACTGGCAAACTCACTCAGACTACAGTACATGTACACACATCAAGCATTTACAAACACTCACGACAGATAACATTAATTTTACAGTTAGTAGTACAAAACATTACATTTTGTGTTAAACTAAGAGAACTTGATTGCACTGTATTTAGATCCATTCACTACAGTACATTTCTTTTCAGTTCTAAGATAATAACTATTAGACTAGTATAAATTTATCTTCATTCCAAAGGCACTGTTAATAAGTTTATAGCAAATACAAGTATGCACTGCTTACTACACGTCTGCTTCCTACATTCATGACCAAGGCATGATAGTATATCATCATTGTTAACTAATTAATTACACTATAATAATGTTGATTAATTATCAATTAAAAGTACATCAAACTCATACTGTACTTTTTTATCCAAGTTTGAAGCTCTGAATGTCAACTGAACTATTTCATTTCCAGCTCCTTTTAATTCTTCTGCATATACCTAAGTATAAAGAAATGGCATTAGAAATTAATTTAAACATTAGACAGTATGCAAGTTCTATACTTTTAAATTCTGGCACTTTTTAACTGAAAAAAAAAACAATGACATTTTGCTCACTATCTAAAATTTTTTGATGGCTTGATCAGTACAAACAAGAACTATTTTTCCCTTTCAATGAGTGAACATTCTATATATTTTTTTTAATACTAATAAAATACACTAAAGGCAGTCCACAATAGCAGTGGGTAATCATGTCAAGTTGCACAGTCAGTGTCCCACGTTGGGCGTCATTCAGCTACTGTTAATAAAAATACTAGTTAATAAACAACTATTAACAGTATGCATTTACTAATTCAGGAATTATGTATACTCACAGTTATTGTTCCAACTTGCCTTCCATGTATTTGCAGCGTCTTTGAATATGATTTCTTTGATACGACCTTGAATAAATAAGAACAGGGAATTCAAAAGAAATGGAGCAGAATGGTCAATGCCATTAACCAAATTGAATCTTTTTTTTTCCTCTTCAATGTTGGATCATCATCAACTTTTTTTAACATGCTTATATACAATAATTATGTCAAGTACCTTACTGGTAGTTAAGTCAATTAAGAGTTACATTGCTTTTTGAGGATTTGTGAAGATGCATGTTCCCAGCACTTGGTAGCCATGCCAACTCTGCCTTTGTTTACACTCCAGATATTAATGAATCTGCTGGTCCCAGCTTATATTGGTCACCAAACCTCCTGAACATTAAGGAAAGTGCCTAACCCTCTCACTCTCAAGAGTACCATGTGGTACCAAATACCATTACATGCTCAATATTTGGTCAATTTTTCTCATATTTGAACAGCAAAAAGTTCTTGGACAGAGCTGCATTATTTAAGCTATAGCTTAAAGGTATACAATGTACCTCAACTATACAAGGAGTGAGATATTTTTTAAAACATTTTTCATTTTTCACTTTGATTGCTTTTCAATTCAAACTGTATGTATGGTATGGTATCCCACAAGTAATGTCTTTCAAATGGTATACTATGTCTGGTCCTGGAATCTATCTATACATTGTACCGTTTACCCCACGGGAGTGGGATTTCTAAGTCAATTTTGAGAAATTTAATTCACAGGACACTTTCCAACATTTAACCATTTTTTTGTGGTTGAATTGGCAGAACCTTTTTTGGCTAGTTAAATTACCAAATATTTTGAGCTGAGAACAAGCAAAATTATTGTTGATCTTTCAGAATTGTGTTTCTGCTTTGGCATCACTAAGTAACTCTGTAAAGTGTGTTAGTCAGCAAGAGTTTCCATACCTGACCCAGATTACACTCCATGTCACCCAGAAAATCATCATCTCCCAGAGCACTTGTCTCATTATCGATATCGTAAACTGCAAACCTGAGTTTCTGTACCATCTCAAAATAGTAATCCACAACAATCCCTTTGGCAAAATCAGGGTTGAGGTTATTCTTGACTCTTTCTGTTCTAGCATGCTATATGACAGGAAAAGAAAAAGACATTTTACTGTTTTAAGTGTCCACTTTTTTTTATATAATCAAGTCTAGGCTTTACATGTATATAACTACCGCTCAGGGTAAAACGCAGACTGCGGACTGCACACTGCAGACTGAGGATAAAATGTAAACTGAGGGTAAAATGCAGAATGCAGTCTGCAGTCACTCAACCAATCAGATTGCAGGTAGAATTGAACTGATCAGGAATTATTAGTATAAATCTACTACATGTAGTTAGCACTCTACCACAGATGCTGTTCTCTTATTACCTTAACACTACTCACTATAAATTGTGTCGTAGATGGTCAGTAGCCTACAGTTTAGCTGTTGTTGTTTCGATTGATTTTTATCATAAAAAATAGATGGACTAGCCATGTTTGAAATGAACAGCTGACTAACAAATAAGTTTAAGGGTTGTCAAAAGCAGCTGGCTACCAGCGCAAATCACTGTCTACTAATCCTTGCTTGCAACTGCTTCATCCATCCACTAGGCTGATCTTCCAATTCTTTAGAAACTGATGGCATTTTAAAATCAGCCACCTTCAATAAAACAGCACCGTCTTCAAAACTTCCTGACAGGCATGTAATTTTAAGACAGTGTTTTTTTCTGGTGCAATGACTATAAAATTTAAATTACCTCTCAGTACAGCTCAGTGATAAATCAAAATAAAATATGCTTTAAATAAGCCGTATATTATACTGTGATAAAATGCAACTGGCATTTGAGAACACAAGGAAAACACAAACACGAGCCGCAGGCGAGTGTTTTCTACACATTTCTCGAGTGTTCTCAAATGACCGGAGTGTTTTGTCACAGTGTAATACACGGCTTAGGCTTCTTCATTTGCTTTAAGATATAGAGGTAATGTGGCGAGAAGCAATAAAACACGCTTTTTCTATGTTTTATACTCTGATAAAACATGGGTTTTTGAAAGCAATCAGAGTGTGCGCAGGGTTCTATCTATATTAGTATTATGTAAATTCACCATTTTCAAACCAGATATTTTAATTTCGACAATTTTGCTTACTCTATTTTATAGACAAATCTGAAACTGAAGAACCAAACAAAGAAAAATCGAAATAAGAAATGTTTAATAAAATTAATCAAACGCTAGAGGGTGATATCTAACTAAAGATTAAAGCCTAAACAACTTGTTAAATTTTAATAAATTCTTCAATCAATTCCCAGCTGATCACCTAGGATTCCATAAGTTAGAGCTGGCCTTTACTTTTCAACGGTTAGAGTTTGTCTCTTAAACAAAGCTTCACACAAGATGAACTCTTCCATGTAAACTTTGGACATTTTGTATAAGCTTAAAACATTAAGCTAAGGTAACCTAAAAGTATACAAACTTTATTTATAGCTATTACGTTGTGAGTCACGTACGAAGCACGCCTACCTCTACCCATTTTCCGTGTGCATCTTGAATATACATGGCACATAGAGGATCTGATTTTGAAGTAGTGTCTTTATCAAGCAGTCCTCTACAGGACAAATGAAGTTCTACGCGAGTTACACAATCTGCCATTTCCAGATGTTTTTGTCTCTGTTTGACTGCGAATCACCAGACAATGAAGTCAGCCGACTGTTTGTCAGCAGACTTTTCGTACGTGGTTGACGTTTAGCACTGTGAGGAATATAATCTCGAAGCGTGAAGATCTCCAGAAAATGTACAAGTCTTTGCAAATACAAGACTGATCGTACGTGCAAAGCAACACTTCTCCCTGACAAACTCTTCGGGATTCTTCTCGGCTGGAGACTGGGTCAGAGTTCAGCCAAATGCCTTCTGGGTTGCGGGGCTTGACGCAGTTTTCCTGCAAAATATCCGCAAAATAAACGCGATCATACTCTGTTTTTCGGGCCGCTTTCCTAATTCGTTTGTCCAAATATACGAGCATCAGAAAATTACCTTAATCACAGGCAAGAGAAGATTAAGGTACCTTGATTTTCTCTTGCTAACGCTGTGTCATTATCAGAAATTATTTCAATCCGTTTTTCATTTTCGAAAAGGGAACAATCGTTCGCGCATTACAGACGGGAAAGTATGAATAAATTCAAAGCTATGGAAAATGAAATACGAAAAAGTTTTTCAGCGGGGGTCCCAAACTTGTGGAGAAAATATTACAAAATCTGATATGTTCAAAAAATATGTTTTAAAAATCCAAAATTTTAATTTCTAGTTACATAGAACTAATTTTATTGTGCTTTGTTTAACCGCCAAATCCTTTTATTATGTTATATAGTTCAATGAAAAGCCCCAAGGGGAAGTAAAATAGACTACGTATGTATATATGTATGCATATGGTTCTCAATCGGCTACATCCTCGTTCCCATGGCCTTTTCCATGGAAACGAGGTTGCTTCATTGAAATTAAGATGAGTGCGGACGCACAGTTACAAAAGATCTTGAGGGTCTACAGAAAATAAATGTAGCGTGTGAACAGGCTCCGGCTGGAAACGTCTGAATGCGGCTAGAAGGGCCAAGAAGGAACAAGCTGAGAGAGAATTAGCCGAGGGGTAATGGGGTGGGGATGCTCCTTCGCCTTTCCCCTCCCCTCTCCTCTATCCTCTTTCTTCTGTCCTCTTTCTTTCAGTCATTTGTCTGACTGGAGACAACCGTTGCTATGGCTGTTGCTACGTAAAAAGGAACTTATACCATTGTGTACTTTCCTTGAACTTCACATTAGTCTAGGGTTAAATTAGGCAAGAATTGTTTCAAAATATTTATCCAAATGTTCTAGAGTTTTCATGAACATCGTCATTTTTTAGGTTACCGTTCACCTTCAATTCGACAGGAATTTTTGAGCTGGAAAACAGCTGTTTGATTTTGTCTTATTTAGAATTTTATATTCTCTATTTACACAAATAACTCTGCAGTTATATTCACAATTCACGTATGTATTATACAATGTACTATACTTGATTAGTACACCAGCATTAGGATGAACAAATAAAATTCATGAATTTAAGTTGTTTCCTGTGTATTAACTGCGCAGTGCATCCCTGGTCAGTCACGCAACCGCTTTTTACTGAAATTTTGAAAGCGCAATGAAGCATGGTAGCCCTCTCTTTATCCTTTTCGCCCTCGGTCTTCTGCGCCCTACCGAAAATTCCATTAAAAGCCTGGGTACGAGGAAGCACTGTACATTTTAATGGTAATTACGCGTATAATTAGCTCACCCCTAAAGTTTGGCTACGAGGCATCCTCGTCCAAATTGACGCGGGCGAAGCGACAATTCATAGTGGAAAAGCTCTGGAGATAGGAAAGGTCGCCTTGTTTGTTTCTGCGGTTGTGTTGGAGAAGTCGCACGTGATGGAAGTTCACCTGGAATGCGCCTGACGTCACTGCTAATATTGCTTTGAGTGATAATTCAATTATCTACGTTATCTGTTCGCTGTGCAGCCCAAAGTTGAAAAGATTCAAAAAATCTTGATAGAGCTCATAGAGGATAACTTTGAAATTAGAAACTTCCCAAATCAAACAGCAGGTAACTTAGTTAAATCCATTCGTGTGAGTTTTCACGGCAGATTAGAGCGACTCTTCTTAAAAAGAAAAAAAATCGAGGACTGTGCTTCGGCAGGCTCTTGCAACATTAAAACTTCGCAAGTAGTAGTTTCGCTGGTGAATTTCTTAACAGGCCATCTTGTGAGGCAAGCATTTAATCAATTAAAAGTACTAAAGGTTGGTAATAGGTAGTTTTTTGGGAGTATATCCGTTTCAAATGATGGAGTTGTCTATTGTTTAGAGATTTAGTGTTTAAATTGACCTTTTGTAGAGGGCTATTGTTTAGAGATCGCGCGCAAACCGCTGTATAGAGTGGTGCAAACATCTTTAACTTTTCAAAGCTTTATTTATTTGTTCAGGTTTGCATCAAAGAAAGATGGCTCATGCTGGTCCAGAGCCAGGAATACCACAACAAGAAGGATGGATCCAGGGAAAGATTCCGGGATGGATTCAGGCGGCCGTGAATACCTGCAAAGCCTGGAAACAAGCTGCCCTAAATAGCCCATTCATCATAGCATTTTTTCTGGCGTTTTCTCCTTTCATTCTGATCTTCATAATCTTCATGTTACCGTTGTTTATCATCCTGATCTGCGCACTGAGCATTGCACTTTTCTGTATCATCACAGTGTGCTTCTTCTTCGCTTGCGGACTTCCGGTGTATTTTTTCACCGTGGCGTATGGCTTCCTATTCATGATGTTCGTCACATGGAGACTTGAGCTAGTGGTACATCGCATCCAGCGGTTGTATGTCAAAGTCATGTCTGCCCCATCGAATTGTTACCGTAGAATTAAGAGAGGGATCTGTGAAGTATTCACCCAGTACATCCACCAGGACTATGGTGGTGAAGTTTTACGGCACCACTAGTAAGATCAAGTGCGAAGATCTATAAACACTGAAAACTGGGAACATTTTTCTACTTAATTTAATACCCCCCACCCCACCCCATCGAACACCCCCACCCCCATCCCTGTGAAATGTACAATTTTAAATAAACCGAAGAGTTTGTTTAAGCTAACAACCGATTAACATACAGTCGAACCTCCCGTGAGCGACCACGCAAAATGTCAAGCCTTAGGTCGTCTCTTTTAAGACTGATAGAGCACAGTATATGGGCATTTCTTCTTTAAATTTTTAAATGTTTCATTCATGTGAAAAGTCAATTTCGAGAAAAAATCCGGTATTACCCAGGAATGCAATAATGTTAGAACACCTTATTATCCAATTTTCGCTCTATTATCTGTCAAGTGGTCTAGTTACGGGAGGTTAGAACAAAAGAAAATTTTCAACTTTTAGCTCTGAAAGCGGTCGCGGTCGCTTATGAGAGGTGGTCGCTTACAAGAGCTTTTAAATATAGTGATTTGACTTGGAAACTTTCGATATTTTGCAAAACTGGTCGCTGAGGAGAGGTGGTGGTCGCAACCGGAGGTTCCACTGTATTCTTGAATATTTCGGAAAAGCAACAGCCGTACCAGGTTAGAGCCCTCTAAAAAAAACGCTTGTCCATGCAGTTTTGTCTTAAGGTTTTCCTAACTTGAGGAATGATTACTCCAGGTATTCCGCCCGATCCTCGACTAGAGAGCCTGTTCACAGGTTAAAATAACAAGCACTCGTGCATTGAGCAATTGCACTAATAGACATGAACAGAAAAAAATCCCAGCATGAAGGGGTTATTATTTTTATCATCAATGCCACTTTTGAAACTGTTTTGATTCACAGACCAATCCTCAGTTATCCAATCACCGCGCGAATTTGGGGTCACATGGGAAGTCTGTTTGTCGATCTAAATCGTGGTCAGCGATGATTTGAATAATAATAATAATAATAATAATAATATTTCTAATGAGCAAATTTCATAAAATGTTCAAATGCGCACGACAAGATTAAAAACGAAATAAAAAGGCTAAAAAGCTAAAATTACCATTAAAAGTAAACTTACACTGATTTTAAAAAGCTAAAATTACAATTAAAAGTAAACTTACAATAATAAAAACAACTACGATAAAAATGCATGACGGAAAAGGTGAGTTTTTAGCTTGGCATTAAAAATACTAAGAGTGCTGGCGCTTCTTATGTCAAATGGTAGCGCATTCCAAAGTTTCGCTGCAGCACAGGTAAAAGAACGGTCACCTAGTGTAGCTTTTGATTTAAAGCGCGGATAACTAAGTAAAAGTTTGAATTAAACAAAATGAAAATTAACTGATTGCAAAATGAGGAAAATGCAAGTTATATCTCTTGGCCAGAAACAAGTTGAGATAAAGAGCCCTTCATGTCGCGCGTAATACGCAAAAACTTTTTTTTTCGTCAACTCAAATGACATTTCAAAAGAATATGGTAATCAAAAGGCCAAAAACAAAAGCTGAGAAAGTACTCGTGGTTGCAATACTCAATTAATTGAAGTTGATCACTCCGAGTAACGTAAATACAGCCGTCAGAGATTGAAGACCGCTAATGTATTCATAATAAGTTGAGGTATCTAAAGTAAAATGCATTTCACCCAGCTCGAACAAGAAAAAATATTTATAACATTTTCCATTTCTTCTACTGATTTGTATCAGCAGGTTTTATCATATCATATAACATAACTTCTTTCATTTTGTATTTACAAATTCACAGGTAAAAAGAAACAAAAAGCTGGTTTTTAAAATAACCATTTAAAAATGACTTTCAGCTGGCTACTAAATCAACTAAACAGGAGCAAAACCCAAAATCCACCATGACTTTTTTTCAAACTTTCTTCCTTAATTTGCTCTGGGTTACCACGCTTGCTTGTGTTCTGAGTTACTCATTATAGGTACTGATCAGCGACTGCGTAAATGATTTATTTATTTGATTTATTTATTTGATTTATTTATATTTTGCTATATCTAGACTACGAGTAGTCCCTCTTTCACTTAGTTCGTCGTGCGTGACGCGAAAGAAAACCGCGAGAAAAAATTGGCCGCGCAAAATGCTGAAGGAGAGAAGCGCGAGAAAAGAGCGGCCGCTTTTCGGCCCCCGGATTTTGCGTGGCCATTTTTTTCCTCGCACTTTATTACGGTATCGCTCGACGGACTAAGCGAGAGGAACTACTCGTCGTCTACACTATCACATTATTTTCGCTTGAGTGCCAACAGTTGGCTCTGAATAAACCGTTATGGTAATTGATTGTTGCTCTCTGAACTCGTTTTAGTGCTGCTTTTATACACTGTCGTGATTTAAGTCATGCATATTCATTGTCGGACCCAGACTCTAGGCCGGTGTCTTCAGCCGGGAGGTACGAGTACGAGTAGGAGTCTCCCACTCTCAGTACATCCGGGAAATCCGAGGTGCTGAAAATATAAAACAAGACAGAAAACCTCTCAGTTATTATCGGCAATGGACGTAATAGTGACAGAGATTGAGAAAGTTTAGAATTCTTGTAAACGTACATTAATACATGTACGTTAGCTCTTGTCTAGTTCCTGTGCGGCTTTGTCCCAGGCCCTCACGGTCAATTGACTTCGGTGACGTATAAGAGACGAACAGCCCGGTCCTTACGCCTCGGACCACGTGACCCGAAAACGATTGACCAAGGTGAAATATCGAGGCATAGGAACTAGGCAACGTTAGCTCGGGGCTAAAAATGAGTATAAAGCATTGAAGCCTTGTGTTTCTGCTGAGCTTACTGCTGGAGAAACTGATCAAGCATTGATCACAAATAAGATTTGGCTGACCGCTTGCCGAAGTGATTTTCAGGGAGGTCCTAAAATAAATCATTAAACTCGGCCAGTAACACAAGATGGAAGAACAAAGTTGAGAACTACAAGGATGTGGCAAGGCATGTCCCGTACACCCTTGAAAAATCACGGTGGATTTCGAAGCCTGGAAACATATCCTTTGATTTTCCGTTGATATCATATCATATATGTCCTTAAATCATAAAGAAATCATCAAGTAAATGATAATTCGCCCATAACAAAACGTAAAGTTGATCCTCCCAGGCCCAGGTCAAACGTCGAACTTCACATGAGAATGATGAGACGAACTAAATTGCAATTTGAGTCGATCCAAACGGGTAAAGCTTGACCGTTGGGTTAAACGTCGAACTTATTTCGAATTTAGATCGAGCAATACGTTCCATCGGTCTGAATTTAGTCGGACGAACTCAGTTGAGTTAAACGTCACACTTAATATCATGAACTTAATTCGCTCGCTTCAGTTCGTCTCATGTGAAGTTCGACGGTTGACCTAGGCCTAATACAAAAGACGTCTGTTAGTTTTGAATACGTCATTCAAATGGACGAACAGTCAACGTATTGACCTTGCAGGACTTAGAACAATTAACCGAAACGCAAAAATAATGCTCACCTTCTGAAAAAATCCTTTAGAAACGTCCAATACACCATAGGGCCGAACATAGTATAATATAAAATCATGGTGAAATCCAAAACACTGCCATGAAAATGTAGATATAAAACAATGAGACTGTTAAAACTGTTGAAGTCATCGATAAAATCTACCAGTGTAACCTGCTTTCGCTGTTACGGACTTTAGCACACTTTATTCGTCAACTATTTGGTACAAATGTATCTGTTTTCTTTCCGGTATCGTTGAAGCGGACACCTAGAACTCGCCTACTCGGATCCTTACTGTTTCGGGCCTTGACTGTGAAGGGCCCTCACTCAAACGGACCCTCACTATTAAAAGCCCTTATTATGAGAACACCCTGTCTACAAGGGACACCAAATCAACTTGTTTCCCAGGGGCGGGAAGAAGAGGGTTAAGAGTTGACTGTAGTGTCGGTCCTGTATAAAGATAGGAAACGCTGAATAAGACCTGAAAATCTTCTACCTACCACAAACTTTGCGTGATGCTTTCATACAACAGAAGACTCGTGCAGCCCTGTAGTAGGTTCACGACGCATAGCACACCGCAGTACACGTAAAAGGACTTCCTTTCTGACAAAACGAAATGCTCACGTTTAATAAAAAGGAAATCTTAGAAACACATAAATCGATGTTGAAAAATAAGCTTAATGACATGTAGAAACGTTCGCCATAATTGCATAGTATTATCTGATACAAAAGAGTGAGATAAGGAGAATTTGAAGGTGTGCGTGTAAAATTTAGCTCTAAGAAAGATTTACAATCCATTTGATTTTAGTTTTTTCCTGCATACGAAGACGTATTTTTGTCATTTCTTGAATACCTTACACCTTTCTGATTCGCTAACTTAGAAAAATATCATCTTGGAAAATTAAATTAGGATCTCTGTAATCGCGACATTTTATTTAAGACTGTAGGTGTACAGTTTCAAGCTTAAAATGTCACGGATGCAGTAGTCAAATATCTTCGGGTCGTCTTCGGAAATCGTTCGACGTCCCCGATAAACTTCTTCATAGTCGACGCTACCTGCTGAATACAACTCAAAATCTACCGGAGCAGCTTACCAGGTATGATACAGCATTCTCTTAACCTGGTACATGGCAAGATGACAATGACGAAATAAACCTGCAAGAAATTGACAATATTGTACGGGAAAATTCACAAGCTCCTCAACAGGGCAAGTCCACCTTCCAGTCTCTTCTCCATCTATTTTCTCATATTAGAAAATGTTAGTCTTAGGGTCATTAATTTAGTGTGGCAAATGTTCATGCTTTTATCACCAAATGGAACAATTCAGTGTTTTTGCGTCAATAACCACAAAAGCTATTTCTCGTTTCTCACTCGATTGAAGCCTCTACTTGGGAAGGTGCGGTGCGTTCGCGAACGCGACTTGGCCGCGCCTAATCTTTCTTGCACCCAGATCTCCGCGCCCGATTTATTTTATAACTGGCGAAAACCAAGGTAAATTTCAGGCATAAAATGGTGCCCAATGAATTATGTACATCTGAAGACAATCTGTGCTATCAGGATGAGGAAAAAAGGGTAAAAACGTCCACATATACGGAAGAACAAAAAACTTTTAAACTTCAAGGTACTTTACCGGAACCAATTGACTTGACTGTAGTTTCTTTTCGTGATAGCTACATTGTAGATTGCACAGTGCTGAAAGCGTTACCAAAAATGTTTTAGAAATCTTGAAGACTTCATGGACACACCAATGCCAGACAGGGAGCCCTGGGCATTTACACGAAACGATATAGAGACTTCAAGACTTGCATGCAGCAGCCATGTGTAAGCTAAATTATATGATGTCTGTAATTATAGGATAGGTCTTTCTTACCAAAGCCAAAAAAAGTGATGTAGATGCCATAAACAGCAATCCGCCATGTCCATATAAATCATACTTTGTTTTACCATAAATTTTGCCATTTATTCCAGGACATCTGATAAACTCAAGAGTTGCCTGAAGAAAGGGAGGCAACAACAAGACAGTCAATTTGCAGCAAGAAGCTGAATGACAACTCAGTGAGTCCGTGAGGTTTAGTGCTTGCATATGGAAACAGTTACATGAACCCAAACAGTTAGCTATGCTTCTTTTCTGTTCTTTAAGCATCAGATACTGATGCCTTGGTTACTGAAAACGAGATTACATTATGATGATGATGATGATGATGATGATGATGATGAAGATAACGTAGATGATAATGATGATGTGAAATGTAAATGTAAATCTCATTGATAGTGGACGTGCACTTAGCTATACAAGCACTAAGCTTGGCTAGTTTACAGGTATGCCACTAAAAGAAAGGAAACAAATATTTTTACATCAACGTAACATGATGACCATGATGATGAGGAGGAGGAGGAAGATGATGACAAGGAGGATGAGAAGGACTAGGGAGGGCAAGGGGGAGGAGAAAAAGGAATGGAAACAAATTGATGGTAATGAAGTTGATAAATTATGATGATGGACAATATTGCTGATGTCAAGAAAGATATTACTGCAGACAAAAATCAACAAACCTGTGCTGATGAATATGCTATAGCACATAATGATGATACACACAAGACTCTTTGAACACCTTTCCTCCCATCTTGCATGTTACCTTCAAGCAAAATAAATTATTGTACATTATTGTACATTATTGTACATTATAGTACATTAGAAAACCTGTTACTGGTGTGTAACTTCTTTTGTTCACTGTCTTGTCAATGATTTGATGATTAACGGGATAAGTACTTCGATTTGTAGAGAAAAAAACTTGACTATGTGATCAGTGCCAAGAATTCATACCTGCCCAAATGCCAAATATTATGACACTTAATTCCACAGCTAACAGGAAGCAACACAGCAGAAGCCATAAAATCTGGAAAACATTTTAAAAAAGTAATGACAGAAAATTCATTTAATACAATAAATAGTTCAATGAACTTTTAAAAAATAGATAGGTCATAAATTTACTCTGGGTGCCAGAGGTTTTATTTCTCTTTCTTGTGAGGAGCAGTGTACCCCTTATCTGTAAACATGACGAACACAGCTTTGCCACTCACAGATACTGGCTAAATTATCACCACTATAAAAAGAACAAAAATTCCTGGGACCAAGACGATACCAGAAATTGCAGTAGCAGAAAAAAACAAAAAAACCTGGAAATGTATATTGTACACGTAACAAAGAATAAAATGTTTTACTGATTCTTCAAAAAAATGTGTCGCATAATTTTTAGCCAAATTTCAAGGGTCTTGTCTCAATTTTTCATGATACCCAGGCTCACAGAAAGGATATCAGTTTTGCCTTGCCACCTTGCAGAGTTCCTCATTTACTGTACAATGTTTAGTGTTTGTGTGATTGTGTGTAAATATTACTATTAAAGGAAAATTATTGTCATACGCACCTTTGTTAGCAGAGAATCCTTATGGGGTTCAATTAAGATGGATGTCAAAAGCATGGAAACAAAACATCTTATTATGCTGACAATGCAAACAAAGAATACCTAGTAGAATAAAAACAAACAAATCTAATCTTAATAGTTACACTCTATTATTTAAACAGAAATTAAAGTTGGTTGCTGGTCCCAAGATTTATGAGGAAAGCCCACAGACCTGTATGTGCTATTGGTAAATTATTTTGTATACCTCACTCATACCAGACCTCCAAGTGCCAGTGGCTTGATAGAAAATTTAGCCACGTGATAGTCCCCAGTGTCCGCATGATATCAATACAGCTGAGCGCCAGGAAATTAAATACAATCCTATATCTCAGTGGGGAGCTGGCAGAGGTGCAAAAGTAAATTGATGGTCTAGGAAAATGTCTATACCCCGCTCACAGAAAGCTTCTATTTTAACCACCCCCCCCCCCCCCCTCCTCATCCCATCCCATTCTCTGGAAGTTCTGGTCTAGCTTAATTCACTTTTCCCTTTTAAACTATTGGTATAGAATTGAATTTTTTAGAACCACTCATTATTATGACTTGAGAAAGAAAAAAAAAAAGATTTAACTCAGTTTCTTTATGGAGACTCCTGCATCATTCCTTTAAAAATTGCTCAAGGGATTATCAGTCCTGAAGACATACAGATATACAAGGTATATGTGCCAACTTTTTCTGGAGTGTATTAACCAACTAGTCAGTTCTAAATATCCAAACTATTTAGTTTCAACCCAGCCTTCAAAACATTTTACCTACCATGAAATAAACAGTCTTTACGATAGGACATCTTATTTTATAAAGTTGCACATGAGCCACTCCAAGTCTGTACATAAGGAACATCAGGAAGAGGACATTTGGTACAAGGAGAAGAACGTCAAAAATCCTGATGGCACTGTACACAATGGAAGCAAAATATTAGGTGAATCTTAAGTGTACAATCTCAATGAAGAGCAGAACAAATTAGTTTTCTTGTGGTGTTGGTCTCACTTTTTTATCTCTCTAGGGTAGAGCAGGGAAGACTCACCCTTTCAATATAAAGGTTTTCCTTGTTTGACTTTATGTAGAAAGATAAGAATCTTGCCAACAGGCTGGTTTACTCCAAAGGTGTAACATGTGACCACATAATCATACCCCTTGAACCCTCTCCCAAGGTGGTTGGGTGCGAGTGTGTGGATGGGGGTGGGGTGGTAGCAGGAGACTGCATTGACAACTCTATGCGCTTGATGTGTGCTTGATTTTGCCACGATGTCTGTTCATAGACTTTTTAGCTTTGTACAAGCTTAACAATTTTTTTTCTCTCGCCCGTTTAGACTTTTCCCCGCCCCCACTAACTGCCCCTGGGTCTCCGAGGATGAAACACTGCAGTGCCTGAAGATAACACCAGTATTCTAGTATGTTATATAACTCTATAAGATCTCCAACAGTGTAGTTATTGTAACCCTCCCCTCCTACCCCTCAGTACCGTTCAGGCACCCCAAAAAAATAATACGCTAACAGTTCTCAATCTTTCCTTTGAAAGTGAGCCCACTCTCGAACTTCCTGTCGTTAACTTTCACTTTGTTTGTTTACAGTTAACCGATTAAATTCTCAGGACAATCTTTCTTCAGAGCATGGGAATTAATATGACATGTATCGAAGTCGTGTTCTATTGGTTTGTTTGCGGTCAATATTTTGTCTGGAACCCAGTAAGCGTACACTGGGGTATAATTTTTTGCTGATCTTCCTAGCAACGACGAAGGACACTACACTGCTTGCGACGGTTCGATCGAGAGGCAGTTGACATGTGTCTCAGTGAAACCCTCAACATATCTAGACTGCTTACCTATCGTGGAACGTCCCATATAAAATACTTTGGCAGACACTGAGAACTATATGGTCCGCGGGAACGGTCGTCGTTGAAAAATCAGGAGGTAGATGACTGGAAGATGGTTTAGACATCATTTCCATTATCCTCGATTTTGTTGATTTTGGAAATCCTGCCAGTGTTTACTCGCCGGCCACTCACAAGCTTACGGTTTGTTAAAATACGCTAAGATGGTGTCATCCAACCATACCAGATTACTCGGATCTCTCGGAAACATTTCGCTTTTGATTTGCTTTAAGCCATCCTTCCAATTAGTAATCGAAGGAACATCATTTACCAAGAAATCGAAGTCGAAAGTGCTTGGATGGACCGTTCTCGAATTGCCGGGTCATGTTTTTATCGCGTGACTCGTTCCAAGCTACCACCGTTGGGATGGCAATTTTTGCCGGCGTGGATCCTGGAAACCAGATTTTATATTAAGATTCCGCATACTCGGTTTTTGTGGAATTTTCCGCTCAGACATTGTATTGTATCACCACGTCAATTGTATAATAGGAAGTACTTGAAATCATAGTGCTACTTACTTGCTCTTTAGAACCACAATTTCCGCGAAATTGACATAGCTTCGTTCAGCTTTTCTTTTAACAAAACCAACTACAGTGGAATTCCGATTTCCCGAACCCTCAATTTTTCGAACCTTCCGATAACTCGAACCAAAAGTGGTGTCTCCTCCTCAGTCAAACACTGTAATTTTACCTCCGATTTTTCGAACTCTCCGATTTTTCGAACCAATTCTCGTTTCCCATGGAGGTTCGAAAAATCGGGATTCCGCTGTACTGTTGACGTCATTTCCCAGTGGGTACCAGCTTACTCCTGAACAAACAAAATTAAAGCAATTTTCCTTTATGGTTACGGCGTCACCAACGTGAGTGATTTAGGTGATTCTTCGAGAGTGCCGCGGGCTGTCCAAACCATGTGAAAGGCTCCTGCCCGATATCCTAGACAAAACATAAGAAAGGTCAAAACTCATAAGATTATAACGCGATCTTTGTTGGAAGGCGATCAAGTTTGTAGGGTTTTTCTAATCTTTCTGAACTCTGAAAATATTTCAGACTTCTCTTAGCCGTGATCAACACTGTTTACTTCTAATCATTGCCTGCGAGCAGGCTCACCTTTGAGTCACACGCGCGAGCGGCGAAGAGCAAAGCGATCCGGCGGGAAGGAGTCAGGTGAAGAGGTGCCATTTCGTCTGGCCGCTTCGCCGCTCAATTTCGCGCTCGCAGCTACGCCGCGCGCGCTTGTGCTCCAACGTGAGCCTACTCGCAGGCTATTTTAATCACGGCTATGGTGCCGAACTACGACAGTTATTGCTTTCCGCTAACGACAACAAAACTTAATTATAACTTGCTTGTTTTAAAGAATGCGATCTTTAAAAGTCGAAAAAGGCTGTAACGGAAAAAGACTGGAATAGCCGAAGATGTGGCCGAGATCTCTCGTCTGTAGTCTTTCCTGAACGTGTGTTGATAGATGCCGAAAGGCAAACCTATCTTGAGAAGTTTTTCCAAGAGTAAGTGGTAGTTTCTGAAAAGCTATTTGAAATTTACTTTGCGAGTAAAACAATTTCCACTGAACTACCCAAAGTCCACTTGTATGTGCCGATTTACATGTTCCTTTCATGTTTTTGTCAAAACAGGAAGCGCCTGGTCCTCCTGTCACATCCTTACGTTGCTAAGAATATGGAACAAAATAGTAGACTGAACTGCCAGTCCCACCTTTAGCCCAAACTTCCCGTATAAAAAGACGGGGCTGCTCGTCGGAAATTTTGAAAAGAAACCCTAAGAGGTACCAAGATCCTGTTCTGTGGGCGCGGTTTGACATTTTTTTCTTACATTGCACAGTATCCCCGTCATATTTTTCCCTAAAAGGTCCGACGAGCACCCTCTGATTTTTATATGGCAGCCCCCCTCCGGAATTTCAGCCCAAGGAACGACGCATTTGGACACCTTCAGATAGCTTTTGAGGTCTTTTCCCTCTAAATCGTTGCAATAGATAAGGATCTTGTTTACAAAAACGTTTTGCGATGCAGGCGCAAATCCGTGAAATGAGAGGTGCTGATACTCGATTTGGCGTCTAACACGTTGTCAATTTTGGGTCTTTTGAAGCGTGCAGCATTGCAGCTGCAACATACACGTTTGTCAATATATAATTATTCACCGTATTTTCAGATTTTTATGACGTCAGAAGCTGTGCGCATTACACAACTATCGCCACCTTACAACAAAAGGTCAACTGGAAACCACTGTTTATAACACGTCTCAGCTTTAGCGAAAGTTTAGTTCGCGTTAGTAATTTAATTATGGAAGAAAGTTGTTCGTGAAAGTTGTGCTGTTTTGTCGGTGAGTATTTTAAAGGATTTTGAAATTTACCTTTCTTAAAATGTGGCTTTAGTATAACGTATGCACGCAACAAGACACCCCTCTGTGTAAACAGACCTGGTGAAACATGGTCAACTAGGTTTCGATGTACGAAAACTTTGGGGTAAGGCAGACATAATTCAATCGGAAAGCTAACGATTTATTCAGGGCTATTTTTTTGTATATTTACGGCAAGACTGTATGATAGAACCGTGTTGCATGGTTGAAATACTACAGACCTTTTAAAATGTATTTCTGCAGATCTGAAACTCGAATTCAGACAATGGTGTGTATCACTTGAAGTGCTATTTAACCAAGTTATCTGGTCCGTTCAATCTGTTGCTTCCATGCCTCTCTTTCATAAAGTTTCCATTATCAAATTTACCCAAAATGAAAATTTGCCATTAATCTGTTTTCGTGGTTAAAAAGGAAAATCTGTGGTCACCATATCGATGACCATCTGATTACGAATTATTAACAGAGTATCCGTCAAAGAAATATTAAACCTGCAATTTAGAAATACGTGTTCCTATTACATAATAAATTACACGTACGAGCTGAAAGGAATAAATCACCCACCCCCCTCCTCCCCCGCCGGCCTAATTGATACCCTTCAACAGATAAACATTAAAAGTTTGAAGAACTAATGTAGTTTAATGTCAGAACAAAAGCTTGAAATGTTTGTTTGTGTTGGTAACAAAAAGTAAATCAACAACGGTTGTGTAATAACATGGTTCTCTGACACTTCTGACGTAAAATGGTAAGAATACACAATTCCCGGGACGATATCAACATTCTTCAACAACTAAACAGGAGAGAGAGAGAGAGGACCCGCTCTAATCTGGTTAGCCAACGCAAAACTTGTTCTCTTTTTTAGGGTCCACAGGTTTTGTTCAATGATGGAAAATTATTCACCAGCGTTATGTAGAATTATTTATCTGCTGCTGTTGCTTATTGTCACACAACGCGTCGAGAATACAAGTATTGGGGGAGATATCACTGTCGACACCACTCTATCACTGAACGAGTCAGCTTATGTTGTATATCAAGACCTTGTTATAGCTGGGAACGCCACTTTAACTATAGAACCAGGAGTTCAGCTGCACTTTAAAGCTGGAGTTGCTTTACAAGTTAAAGGCTCTCTGCAAGCAAACGGAAACTCGAATGGCAGAATTGTCTTCAGCAAAATACCAACAAACGGTTCAGTAAATGTGGACGAATTGAACGTTACGGCGCCTTATAATAATGGTAGTCGCCTTGTTGGCGGGAAAAATTATCGAGTTGGTCGCCTCGAGATTTTTCTAAGAGGTCAATGGGGAACTGTGTGTCATGACTCGTTTGATATAAACGATGCTCGGGTAAGTTGAATGCGTGATTCGTATGTAATTTCTCCTTACATCATCGATACAATGACTAGCATGTAGGTTAGGAGAAAAAGATAATTGAACATTGTGCTATGCAACAGTTATGGACATCTTAAAGTGTAGTCCTTTAGTAGCTCCTGAGAAAACTAAATTTAGGCAGACAATACTAATACGTATCCAAGGGAAATATCAAATGCAAAGATGCCCACGTTGATAACAAAGTCTACAAGACCTACCGTGCTGCAGGAAATGTTTTGCGGGAGTTTAATTTTGCCGATCGGTAATTTTCTGTATTCTGCGGAAAATAATTTTTACGTTTGTGAAAGACTGGGTTTTCGAGCTGGGTATCAATTTCAGAAAGTCGCGTTTATTTGAAATACAACATTTTCGGCGGTTTTTTAATATTACGCTACACGGTAATCAGTCACTCCATTACAATTTCGTTTTGCCCTTTCTGTAAACTTTGAGCAGCAAATGTCTTCAACAAGATTCTACATCTGGGGTCTGTCTGTGGAATAACTTTTTTGCGGAGAAAATTTTTGCGGGAACTTCATGTGGGCAAGAACTTTTTTTTTTGTTTTTTGCAAAAATCGCAAAAATTTCGTGCAATACGTAAGCGACACTGGGGCGCAAAAAGGACAGATCCACAAAGATTTATATTTGAAGTCTACATGGAATAAGTTGTTAGTCGGACTGATATATTGTGTAACATAATTAAATAGCTGTGGTCTACCGAACTGCCTTATTTTATAATCCATTCTGCCTACTACATCTATAACATGAACATAGCAGCGACTAGGGTTTATTTCATAGCAGCAATTCATTGCCCACATACCGAAGTCGAGGAGGAGGAGGTGAAAGTAACAGCACGTTTAGGGATAGGGGGAGAGGGTGGTGGTTAGGTGCAAAAGGCTTTTGTACATTATGCTAGCATTTTTTCGAGCATTTTAGTGAAGCAAAAGCATTAACCATTATTCGAGCATTTTAGTAGCATTTTCCCGGAAAATTAATATTTTTTCCACAGAAAATAGGAATGAAAATGATTTTATTTATGAGAAAATGAAGACTAAACCTAGCCTCTTCACTTAAGTATCACTGAAAGGGGAGAAAGGATTAACAGAACAACAGATCATTTAGAGAATTATCCTTTGGTTTATTAAAACTATAGATCGTTGTCACGCAACGTCATCAAATTCCAAAATCCAAAACTAAAGAGCCACGAAAATTTTAATCCTCATAAGACATAAGGGGATCTAAACTTATTTCTGTTTACAACTTTTCAGCTCAATAGCGTGCTTGGTTTGGAAACCAGCACCGTTTGAAGTTCAGAGTTATGGCGGTGCGTGAAATACCGCTCCGATCGCGTTTGTGGAAAAATATACACTTATCCAGTGATTTTTAGCCTTTTTAGGCATTAAAGTGTTAGGTTAAGTGCCTGTGTAAATGTTTGTGGGTTCAGTTCAGATAATCAGTCGCCTAGATAGCCAAAGTAAGTTCCAGATGTTTGCACTATTTTCCGGCCGCCATTTTGGTGGAGCACAGAGCTCCACCAACATGGCGGCTCCATACTGAGCTCTGTAAATTTGCGCAAAACATTTCGACGAATATCTGAAGTTTGGGAAAACGCAGAGACCCAAAACTTGGCGAAATGTCTTCTTTACCTGTCTCCTATAATATTAAAATTTCTTGACTTTATCCACAGAATAGTTTTCGATTTATTTTTTCGTTGCGTGACAGTGAAAGCCATCTATACATTCGTTGTTGTAAACTTATTATAAAAAGGACACGTTTTTGTTCAGCACTCTAAATAAAAAATTTGGAACTCTTTGTATGAGCATTTACCGAGCATTTAGTGACCTTTTGGGGGGGGGGGGGGGGGAAACCGAGCATTTTAGTGCAAAAATGGAACATTAAGATGGAGCATTTTAGTGGGGAAATAAAAGCATAATGTACAAAGGCCTCTAGAGCAAGCTCTTAGTTGATCGAAAACTAGATTAACACTGACTGGGCCTATGAAATGTTGTTTGGCTTTTGAAAGACGATAAAAGAAACTAACTTTTTATGTTTATTTTGTGTTTGATTATCTCAGGTTGCTTGCAGACAGCTGGGTTTCTTGGGAGTCAAAAGGTACTACACACACGGCAGGGGAACCGGGCCTACTTGGTTGGACAAGGTAGACTGCAAGGGGACTGAGGAGAGTTTGCTGGATTGTAAACATCCGGGAATCGGAGTTGAAAATTGTGGTAAGGCAAACAGGAAAAGAGGGCGACTAGCAGTAGATTAGAGAAACGGAATTAATATAATGCGCGCTATCAAGAGAAGATGATCTTAGGGAAGGGCCGTCACCTATAAACTTTATAACATTTCGTCACAAAAGGAGGAACAGTTAGCCAACCACGATTCCAGTCTTTTTCACCTCTGCTTCGCTTGTCGTCGATTCGGGGAGAATTCTCTCCTCAACGACAAGGGAGGCAGAGGAGAGAGAGCCTGGGATTGAACTTGGGAGTTAGAAAGGTAAAGCTTAACGCTAGCCATGCATGATTTATTTCATAAGTTTTTCAAATTAGTACCTTGTGTTTTTCTTTGACGCGTTACTACGTAACCTTTGATGTATTTTTAAATTCTCTCCTCCTGTTTGCTTGGAAGAATGTAGACATTGTAAGGCTATATTCCACGAGTAATTGTTGTGCTAATAAAGCATTGTAACCTATTTTCTTTTAGCTCATTCTGAGGATATTGGAATAGAATGTCACAGCTTAGCAAAGTTACTATCAAGCAAAGTTTACTGGATGGGAATAGATTTTTCCAGCACACAAAAGACTTCATCTCTTCAATATGTGGACGTGTTCCAGGCCTATGAAGCCATCAAGGGTGGGGAATACCTACCAGACCTTGACCATGTGACAGTAAAAAGCGCTGTATATGGAGTGAGATCTGACAAAATCAATTCTCCACTGACCATAAGTGACAGCAGCATCAGAGACAACCAATACGCAGGAATCCAGATTAAAGGCAAATCAAAGGTACTGACGATTCAGAACACGTCAGTGCGCAACACAACAAATGGAGATGGGCTGTCCTATGGCCAAATAATTCCTGATCCAGTGGATTTTTGCTCTGTAGATGTGAATGCTACCATATTTCCGATCAATTTGCAGGCCTTTGGCAAAGCAAGAACAAATGTTGAATGTACCAAGGTAAAACGCTTTAATTGCTATTTTTTAATATACTAAAGCAAAGATACCGGGATAAAAAAAAAATTTCCATTAAACCCTTTTCTTATAACCTTTAGGTTTGAAGCAAGTTTGAGGGAAAATGTAACCAATTCTTCGATTTGAAGCATTTTCAAGCCCTAAAAAGAATTCTGACCTTTTTTCAAACAGATTGTTAGAACTCAGCCAGGAAGACATCTGGTCGTGCATTATCAATTCATAACTGGCGAAACGTTTGAGCTCCATGTGCATGACGGGGCCACGATCAATGGCGCTCGACTCACGCTCGTAAACCAATGGACAGGTGTCAATCAGGCTGTCACGCCATCCTCAAGCTCTGGTCACGAACTCTACATAAAGTTTCGATTCAGTGCGGGCTACAAAGATACAAGACTAAAATTCCTGATCACGGATGATCAAGGTAGGAAAAATAGTACTGTGTTATAGCTAGAAGCTGAGGAACACTTTGAACCCGAAAAGTTAATGACGCAAAGTAAATTGAATTTAATCATGTGTCCTGTTTTCACATTTTCGAAGTCCTCATTCTTTTCTGCCTACGCTGCGCGATTAACCAAAAAACACTTTGTCAGTGTAGGGTATTAAACTGATAAAAAGCAAAGAAAAAAAACTTTGTGCAAAAGCAAAACCAGGTAGTGGGCAAGAGTTTACAAACTCGAACACCCTTACATAATCATCACGACTGCCGTCGACTAGGCATGTGATGTGTTTTTATTATATGGCTAGCTCCGTGAGCGGGCAAGATGAACCAAATCCTGCGCTGTAATTGGCTACCCGAGCGGATAAGATAATGCTATCTTGCCCGCTCGGGATTACCCGTTGTGTCTCGCAAGAAAATATTGTCCTTCTACATATAGCAAATCCTTTATTGACCAAGCTTGGTCAAGCTATCTTATCAGATAGCTGATAAGTGAGAAAGTCCCCCTTCTACCGCAAAAGAAAGAAGGACACAAAGGTTAAGTTAATTCATTATTACTTCACGATTCTTTCTCTTCCTAGATGTTTCCTCTCTCGTGATAGCCAACAGCACGTTTAATGACAATCATGGGAAAGGCGTATCCTTAAAAGACTTTACAGGAAAGCTGACGATTTCCTCAACTGAGGTCTTTCGGAATAAAGGAGAAGGCATGACTGCTCAACGTATTTCTGGAGAAATAGCAGCTACTAGCGCTCGCTTTATTAACAATAGCGCCAACGGTCTCGCAATCCTTGATAGCAGTTTCATATCATGTAGTATTCACGGACTGTCTACCAAAGGAAATGTACGTAATGGAGTATATTTTCAGCGTGTTGCATTTAGAAGTAACGTTTCGGACTCTGTATTCGATAGTAACGCACTCCAAGGATTTGCGATTACTAATGGAGCCGGTGAAATTCACTTCCGAAATATCAGTGCGGTTTTGAACACATACAGCGGGGTTCGAATTTACGATGGCAAAGTGTCGTCTTACTTGGAATCTTCAAATTTGTCCAACAACAGAGAAGACGGTTGCTGCATATCAAACCAAGTTGGATCTCATCAGTTCTTTAACTGCACGGCAAATTCAAATCTGAGGCACGGACTTAGCTTATTTGACGTGAGAACTACCAATCAGTACGCTCCACCAAGGCACCAGTTTACGCATTTTAGTTTGGAAGAGAACACAATAACTGACAATAGTCAATATGGAGTCAAACTAGGCCCGGAGTGTCAGTATTGGAGTGATTCAGTCGTCAACGTTACTATGGCAATCAGCAAGAACCAGATTGCACGCAACAACAAAGCAGGCATCTTCTTGTCCCCAGACTCCTGCTGGTGGAGCTCTTCCTCGTTGAGACCGAGAAGACTGGAAACTATTGTTACTAACAACTATTTTGAACAGAACAAAGGGAATGCATTTTACGTTTACTGCACTGGTTTTCTTGGCTTGGATGCTGTTATCGAATCAAACACCTTCATGAACAACACGGATAAAGTACTGACTTTGTTGGACAATAACAACTGTGGCGCAAACTACAAAAGTAACCTTGTTAGCGTGAAAATAGACAAAAACATCTTCATGAAGAACCGCGCTGAGAACGTTTTATATATCGACTACAGTTCGTTTCCCGAAACGCGTCATGCCATCGTGAGAAACAATACTTTTGAAGACAACGAGGTCGCCCCAAAAGACCTTTTTCCAACATTTTTTCGAAGGTCTACAACTCGGGCAGTTATTGTTCTTAAAGAAGGTACATTCAATTTGCGTGAAAACATCTTAGAAAATGCCGGCTTTGCTTTCCAGCTCTCTACTCTGCGTCATGCTCACCGACGAGTTATTGATGCTAAATTCAACTGGTGGGGAACGGCAGAGGAATGCGAAATCGTGGACAGAATCTTTGACTTCCAACACAGAGTACAACTGTCTCCAGTGGATTTCTTCCCTTACCTTCTATCTTCGATAAAGACGAGAGCCATTAATTCAAGCATAGCGAGATCATCCTGCTTTTTCAAAGGTGCAAGTATCGGTGGAATTCTAGATAGACCACTGGCCTTATCAAGCGCTGTCTCATCTTACCAAGTTCGGGATGACATCATCATCCTTACTAATGGATCGTTGTCCATTCCAAAAAATGTGACGCTACAGTTTCCTTCCAGGTCAGCAATAGTTGTACATGGAAGGCTTCTTGCCGATGGAACAGAAAACGAAAAAGTGAGGCTTATCAAGAAACTTCACCAAGGAAGATTCCGTTTGGGTGGGGGGCCTGGGCCGTGGGAGGGTAGAGTGGAATTTTTAGTCAGTGATACCTGGTGGCCGATGTGTTTGCCATACGGGACATCGTTCACCAACGAAGGTAAAATCATTTGCCAACAACTCGATCTCTACTATCATACCTACAGGGTACATTTCCCTCCTGCACAGGGACCTGGCTTCATCCACAATGTTCGTTGTGACCCGAACGTCGATGGGGATATAATGAACTGCAGTGCAAATACCTGGAGTTATGGACCAAAGTGTTCGGGATATACGACATACGTCTACTGCCAGCATTACAACTGGGCGGGACTTCATCTGGCGATGACAAACCATAAAAGTTCATTGAAACACCTGGAAATCCACGATTCTGGCTACGCCTATCGCAGTGATATCCAGATTCCTGGCGCAGCTCTCAAAGTCGATCTGTTTCACCACAATATAAGCAATATTTTCATAAACAATTCAGTGGGTATTGGCATGCAAGTGGTATATCAAAGCGTGTTCCACAACCAGTCGTTGATGCCGCATTCTGCTGTATCAAACACTAAATCTCACGGTGTCCTGTCACGGTCTCCTTCGCTTGCACTTACGGACGTAAACTTGACGAGAAACGACGTCAATGGTTTCATTTATGAAAGTACCTGGGATAAAATAAACACGTTCACTGCTGAAATGGCCAGCCTTGATGTGTACAAGACTTTCCACGTTTGCTCAGGGAAAAAAACGTATCTGGCTGGGGACAAAGTATTCCACTTCACCTTGGAGAAATTGGAATATAGCTCGGACCTGAGGTGTCAACACCTCATGGAAACAGAGCCAGGTTATAAACTTGTTATTCAGGATCTGTATTACATATCTTCGTACGGCTACAGCCATTTCGCGCATGTGTATGACGGTGCAAGTACATCAGTTGGTTCGCCATGGAAGATGGAATCTTTACAATGGAAGGATCGTCCTGCCTTCATCTCGACCAAATCATCAATTGTGTTTGATCTCTACAAGCGCAACAGCATAAATCTTGCGATCAACTTTTTGGTATATACAGTAAGAGGTTAGTAATAATTCGTTGATTTCCTGAATTTTGTTTAACTGTCACTGACCGCATGTTAATACAATTATTAATCCTGAGCTGTGTCTCAAAACAGTAGTTGGCACCGTCTTGGCTGAATTCGCCCCAATCATCCCACATAAATGTATTTCTGTATCTGGGATCAACGTCTGCCCCGTGGCCGCCCTTACCAGGTTTTTTTTTTCAATGCCGAGGCAAGTTGATAGGAACGCTTCTTAACGTCGCTACGTTCTCAAATTAATATTTCCCTGCATTTTGCTAGACGAACAGGACAATGCTTTAAAATGAAACGCAATCCTGGGATACTTATATAAACGATTGGAAAAGTTAAGGTTACGTACTCAAGTCCTTACTGATGTACTAAGGATTTATTTCCATTTTTCTTTTCTATAGAGAGTGAGCAACTTAATTACTTCGGTGGAGAAATCAGTATATCTCAATCGAAGATTACCAACAACCAAAAAGGAAGTATCCTGATTGGAGGAAACGAGTTGAAATCTCTCAGTATTACTGAAACGGACATTACCAACTCCAAGGAATTCGGAATAAAACTTATGCCTCGTGGCATCGAGGAAGTTAAACTCACCTCATTAGCTCTTGAACAAAACAAGCAAGGAATTGTAGTAAATCCCATGTACTCAGGTTCGAAAGAATTTACGATTGAGAACTGTGCAATCAATGGATCACAGCATCAAGGCATGTATATCTACTCGGACGTCAAGAGCACAATCCGCATTTTAAACTCAACTGTCACGAACGGTGAGGGCCGGGGTCTCCATATCGAAGGACATTATCGACAAATGTATTTGAGATTGTTCGTCAGTGGCAGTACATTCGCTTGGAACGAGAAGGGAGCCATAAGCTGCAGCAACAATTATAGAAACGTACCTGTCACCATGCGATTCGAGTCGAACAACTTCTTTCGCAACCAGGGACCCACTGTTGAAATCCTGTCTGGAACCGAAAGAGTAAGGTGGGTGTTCCTCAATAACACTTTCAGTGAAAACCGAGGCTTTTCTGTTATCGTCGTAGGCACAAACCCCTACTCTGGCTCGCAATATAGACCACATGTGGTTGTAAGTAGCAACAGGTTCTTGGCCAATCAGTGTCAAGATAAGGCAGTGATTGACATTCGCAGGGAAGCAAGTAGTTTTATCATTGAAAACAACGATTTCGAGTTCAATTCAGGGCGCTGTGTGCTTCTTGAAGGTACAGCTGCATATGTTCCGATTTCCATAGCCGATAACGTGTTTAACGAGAATGATTGCGGGGATAGGAGTGTGGTAGAAGCCCTGCGCTTGGACCAACAAGCTAGGTTTGCAAACAACACTTTCACCCAAAACAGGGCCGGTAGTGTTTTCTTGCTTCAAGTCGTACATAACCACCAACCAACTGCTCAAAAGGAAGAGTTGACGTTCAAAAACAACACTCTATCCAAAAACACTCCTTATAATTCAGCGCAGTCGTCAACTGCAGCTGATTCGTGCACTGTGATCATTTCCGGCATCTTGTATCACAAAGAAACAGAGTTGCGCTTTAACAAATTTAATAACTCCAAATACCAAAGGGAGCTTTGTGTCTGGGTTCCTGCCATTTCTCCGCGTGACATTGTGAGCGTGACACACAACTGGTGGGGAACTGCAGTCGGAAGTCAAGTGCGTGACAGGATAAGAGATTTTGATGACAATTACGATTTCGCTATCGCCGATGATTGGCCTTTCCTTCGAAGTGATGATGACCCAACTTCAACTGTGGTTGAACAGCACGATTTTAATCAGCATGGAAGCCTTCTTTCAGGAAGGCTGTTCGCGTCCATAACACTGAAACCTTCCCAGAGCCCGTATAGCGTGACATCAGATTTGACTGTTCTAGATAACGTCACGCTAACCGTAGAGGCAGGTGTCACGGTTAAAGTAAGCCCTGGAATGAGCATACTTGTTGCTGGGGCGCTCAAAGCTCACGGAACACTTGAAATGCCAATTATCTTCACAGTAAATGGACCTGCAAGCAGTAATAACGATTCACATTTACCTGTGAGACTTGTGGATGGAGAGTTTCCATGGGAGGGGAGGGCAGAAGTGCTTCACGAGGGTTCTTGGAAACCAGTGTCTGCTTCTAGCAGCACCCCTTTCAGGAACATCACAGAAGTTGCATGCAGACAGCTTGGATATGGTCCACCAAATGTTACCGAGGAGAACTCAGATGTCTTCAGACGGAATTTAAACGACACGTGGCTAATGGAATTACATTGCTATGGTAACGAGACATTTCTGCACGAATGCCTCTATAAGCAGCGAGCGTTCAACCATAGCAGTGCCTTTGCGGTTGTGAAATGTCAAGGTGCACCCTGGGGAAATATCCGTTTTATATCCCCCAGAGAAACGAACGGGTCCCATGCGCAGTCCACATTGGATCACGTGGAGTTTTCACACTGTGGTTATCGCCATGGAATGGCTGTCCCAGCAGTAGAAGCGGTAATCAATGTGCCAAAATTGGAATCCGTCACGATTAGAAATTGTACATCCGGGGGCTTACGAATTCACTTCCCAGGAACTGATGTACATCTAAATAACAGCAAGTTTGTTAACAGTGGAGAATCCGGAATAACCTTTTCACAAACACACCGCAACATTCTGGTGGAGAGTTCGGAATCATCAGGAAACCAAAGAGGTATTTCCTTTGAGGAAGGAAATGCAGAAAACATCCCTCGAGTCCATTATGGACGAGCATTTCTATGCAATGCGGAAAAGGTTTTCAATGTTACGAATCAAGCACTTCTTTATTTCGACATCCCGAGGCTGCAGAACACAATGGCGAAGGACAATTGTGAGAAAGTTTTAACCGTACCCAAGGGTCAAGGAATCAAGTTGACCCTGTTATACTTCAAGGGTTCTCAGAGGTTGATGGTCTATGACTCCACGCACACTGTCAATTTGATCGTGGACAGGTCAAACAATGACATAACAGCTCTTGTTCATAAAGAGTTATTTATCCCACGTGATACAATTTTGTTGAAGTGGAATGGTGACGTGGACTCTAAAGTGGTTATTCAAGTGGAGGACATAAATATTAGTGGTGAGTACATCTCTTTATGATTTTTCCCCAGATGTCAAATAATGATGCAGATGTCTACGCTTGCAACGTAAGAACCAATTTCAAGGTTTTAAACGAACACGGAAACGGAGCTAAAACTAAGAGATATCTTAGATAATACATAGCTTTGGTTCTAAAGAATAAGAAAATAGAAGAACTTCTGATCTGAATTTGGTGCTTACACACGCTAAACCAATAGGAGATGGTATTTTGTTATGCCTGGGTTTAATCAGAGTAAATGGTGCGTCTGCCTCGGCCAGATCCTTGCTAACATCTGCGGTGTGCTAAGGTTATACACGGTCTCGGTGAAGGCTGTCAAGAGTACCACGAACATCACCGAAAAACTTGGTTTATGAACGTTACTTAATAATGTGAAATTTTATTTCAAACTCGTTAGATAAACTAAACTATAAGCACCAACATGTCCTTAATTATAAGGATGTCATTGGTTGTAATGAAAGTACAAATATACAAGGACAAGCAAAGGAAAGATATATTTCCGGTATTTTGTGGACCTTGCAGATAACGTTTCTGTTGTTCCTTTGCAGATGCGCCTTGTACCTTCGAGCTGGACTTTTGTGGCTGGCAGACATTTGACAACATGACCATCAATGGCCTCCAAGTCACGAGAACATGGAGAATAGCTCGGCATACATGGCCAGATGCCGCAAATGACTATTCTTACTTTTATTCAAACGGTACGTTTTTTTTTTTATAATGTGATGCCAGTTAAATATATGAGTTTCAACTGATATATAACTATTTGAAAAGCATCTAGTAGCGGAGATCTTGTGTGTTCTTTGCGCCATGCGTCGGATTTCCTATTTAGCTCTATTTCGTGGGAGAGACTTGGGGGAATGGCGGGTGAAGGATAAAGGTTTTCAGTCCTCTTAGCAGTTTATCTGCGTAGTGAGACATCGAAGATATTGTGGATAATTTCTCCACGTCGGCATATCCTGACATTTATGTGTCACAAAATTCAGTAAATAATCTGGTGACAGGTATTTTCCTTGGCTGCTTTTGACAACTCTTTCTAGGCCATGGGCTCCTCCACTGAGAAAGAAGTGAAATTTGAAACTCTTTTCCCCATTTCAGGAAAACGTCTTTTGATCGGTAATGACCAGTGGCCAACAGTTGACGGGCGTGCAGCGATCATCAGCCCTCCAATCACCAAACTGTCCAAGTTATGCTCTCTTGTGTTCTTCTACCGCGTGGTAAAACAAGGAAGAGCTGGACTGTCACTCTACATACAAACAGGTAAGTCAAGTATATGACTGGTTTTCTGTTCCGCCGTCTAGTAATATAAGGTTTTAAATGGTAGCTAGGGAAGTACAATTTCTTGCATACACCTTTACACCAGTGCTATTTAGCGATTGAGGTAGACTACTATTAAAAGAACTTTTTCACTGAAAAGAGCAGATTTTAATCGTCAGAATGGGACTACGATATTGAATAATCTCTGGTATAGCAAGGACATTCAAAGTTTTTGCTTCACGCCTGTCTTTATAACCTTATTTGATTATCTATGAAAATTACTTCTCATCATTCCACAGGAACGTATCCCAACATTGAACAGAAGTTAATCTGGGAAGGAAAAAATATCGAGGTATCAAGTTGGAGAAAAGTGATTGTTGAACTTCCTAATGACGTCGATGAGTATAGACTGCTGTTCGAAGGCGAATATAACAAGACTACAAACTATTGGACGAGAAACTTTGTGACTATTGACAATTTAGAACTACGAAGCTGTTATCAAAAAGGTAAAACTATTACCAGCAATTCCTTATCATTTGCAGGACAAACTTACCACACTCTTTTTGTTCAGGGTCATTCGTTACCCAAACCTACCTCAGAACCTGAACGAATCGACCACACCCTCTATATTACTTGCGTAGCGAGTCGGTGTACGTTGAAGTGCTCAAATGTGACGTTGGTTCATACACTTTCTCCCGACGTGAGGTCCAGTAGACAGTTATCTTCAACCATTTTCCTGTGTCCAATCAAGTCAAATGCTGGAAGAGTCAAATTAAGGTTGAATACCATACCTAGTTCCAAAATACAAGACAGGATTTTTTTTTTTTTGCGTTTATTATAGTTACCAACACTGGTCTCTTTGGTTACCATTCCCTTACTAATTTTTTTTGCTTGTTTGTCGTTTAGAGGTTACATGCTATCCTTGAGACAAATTTCGTGTTTTGGAATCTAACCATTTTTTTTCTGCAGAACACCGCATTTTCAACAGTGTACTCAGTAACAACATCCACCAAGCAATAAGCTACATGTCTGTGTCCGATGGAAGCGATAAGCGACCTTGCTTTACCACCGAACGTTGTAAAATCACTGACACACCTGCATCTCCATTAAACGTGCCTCAAAAGAGCGCTATTTTCTTGGAAATCCAAGACAATAATTTTACGCTCACCAACAACTTCATCTCTGAAAACCGTTTGGGTGGAATTCAAGCGCAATTGGGACGAAGCAACGGAACAAGCTTACCAAGAAGCTTAATATACGGCAATACGTTCATCAGTAATGCAAACGGTACGGTACTCATAGAAGAAAGGAAAGAAGTGAAACCCAATAACAGCTTTGTTTACATTGTGGACAACGCGTTTGGAAGTAACAAAGGTCATGGTAGCACCATTAAGCTTTCTGAAACGCAGAGTGAAATCGTCAACAACGTTTTCTACAACAACTCAGGATTACACTCCATTGAGTACGACTTTTCCAGTGTTTGGTCCAAAGAACAGAAGTGCGAGTTAAACACCTTCTATCTTAACAAAGGTCTTGGCGAAAACTACGGTATAACTATCGTGTCTAACGGACCAATGAAATATCACAGCAACAGCGTGAAGAATCCCTCCAACCTTTACGAGTTTAGTTCAACGACACAAGCGGCTTTTGACCCGATTGATGCTGCACGGAATTGGTGGGGCGTTGGGATAGAGCCTTCGGTTGGTTCACGAATTTATGAGAAAGAGGACGACTACAGACTGGCCGCAGTGGAATATAAACCTTTCAAAAAGCTTCCGCCGAGAAACATCTTATCCAGTGAGTACAATGGAAAACAAAATATATAAAAAAAAAATTAAACTAAGGAAACCCATGCCATTTAAACTAAGGAAACCCTCATAACCAGATTAGTGTTCGAATTACTACTACTATTATTATTATTATTATTATTAGTATTAGTATTAGTATTAGTATTAGTATTAGTATTAGTATTAGTATTAGTATTAGTATTAGTATTAGTATTAGTATTAGTATTAGTATTATTAACCGACCTGAATTATAGTTAAACGCTCTTGTTCACGTTATTTTGTAGTTGGCTGTCCTGCTGACTGGCTGAACGTAGAATCAATGTGTTTTGTGTTTAGAGGTGGAAGTAGGACTCTAAACAAAGCTAGGGATTATTGCCAGGTATGTAATTCAACAAGCTGTTGGTTGCTTCAGAGAATTCCTGACCAACGTAATGTTTTCGTTTAGTACTGATGTTCAATTTGGTGCTGTCGCGTTTCTTTCTTTCTGCAGTGTTAGAAAATGACCCCTTTGCAGTGGTGCAAAAATATTGGAATAAAAACTTTTTGACGAAAACTGTTAGAAATATCAAATCTCGACATAAGGCTACTATCAGCTTTTAGTATAAATCTACTAGCGTTCTATCATGAATGCCGTTCTCTGATTGGCTACGCTACCCACTATCTATTCTATGATAGATGGTGAGTAGCGTAGCAGTGTGCCCTTGTTAAGAAAACGACGGCCGCTTCTTTGCGTTTCCGAAGTGTTTGTGAATAGGATTTAGATAGAGTTTTTAACGACTCGTAGATTTATACTAAAACAATTAAATTATTCGCTCTCGATTTCAATGCGCGATAGTTGACCCGGGCTGCGCCCTCGTCAACTATCCCGCGATAAAACTCTCGAGCTCATAGTCTAATCGTTTAATATGTTACCTCAAGCTCATACCGGAATCATTTCTCGTCGTCGTATCTTCTGACGTTTGTATTTTACTTGTATTTAAAGTACTACGGAGGACATGTGGCATCGCCTTCTATACCAGATGATATGGAATTTATCAATATGGCGATACAGGCATCAAGACCAGATGGAAAACCACCTGTGCCTATATGGGTGACAACGGAAAATGACTTGGTATGCAGTTACATTAAAACCAGAGAGTTACAGAGTCTGTAGGTAAACCTAAAAGGTGACGAAGGCAACTAAGAGCACAAAAGTAAATGCTGATTGGCCAAAAGGACACCATTTCACCCAGTTTTTATTCACTTTTTGTTTCCAGGAAGAGGAGAGCGGTGGCGAACAAACAAGTCCTCAGTGTATAGTTATGACACACAACAGAATTCAAAAAGTAGTCTCGTGCAACAGTCTTTATCCTTTTGTCTGCACAAGAACAGCTGGTAAGTCATATGTAATGAGTACATTTCTTGTACTTCTAGATGATTAAACATCAAAGAATAAGTTTACATGGGCACCAACAATGAGTGATCTTCATGGCACCTGTCTCTTTTAGTTATCCGCTGTCCAAATGGTTGTTTTCACAACGGCGACTGTGTTGGTGCCACATGCTTCTGCTATCGAGGCTGGACTGGACGCGACTGTTCTCAGTTTCACTGTAATGACGTGCACAACTGCTCTGGCAATGGCCAATGTGTGGGACCAAATGTGTGCAAATGTACACCAGGATTCATTGTAAATTTTGCACTCTAGTAAGATAAGCTTAGCTATAAACAATAGAATTTCTGATTACTTGTTCTTGTTTTTGCTCTACCTTGTCCTACACATTATCTTCTTTGTGCTTATTAATTGTTGTTGACAGTGCTTACGTCTCAAGAGTAAGTCAGGCATATTTACATAGAGGGCCAAGGCACCAAGTGGTTAGAGAGAAGTTAGTTTTGTATTCTGAGTGCAAGCCCTCCATACCACAACTTCAAGACTTCAGTCGTATTATGAACTTAGTAAACTGGTCCACCTCCACAACGTTTTCACTATGTTGTATTTATTTGCAGTATTTGATTCAAATTTAATGTAGGTGCAGTGCTACTTGAATGGATAATTAACACAGAACGGAACCATGCAATCAGACCGAGTTTCTACTTCCCTTACTAAACAAAGCACTTATTCCCTCTCAGGGTCGAGGCTGTTCCTATTCCTACTGTACCAAGTTTCACCGCTGTTCGACTTGTTCCCAGGACTCAGCATGCGGCTGGTGCGACAGCTCACAACAATGCATGCCGGGTACCTCTGTTGGGCCTTACGCCAAGCAGTGTCCAGACTGGTTTTACTATACTTGTTACACTATTGGTAGCGTTAACCATTGTTCCAACAAAATACAGGTAAATGTATGTGCTTATTGACGATTCGGACTCGGGAAAGAGGTCAAGAGATTGGCATTTTAAGGAGGCAATCAAAGATGATGTAAAGATTACCAATGAAAAGGTTCATATGGGTATCCCTAATTTCATCAATAGTGGGTTGATCTGTGTTTGTTAGTAAAAAGGGGAATTAAATGAGCAGTGAGAAATATTATTGGTCGACATCGATGATTTCAGTGGCCACCTCGATGAAGACTGTTGTTGTTGTCGTTTTATAGAGGGTCGACTGCACCAACAGACAATGTAATGCCACTCAAGAGACAACTACCTCAGAGTCATGTCAGAAGTGTGAAGATCTAGAGAAGTGCTATAACTTTGTGGTGAGTTCCTTGTAACATTAACGAATATGTTGTGGCAAAAACGGTGGTCCAATCAGCTAATGGATTTGCCCAGGAGTCCCGACTTACATTTTTTGTAAAGATGGGACGATTGCTCGTGTTGTGGGTTTGGGCCAGACAATTCACCTTTTCAACTGTGATGTAACTTACATTGAATCCAGGAAGTTACCATTCTCGTCCCCAGAAGTGTGGCCTCTGGGGACGAGAATAAGGATTTACTTGGAATGGACTAGCATTCCTTCCAGAAGGAGAAGAATTCTCTCAGTCATAGTCTAGAAAACTAGGACTAGCATCCCAACAAGGACAGCCGCCATATTCCCATTCGCTTGCATATGTCGAGTAAAGCACTTGCAAGGAGCGCGAAATTTCCCGTGGTTTTTTTAATTCCTGAAATTTGAAATTTCCACAAATAAACTAATTCTCTCTGATAAAGAAGGTTTGCGGATTTCTTTATAGGAAAAGGGCAGATGCAGAGCGTGGAATGAAACTCGTTGTCCTCATGGCTTAGTACAAGTCGATTACACAGATCCAAACCGAATAAACAACACTCTAATCAAAAGTAATGTCAAAGTCATCGATCCCAACACCACCATCATCTACAGCTGTCCCGTCCTCCTTCCTGGTCAAGATGATGCAACGTCGGTGTTCGTCGCCCCTAGAGACCTGGGAATCAAAGCTGGAGACGTGCTATCTAGCGCACAAGCGGGCGGCGTGATGCACAAAGTTAATGACACAACAAACACAGGCAAGATTTACTTTTGTAAAATAGGAGTATCCGTTATTTTGAGTATTGTAAGGCTATTGAGTTCAAAATATTAAGGGACCGGACTCTTTGAAGGTGGAATACAACCTAGCGCCCAGGGGTTTTATTACCTTGGAGACTTTACACAAACATAATGTCTATTAATTGTTACTTTGAGCAATTTCTGAAGCCCTATTTTTCTCTGTTCTGGAATCTTGGATTCTTTAATTTTGGAACAACAAGTGTTTCTATTTTCACAATCTACAGGGCCTTACACGATAATAGTTGGAACACCTTCTAAGATTGAGGACGTGATTCAGTATGCCGATTTTACTCAGAAAGTTTCTGCCGTTGAACTGGTTGATGACACAACGCTGGATGAAGAACCAAATTTAGATGATTTGTATGGTCTCGTGGATGGAAATATTAAGCTAAACAACACCGATCTTCATGTGTTACCAGCAGGTGAATTTCAAAAATATTCAATACAAATTGAATTCTAATTTGAACACGTTGTAATCTGAACAGGTTGTATCGTTCTACTTGTGCGGAATTTATTTATCTGACACACAGTGGAAATTTGTTGTTATTTCACTTGAAAGTAAACCAGTAACAGACTGATCAAAGGACCATGATCTTCTCTTATTTGGTAGTTAACTGAGAGTATTACTTTACTATTTTCAACAACACTTCATTAAAGAGCCGCGCAATCTTTAGGATTGTTGATTACCTCATTGAGGCTGCTTTAGGTTCGTATCCTCCTGGCGTTCAGCTAGCTTACAAATAAAGCATGTCGGATAGGATGAAGAGAAAACATTCTGTATTTGATCGATCTGTTGATCAATTTAACGTGAATTTGACTTTTAGACACGTCAGTTTTCAAGTGCGTAGGACACATTTACAAAGTGGACGATGATTTAGTGACCTCTCAGTTTCTGGTGATACACAAAGATCATGCCATAAGTGTTAGACCAGGGGATGTAGTGGTATCTGCACAGAGTCATGGATTTATAGAGAAGGTGGTTAGAGTCAACCAAACTTTAGATATGGTGTTCATGGAAACAGAACTTGACAGGTGCACAGAGAACTCTACCTGGACACACAAGTAAGGGCGTAAGGGGCAATGGATATTACTTAATTTTCACAGTTTAGAATAAGCTTTACCGAGAAACCTAAAGGATATTGTCTAGATTTACTTGTATCAAAGAACATTCAAAAAACTATACCTTTTTGATAAGCATTCGCTAGCAGCAAATAAGAGCTAAGATTTTAAGTTTGGAAGCAATGAATAAGGTTTCCATTGAGAGGCAAGTTGGTAACTTGTCTAGATAGCCCTATAGCTAGAGGTCTTATTTTTAATGAATTGCTTTAACGGGTTAGGGTTAGTGGTTAGGGTTAGGGTTAGGGTTAGGGTTTAGGTTAAGGATGGTTTTGTCGTTACTTAAATGCATGCTCCATAAAGCATATAGTAATTGACAGAGGGCTGTTGAGTTATGTGTCTGAATAACGTTTATCTTAGCAAAATAAATGGCGCTGTCTTAACACGATTTTAACTAGGCTTTTTTCTTGCTTCCTTAAGGTTTAAGCCTCGTGTGCAAGGTTCACCATCTGACAATGATATGGTCTGTACCGGTGGTGATAACAGTTATGGATTAATAATCACTGAACCTGACGGTGAACAACAGCAAATATCGGTTAACGATTCCATCATCGGAAGAAGCAGTAACCCCTTTATTGCAAAGGTTGGAAACGTGTTTTTACCTGAAATACAGTTACCATCCTCTCGTGATTAGCGAAACTGAAGTAATTCGAAGTAGTCAAATTACTGACCTCTCAGATAGCACAATTATCCAATGAAGCCTCGTAACTGAATTTTTTAAATGGTGGTAAGGGTGTGAAAGAAAACGCGATTGATTAAGGGTATGTGTCGCTAGAGTATGCTTCTTGCTATGCCTAGTATATTCGTAACATATTTTTGTGCCGGGATACATGCATACATATACTTCATTTCCTCTGGAATGCGCATCTTCGTTTGCTTAGCATTAGCGTCAAGAACTATTACCGCGTCTATTCGGATTTCCTTTCTTCGAAGGGGGAAATTAGTTACACTTCCAGTCGATTGAAGCTTCGGCGTCGGAGCTGCCAGACCAATTTCCGGCTTTTCCAATCCCTAAAATTGTAGTGTGTTCACTCGAGTCTTAATCGTTTCCCGTTATTTCTAGGTGGTGGAATCACATGTTACCGGGGAATTTATCCTGATTGAGGTTCTTCCAGTTCAGTCTGTTTTTAATGGTACAGTTAATACCATCGTAAGTCTGGACCAACTGCACAAAGAACACAGAAGGCATAAGAGGGATATAGACAAGGAGACAGTAAGATTTAGGAAGACTCATCGGGCGGAAAATAAATTATCGGTAAGTGTAGAAAGTTATCGCTGAAGTGACCAAAATGGGGGAAATGAATCGAATGTAAATACTATGGTCATAGATCAGTCAGCCAGTTGATCGGTCGATTGCGTGAATGAGTGATCGACTGATTTACCCAGAAACTGACTGGTTGGCTTGCTGACTAACCGATTAACTAACGGACTGACTGACTGACTGACTGACTGACTGACCGACTGACTGGTGGACTGACTGACTGACTGACTGACTGTGATTGACTGACTGACTGACTGACTAAGGGCCTCCACAGACTAGACATTTAGTTGTCGACAACTATTTTTTATCCGATGACAAGTAGTTGTAGTCGACAACTAAATGTTATCGACAACTTAAAAACGTAGTGCGTGAGATGAATTGTCGACAACTGAACGCAAAATTTTAGTTTTCGCTAAGTAGTTTCCCTTTTGGAGAAGGGAAACTGCTTTAGTTGTTGACAACTACGTTTTCACCGTTTTACCCGTTTTATGGGAATCATTGGTTTAGTTGTCCACAACATTGAAACATGACACACGTTTGAGCGTGCGTATTGTGTTTTAAGCATGCGTAATGAACGTTAGTTTCCAAGATCTCGCTGACCTGACTTAGACATCGAAAACTAACACGCCAATATGTGGAATACTAGCATCGGACACAATTAGTTGTCGATAACAAATAGCTGTCAAGAACTAAGTGTCCAGTCTGTGGAGGCCCTTACTGAGTTTGCCACCAACCTGCCGACCTTTTGATGTGTCAGACAAGAAGACCGACCGACCGGCCGACAGCAGGCCGGGGGCTGGGTGGCTGTAGGCTGGTCTACCCTCTTAGTTAACATACCGACCTTAGTTTGCTAATTAATTGACCTGCTTGCTTTTGTTTTAATGCATAGATTGCTGGTGGCATGGGATACATCAATGTCCAACAGACGTTCAAAATGAATGCGGACTTTATTGTGTCCATGGGAGTATTCACTGACAGGAATGAAAATGGTGCACTTATCATCACAGACGCGTTGTTTGGTTTGGAGATGATAGGCGAAGTCAACTACGATGTGGATGTGCAGATTGGAATTGAAGTCAAGTAGGTGACTAAAATATGTGATAGAAGAATGTGATGGTTGTCGTCGTCGTTGTTGTTCTTGGGGTCACCTTCAGTTGTTTTCAAGTTATTGTCCTTCCTTGTAAATGTCGCCGTCCATCTCGTCGTCCCTATCGATGCAATTCTCGATGAAATTGTAGATATGAAGCGTACCGTGAAAATCTTTATAACGTTTATGTCGTTTTCTGTCTGTTTTCCCCTTGCAGTCGCGAATATACTGTGAAAAAGTGGAAAATTCTTCGTCCAGTGCAGATAGGACCAAACTTTTGCATCCCCATCACTGGTGTGTGCATACCATGTGCCTTCTTCCTGGAAGCAGACGCCAACGCAATAGTAAAAGTTGTGGTAAGTCCTGGTTAAAGTTTTTGTTACGCCTTTTTTTTTTCGCTTAAGCTTGTGAGAGGCGCGGAACATGGCTAGCAAAAAATGAGCGCGTTGGATTCAGGATCTAGTGGTCTTGGTCCCGCCAAACCTTACCCTGAGTCAAGATGAGGTATTCTTGGAATTGATGTACTTTTGGATATCTCAGGGACCTCCATGTTTGTTTACATTGCTGTTAAGAATTCTCAGTGATATAGCTGCGCCTAAGGAGACTTTGAAAACTGGACATAGTGAGAAATCGAAGTGAATTAAAAATAAAATGGGATTAAGTAAGAACAAGGTACTCGATAAGACGCATTTGCTTTTTGTTGTTACTGTTACGCAGGAAAAGGCTTATGTTCCACTGTCGCTGAGGACCTCAGTTCGTTTAGGGATGGGTGGATTCTGCACCAGAAGAGGCGGATGTAACACCATCAGTCCTCTCGTAAGTACTGCGAAGTAATGCTGTTGTCTTAGGCACGTTTTACTATCCTGGCTAACCAACCTTCCTCGATCCCAGATTACACTGGAATTTTAAGTAGAGTCGATTTCTGAGGAGGACGTAAAACCAGAAGATGTCAGTGGAGAAACGCTTGGAAAGAGGCACATTCCATCAACAAATTAAACACCCATCCAAGTCTGACCGGATGGGAAACATTGCCGGGGGATCGAGGCAAGGTTATCTAACCTCGCCATCCTTGCTTTCTCCTAGATGAGATGAAATTGATTTCCTCGGTTACTTCAGTGTACAAGGTGTAATAAAGATTTTTATTTTCATCTTTTTTATTGAAATATTGTTGAAACATGCATGTACACAATTAACAATTATTTGTACAGTTTATGGTCACTGTTTTTTTAGAGTCCTAAATAAGTCCATCTAACGTATCTCAATTATATTATTTCTGTGATTCATTTTATCACTTAGTAAAGCTAAAATGCCTTGTTTTTCAGTTCAAGGTTACCCGTCGTTTAACTAAAGACCGGGTTAAAGCAGAATCCGAGATATCAACAGAAGTTCTGTTCACTCCTAAATTGACATTTAGACTTCCATCTCTGCCAAGAATTCTAAGAAACCTAGTGAATAGGTTTAACAACCTTTTGAAAAAAGTCTTCAAAAAATTCCGTAAGTAACACGCTATCACAATGTTCTGCTTTATAAAGTAACTTTGTTGGTAGACTGCAGTCACGCTCGCTTTGTATTCTTCTCTACACGGGATTTCAAGCGAAAGAGACACTGGTCGCAGTCTACTTTGTTGGTAAAATAATGCTTTGATTAGCTACAACCTTGGTCCTGATTGTTACAACAATGGTTGATGTTATCCTCTGTAAAAATCAAGTAGTATCTAGTGGATAGTGTTATCGGGTTTACTATTTACACGTATCCACTGGATAGTGATACATCTGGGGTCAGTTGTTCAAAGGGTAGATATCGCTATCCACGTGCACTGGATAAATCGCTATCCAGTGGATAAGTGTTAGAAAAACAAGCTATCCACCAGATAGTGATTTATCCGGTGGATAATGTTGCGAACGCTTTGAACAAGTGAGGCCTCATTGATAATGTTATTAGGGCTAAATATTTACGTTAGCGTCTACAACGTCAGCTTAGTTAGTGGGAAGAAGTATGCTTAATCGCGCATAATGTAACTGATACCGAATTTTGTTGAAATTGTATGTTATCCGAGTGTTCGATGTTTAAGCTTATTACTATCGACGTTTTGTCAAGTCACAAGTCATCAAGTCATTCAAATTTCCTAACAATTGCCATTGGAAAAAAATTGTAACACTGCATTGTGCATCCGCGGGCAATTCGCGTAAAAACGTGTATACCTACATGTACAGCAGATTTTCAGAATTTTTTAAGCTTATGTTTACCTTTTATCTCATTGCAGTTGGTTACAGCCCTGGTGGTGGCTCACGTACCCGTGATTTTTCAATCCTTCGACTCAGTACCGAGGTTCCTTTTGGAATAAAGGCTGCTGTCAAACCCTGTAGTGACAAGTGTAAAAGCGAAAGAAAGCCATTCGAGCTCGCACTCAGTTTCGGATTCTCGGAAGCTGTCGGACGACTGTCGATTGGCTTCGGAGCAACGAGTTACGAGTTGGCTGCTTTGAGTCGAAAGTTGTACAGTGGAGGGTGGGAGCCGAGGTACGTTTGTTTAATTACATAAAGAGGTCAGCCTATGACTTCTCTCCCCTCGGGGGAAGGGATATTTCCAGATATGGGCTATATATATAGGCAGCTGCCGTGGAATAGGGTAGGGTTTTTGAGGTTCTCGATTCTTTTAAATAGGGCACCATTTTTGACCCTGTTGGCACTATGGTCCCCGTGTGATCCTTAGATAGGGTACCTAAATTGTACCAGCTAAAATTGCAGTGCGTAAATGCCTAGACTGTTCACAGTCCTCTATTTTTCCGTGAGATCGTAGACGTCGATCGTTGAGCTTCGACGGGCCGCCATCTTGATCTCTTGATGCGAGCGAAACTGGAGAGAGTACAAAGTGCCCGTGGGTAGGGGTGGTGGAGGGCACGGCTGGCGGAAAAAAATTTTTTTTTCCCGCCCCGTCACCCCCACGCTATTAACCCCACCGCCATTACCCACGGGCATTTTGTACTCTCTCCAGTTTCGCTCGCATAAAGAGACCAAGATGGCGGCCCGTCGAAGCTCAACGATCGACATCAACGATCTCACGGAAAAATAGGGGACTGTGAACAGTCTAGTAAATGCCCAGCCAAACGAGAAACAAATGGTCTGTTAAAACTGAACTATTTGTAAACTTGCAATGTTACACCAACGAAATAAAGCAATTTTTTTATTCTTAGTTCCGTTTTTCTCTTCAATAGGGTGTTATTTTTAGGGTTTGGGCCTTAAATAGGGTATCAATTTTCATTTCCTTCATCCTTAAATAAGGTCAGGGTTGGTTTAGTTTAAGACCTCTCCCCCATGGGCTTCTCTCAAAGACCAGTCAATCAGTGATCAGTGAAGACATCAATAATGATATGATCTAGTCATGAATGTCAAATGTCTTGAAGTATTTAAACTAACAGTTTCAATCTGTGCTATGTACACCAAACAGCAAAGAGGTGATTCAAGGACCAAAAGTTTACTTTGAGTCTTGATCTTGAGGGATATTTGCAGTTAACGTTAACGTGTCTTCAGTTTGTACTGTTTCGCATCGTGTCCTAAGGCCCGTTAATTCTCGAAGGTCCCGAAAAAATTTCGCACCAGAAAAGCCGTAGCAAAATCTCAAGCCTTATAATTACAGAGCTTTTATATTCACATATGCATGATATCGACAGAGGCTCCCGTCATACAAGACGTTTCAGACGCATACAACTCTCTGTTTTTAGGTACAGATTAACTAAAAATGACTTTACGGGCCCGGAAAAATTCCGGGGCTTTCGAGAAACGGGCCCCTGATCCGACATCGATATCTTGATTGGGTGAATGAAGAACTGAACGCACCTAGAAAGACGTATTATTAACCCCTTCAGTGATAAGTTCAAAACATTTTATCTCTCTACTGACAGCGATACAGTTGCTTTTATGTCACTGAGATTTTGGTAGTACATCAAGACATTCATACCTAGTTTATTACTTTCTATATTCTTGTAACTTGTCTATCCTGATAACGTATTGTGATAAGAAACTAGATTTGATCAATTGTGGGGAACAACAGCTTGGTAGGGATTTACTGGTAGAGATGAATCAATTTAATCAACTCTCAATCAACATGAGCTGGAATTTACAATTTTGTAATGTACTCAGTCAAGTGTTGTTGTTTTTTTTTTTCCCCCGCTTACAGCTTTTGCCTTCCATGCGAAAATTCCAAGGTAAGTCAATTTTGTTTACTATTCGCATTTGGTGCTTCTAAGCGTCATAAAAGTACTTTAATTGTTAATCCGTGTGCGACTCTTCCTTTGGATGATTTTACTAACCCTCTAACTGCACATTTTGAATAATGCAGCTCAGCATGACGCATCGAGGAATACATGTCTGTTGCTTAGCAACCGTGTGACGGAAATCAAGGTTTATTCATGTATATTTCGCGGATAGTATATTGCAAGCAGTTTTTTAGAATGAATTACGTTGTTGACGTACAAATGATGTCGTCACACCAGACAAAAAACATAATACTACAGGCGGAAATTATTACAATACATGTCAGGAGGATTTTCTTGACTGTTTCTAAGGTCTGTCCGTTCATGGCTACAAGACAAGTTTTCAAATAGGAAAATTGCGTAGCTGTGGTATGATCTGATTCTCCTAGAATAATGTTTTAAATGGTTCCTTTCAGCCTGCATGTGGATGTCCAACAACACCACCGCCAACAACAACAGAGCGAACAACAACTGAACGAACCACAACAGTAAAAACAACGGCGGCGACTACAGAGCTTACTACCGGAACTGCAACAACTATGGCTACAACGGAGTTAACCACCGGGACTGCTACAACCGCAGGTACAACAGAACGGACAACTGTCACTGGGACAACCGAAGCGACAACTCCGCATACCGGCGAAAGTACTACTCCATACACTGAAACCACACCCGCACCTACAACTCTCGGTACAACTCCACCACCGACCACCCCACCCCCGTGCGAATGCGCTGACGGAGAGACGGGGATCCTTGACGAAAATGGAAATTGTGATTGTCCACCGTAAGTGTGTAAAAGGGACTCAATGAACAGCAATAACTACAATAAAAATCTTTATTTGGTTCTTAAATTTACCTTTTTAGAGTTAGACTGGCCCGTACATAGCTAGAGCTAGCCTAGAAGGGCCAGTTATCAAGATCAAGACATAATCAACATAAGCTCTTGTCAATATCTAATTACAAATTCATTGTTGGATAGACACTTAGAGCGAATTATTTGAATCGCCCAATTGTAATATCGAAATTGTTATCGCAGTTTGTGGAATAGAGGCTTTGAACACTGCAGCTACAGTGTAAATAGTAAAGAACAAAAATATTTATCAATCGGAATTGCTTAAAATATTCTATTACAGTTTTTAGACCCGATTTCCCTCTTTTTCATCAAAGGATTGAACGACACTTTTTCGAAAAGAAAAAGGGGTCCTGCCAAATTGGAGGGCAACCCTGAATATAACCAATTTTGTCGATATTGTCGGTTTTATCATTTCCAGCCTCAACACCGTTAGTCGTCCTGACTGACCTTTTTTGACGCCTAGAGCTTCATAAAACAAAACTATTCTTCTAGATTTCTTATCGTAAAGTCATGCCTTCTTTTAGAACATTTCTTTCTCTCAATTATGCTGAAATCACAAACTAAACACAGCAAGAGTGTCATTTTACGAATAAGTAAATCTAGTTTCTTCCTTCTTCCGGTTTTTTTCTTTTTGCCGAAATATTTATCTTCTTTCGTTAATTTTAAGGGAATGCCCGAAAGGAAAGAAAGCTGTTATTGTGAACAATCGTTACGAATGCCCGGATCATCCACCGTGTGGCGAACACCCGAACTGTGTTGTGGGACGGAAAGGACCCGGATGCTCTCAACCCGACGTACAACCTTGCTCAGGTGAGGTTTGATTTGAAATTTTTCATAATCAATATTAAGTGGCTTTTTTGATGTACACAATTGCCTAGTTACCAACCTACTTTCTGGTCAACAATGTGTCAAGCGAGCGAATCCTTTTGTTATTATATCTAAAGGGATTGCTTCATTTTCTTTCAGCGGACTGTTCTGGTAATGGTGTGGCAGTAGCTGTGGGAGATTGTGGGTCTCACTGTGTTTGCTCGGTCAGGTGGACTGGAACTTGCTGCGAAACGAGGCGGCCGTGGAGGAACTGGGGCGATCCTCATCTGGAGACATTAGATGGTAGGCCAGTCTTACGTACCACACAAAGAGAAATTGTCTTGTGAAATGTTTTGACCGACAAGGAAATTTGTTTTTCTTCTAAAGTAATCATAATTTCTTGCTTCCTCTTCAGGAATCGAATACGACTACTACGGTATTGGTGAATTTTGGGGTTGTAAATCTCTCTTCAATGACTTTGGAATGCAGTTCCGTTACTTTGCTTACGAGCGCGCGTCATTGACAGGAGGCGTGGCTGTCAAGGCGGGGCTGAGTGTACTGTCAGTCATGACTGTCAACACGACTGACCCGAAAGAATTTCCAAAACTACGGTAACTTATTTTTAATAATCCTATTCTTGCTTATATTCAAGGTGTGTAAAACACTTTTCCACTCTTGCGTCAATTGGGAAACACATTTTAGCTGAAGGACAGGTTTTATGTAACGTACATTTTACTCTATATCATTATCTTGCCCCAGTTGGTAATCAATTGTTATAAGAACCAGTGGCTTTCAGATTCTCAAAGTCAGAGACAAATGAGACAAATTGTATAAAATCAGTGGAGAGTGGCTACAGATGGGACATAGTACTACATTATATTGCCACTGTACTTAAAGATGCCGGTATAATTTCCTCCAATCTTTTATTTCACACGGCTCAAGGTACTATCCTCTTTTTGTGAACATGTCTTGCTACTTTCTACAGAATCGACGGACAGCTGGTGAACTTAACAGCTCGTGTTGGTCAGAAGATGAAGCTTGATAATGGAACAGTCGTAATGGATATACAAAAGACTTTCAGTTCACAATCTGACGAGACAGGAGTCGTGCTCATTTCGTTACAATACGAGTCAGGTTTGTTAACCTCTTTACGGTGGGGCTTTGGTAAAACACTATGAAATAACACGATTCTCAGAAAAAAACGAAGAGCGATTTCTAGAAAGTCTAATCTTGTCATAACTGGTTATATATCCATTTAGGTTCCTTTGCAATTTTGGTATTAAGAACCTAGCTTAAAATAAAGGGAGGAAAATAATTTGCCCCTCGTATGCTACGTGTTTCCACGATTGGCTAATGCATTTACATGCAACAAACACTCTTTCTTTATTTGGGACATTCTGCCGAAAATAACAGCTATCATGAGCACCCATGATCCAATATCAACGTCGCAATTTATTGTAAACTGTTATGTCTGCAATATAGGTCTAACAATAACAGCGGATGTACGTCACAGTCACGTGATGGGCCGTCAGTACCTGAATGTGCTGTTTACACCGACAGCGGCGTTTAAAGGTCACACGGAGGGGCTCTGTGGAGTCATGGATAATGACCCGTCCAACGACTTAAAGGGCCCCGATGATGAACAGTATAAGGATCCTATTCAGTTCGCCGATTCCTGTAAGTGGAAAGTAATATGTATTAAATGTAGAGATGCATTTAAGATAATTAATCAATATTTATTTGGCATTGCGACAGTAAGTAATGGGAAAAGGCACGTCACGTTTTTGGAGCCAGGCGCGTCCCAAAAACCATTTAAGTCGAACAATGGTTTTCAAACGCGAACAGTGTTCGTATAAACCTTTGAGAACAGTTAGTGTCGACTTGGTTTAGGTTTAGATTTATTGTATGAGTTAACATTATGCATTAACTGCAATTATTATATGGCTGTGTCTCACAAGGACTGGGAACTACCGAATTCACAAATTTGATTGGCTGAAATCGATATTGACGGCGGTCTAGATTTTCCCATCTAGAGCGGCATCTAGACCGGTTTCATTTTGCGTTGAAAAAGTAGCAAACTAAAATACAAAAATGTTCACCATTTTCTTTTATTTTCTTCTCAATCATTTATGGAAGTGCCAAAACGCCTGATGACAAAAAAAGGTAAAGAGGATGAGCAAATTTCGCCGGGCAGATTTAAGTTAAGCTCATCGCCGTTCGCAAGCAAAATGTCAGCAAACCAGTTGCATTAAACGAATTAAATTGTTCTTCTTTGCCATATAATAAACATCTTATTAACCGAACTAAGTCGATCTGTATGGGAGAATCTTGACCTCGGTCGTGTGTACAGACCTCACTGCGTTCGGTCTGTACTCACGACCTCGGTCAAGATTCTCCCATACAGACCTCCTGCTCGGTTAATAAGAGCTAAATAAAAAAAAAAAATGTAAAATATATCGTATTTGGGACTTTTGTTTAAAAGAACACTTTCCCTTACTTAATTTCCTTTCAGGGCGTATAACCGCTGTCCACAATGACTCCGGCCTTAAAGGATCATGGTTGTGGAATTCATCCAACTTCCACAGTGATGACGTCATGGACTCGTCATACAATGACCCTAACTATGTTCCGCTGTATTCTTTAGATGGTATTAGCGACGCCATTGTCGAGGTATGAAGCTTGATGAACTGATAGTTTTTATCTGTAATCATGAATTTTCAATTTATTGCGCAACCAAAAAGGGGGTTCGTTATAGCCTTTAAAGCCTTGTGCAGATGCCTCTATGTGATCTTTTCAAGCATAAAAAAGATCCTTGCTTTTACATCTTTAAAGCAATTTACCGGAGTAAAGAGAGACAAGGCGGGGTAAAGTAAGACGTTTTTGAAAGTCTAACAGTCACACGAGAATTTTTTTTATATTTCTGTTGCATTGCAGCAAGCCACTGCAGCCTGCTCGGCTCTTGGACTTTCAGGCACAATGCTGAAGAGCTGTATCTATGACGTAGCCGTGACAAATGACACGTCACTGACTGCTCAAGAAACTCTGCAGCAAGGTGAGTAGAAACAGTAGAACAACAACAACAACAACAAAATGACAGTCACAGGAAATAAAGATTATTTCTTAATGTTTGTGTTAGCAGAACTAGATTGTGTTAACTCATCGCTTCTTACCAACGTGGAGTTAAATACTTTCCTAACGAATTGTGTGGTCTGAGACTGTGTCATTCATATAATCACCGAAGTCGTTTAAGTAATTTTGTCTTCTTGTATTTTTATCGTTTATCTTTCTGTGATGAAGGCTGCCCTGATCAGTGTTCTGGGAAGGGAAGATGTGCTAATGCCACGTGTCAATGTATGATTGGTTGGTCAGGTGACAGCTGTGAAATTGGTAAGTAACGTTGCTAATTAACTATATCACCGCCGATCAGAAGGCTGAAAAAAACTTTCTTTCATTACATTGTGTTCAATTGTCTGCTGCAATGCTAAACGTGTGGTGAAAAATTATTTGTTCTCTTTTACCCAGGGAACTGCACAGCCTGTTCAACAGAACATGGGAAATGTGTTAAAGGATTTTGTGAATGCGAGGACGGCTGGGAAGGTGTCACTTGTGAACAGAAAGGTGAGTAATATATTGGCAATGGCCACTAATTGCTTTACTTTCATAATTTTAAATTTTATAGTACGCATTAATCAATAATTACGGCAGCGCGGAAAGAGTCAAAACAAGACATGGGAACGAGGCTCAGGCACAAGGCCTCGATACACTGCACCATGTGTTTTTGGTTCAAGTCCCTTTTCATTCTTGTCGCCATTTGGGACTTTTAACCACACCACTACCAGCGCTTTAACAATCATCATTCGCTTTCTCGAATTAATTAGTTTTTGTACTGCATTGCAGCCACCTGCTACAACGTCAACAACTGCACAAGTCCCATCAACGGGATTTGTCAGAGGACAGATCAATGTCGCTGTCATGACGGATTCATTGGTAAGTTATTTAAAATAAGCTTTTATTGCCAGTGACGTTAGAAATGTGGCCTCCACAGGGATGTGACCAAAGCATTTCGGAAAATGTAGCAATTAATTGGTATGTGGGTGTAGCTGGCCTAATAACAACAGGTTTAATGACATTATTTTTTATCTTGTCCTCAGGTCGTGATTGCAGTATTATTCCAACTTGCTCTAATGTGTCTGATTGCTCCGGACGAGGTATCTGTATTGATTTTGACGTATGCAAATGTGATAAGGAGTGGACTGGTAAAGACTGTACCCAGTTCTCTTGTGGATCTCTAGACCATTGTTCTGGTAAGAGTCCTTTCTTGTCATTTACCTCACCTCACATTTTCCAGTCAACCTTTTCTTAAGTCTGTCGTTAAACTAGGTATAAGGCTAATTGGAGACCTCATTTTTTACCCCCTCCCCCCTCTCCCCACTAGGTCGTGGACGCTGTGTAGCTTTGTACAAATGTGACTGCGATCCAGGCTGGGCTGGGGCCAGCTGCGCTCTCCCTGATTGCGCAGACGTCAACCAATGTTCTGGTCAAGGCGAGTGCGTGTCAAGGGATACTTGCCGGTGTTACCCAGGATTCCAAGGTGTCAACTGTAGTGAAGTAGCAGATTGTGCGAGTCTTGGAAACTGTAGCGGAAATGGAGTTTGTATGCAAGAGAAACAAGGCGACGATCTCACTTGCAGGTAAATGCTTATCAGTACTCGATCAAGTACATTACATTACCTTATCTCACATCACTTAACTTATACAATAACTCTGTTCACCTGACCTCATCGCCTCCCTTCGCCTGTCCACCCCTGTCCTCTCCTGTCGTCTCCTCCTCTCCCCTCCTCCATTCTCTTGTTCACTCCTGTCTTGTCCCGTGCGATCCTATCCTTTCCTCCCTTGCCCTCCCTTCTCCTCTCCTCTCGTCTCCAGTCTCGTCTCCAGTCTCCTCTCCAGTCTCCTCTCCAGTCTCCTCTCCAGTCTCCTCTCCAGTCTCCTCTCCAGTCTCCTCTCCAGTCTCCTCTCCAGTCTCCTCTCCAGTCTCCTCTCCAGTCTCCTCTCCAGTCTCCTCTCCAGTCTCCTCTCCTCTTCTCTCCAGTCTCCTCTCCACTCCTCTCCCCTCCTCTTCCCTCCAGTCTCCTTTCCAGTCTCCTCTCTGCTCCAGACTCCTCTCCTCTCCAGTCTCTTCTCCTTTCCTCTCCTCTCCAGACTCTTCTCCTCTCCTCTCATGTACAGACTCCTCTCCTCTCCTCTCCAGTCTCCTCTCATCCCATCTCATTTCATTAGTGATTAGTGAAACTTTGTTTCATTCAAATTCCAGATGTTATGCTGGCTTTAGTGGTGTCAACTGCAGTCTTGCTTTGTGTCTTTCCGTGAACAATTGTTCTGGAAATGGTCAGTGTTTAGAAGCAGACCTCTGTAACTGCGATGGGGGGTACACTGGTGCCGACTGCTCAAATGCGTCCTGTGAAGGCGTTAATTATTGTTCAGGTGAGGAAAAAGTTTAGTCTGGAACACATACGATGACGAGATAAGAAAGTTACTATTCAAATGTCACGTTGAGTTGCAATAATTGTCTACCATTTTTTTATTTGCCGCTTAGATTTTTTTCAATTGATACAATTTGGCATACTTGCTGATCCAATCAGTTCTCAAAGCGAAGCTTAACTAATCTTCTGCATCATAGTTAATAGAGGAAAATGGTGAGGAACGCGGGTAAAAATCAAAGAAAACAAACAGGCTAAGATTTATGCTGGAAGGTCCTTGACCCTGCATATATTTTGTTTTATGCTCATTGACTATGCGTGAGTCACATAATCGCAATGCTTTGCCAGGTTTCCTAACCATTTCCATCTATTAAGTATGCGGTCTGCACCGGCTGTTTCAATTTTTTATTAATTGATTTGGACTGACAGTTTATACTTTTGAGGGAAGTAGCTTTGGAAAAATGAAGAAATATTGTGACGTCTTCGATCCAGAACTTTTAACATAACCACCTTATTAATTACTACCACAAGCCTAGTTTAAACTCCAAATACTTATTGTCTTTGCAGGTCATGGGGCTTGTACTGGCTATGACACTTGCGCCTGCAATCCTCTATGGCATGGTCCAGCATGCAGTGTGGCCGACTGTTCTAGTCTCAATCATTGTTCTAGCAAAGGCGATTGTATTTTACCAAATACTTGTGAGTGTTATCCCGGATATGATGGTGCGGCGTGTAACACAACAGCTAAGCCGAACCTTCACGCTCCAGTTTTTGCTTCTGTGCTGTACAATGCGACCGTGTTGGAAAACAGTCCCGTCGGAACGAAAATTCTCCAAGTGCAAGCGAGCGATGCCGACTCAGGACGAAATGGACAGCTTTTGTTCTCGTTAGACAACGGAAATGTGGCGAGTCCATCTTTCACAATCGATAGCATTTCGGGTGAAGTCTTCACCTCATCGGCTTTGGATTACGAGAGTTCATCTCCGCACTTGTTTAAGCTGAAAATCGTAGCTTCAGACAATGGAACACCGCGCAAATCAAGTTTCGCATACTTGTACATTAATGTTCTTGATGTAAATGATCACTGTCCGGTTTTCGACTCTTTCCACACAAATAGGTTTAATATCTCACAGCATACTCATCCGGGGACACTTCTGACGGTGATATCCGCTTCTGATAAAGACAGCGGGCTCAATGGAGAAGTGAGGTATGGCTTGTCATACGCAAGCAATCTTGACGGAGCATTTAAAATGGAGGAAAATGGTGAACTGACAATTGTTGGCGAACTAAAGGTGAAAGAGTATCGGCTGGAGATCGTTGCACGTGATCTCGGCAAACCATCGTGTTCCCGCCGAACTGATGTGACGGTGAATGTGTTTGGTGGGTCAGCGTTTACCGAAGGTCCAAGTGAGATTTCAACAACAGAAAATACTGAAGGTATTGCAATTTGTTGACCTCTTATTTATTTTTCAATAAGTGAGGTTTTTGTTTCGTCGACTTTTTAACTCAAACACGAAGTTAGTATTTCTTTCGTTCTGCAGAAAGGTTAAACATTTCAGGTCAAAGAGGTCGCACTATTGAGTAAGGCTCGAAAAATTAACCAATAACTGTGTGCGGAATGTCTGAGAGACACCATGTGTGCAAATTAAAACCCTGAAGTATGATACATTTGTTCAAATGATGAAATGAACTTTTTGCTACAAACAATCACACGGGACAAACGTTACTAGATGGTAACCTATGCACTTTGACATCCCGAGAACATACAAATCAAAGAACAGTCAAGCCTGGCTAAGTCCCCCTTTTAGGCTGTCGCATTGTTCTGTCGTTTCAGTGTGGCGTATTTGTATTATGTGATCGTTTGTTGCAGAAGGCCCACTCTAGTTGCGAATCACACTAAATCGAAGGCCAGCCCAGTAAAGTAAATGCCCCTCTCTTTCCCGCTCTCTGTTTTCCCCGTATCTATTTTCTCCTCCCCCCTCTTCTTTTTCTCGCTTTCTATTTCACCCCTCCCCTGTTTTTTTCCCGTCCTCGAGTTTTTCCCGCGTTGTACATTTCCACGCTTTATTTTTCCCGCGCTCTATTTTTTCTCGTGCTCTATTTCCCAAGTTTTATTTTTCCCGCGCTCTGCGTTTTTCCGTTCTTTATTCTTTCTGAAAAATGACTCAATTTAATTTTATAGTAACACTGTCTTTTATTCCTTAACAGCTGAAAGCACTGTAAGCGTGTACACCAGAGCGAAAACCGATGAGATTCCAGTTTCTGTACCCACGAAGAGCTGGTACAAGAACCCAATGATAATTATGGGAATTTCCATGGCCGGTTTCTTCGTTCTCTGCATCGTTCTAGTTGTGATCCTCGTTCCCCTGACCCGGAAGTGGAAACGGAGAAATAAGGTAAATGTCGACTCTCCTCTCTTCCGGAGTTCTAGACTCGCTGGTATAACCGGAAGTGCGGCGAGCTCTCGTCCTTCAACGCCAGACTGTGACGTCATCGAAGACTTGGAAATGGAACATTTAGAAAATGTTTTACGTGGAATTAAGACCACAGAGACATTCGAGATGAAACCCATGCGTCATTTAGACTTTTAAAACAAACAAGCAAAACATTGTATATGGTTAGAACTTGTAGTTAAAGTTTCTAAAAAGGGTTTTGCTTAGTCGAATTCTGTCTGTAATCATACCAGTGACTGAATTAGAGTCCGCTCAGTCCTTTTGGTATCACGTGATTATTAGAAAAGAAGTAAATGAAAGCCCTAAGTACAAGTGCGTCATGTGCTCATCGCTATGTTAAGCTAATGAGAGAATACATATTTCCTCGAAATGTCAAATTGTAAGCGTCAATCAAGGGCTAAACGCTTCCCACAGATTGCAATCAGGAGGAAAGAGCGGCATTCAGATCTCGCTGTCAACGAATCGAGCGAAGCTACTTGATTTCCTGGTTCCTTTATTAAGTTAAAATAGATATCGTCCTTCTCGACAATAATTTTTTGAGTTCAAAGCTTCTAATAATCAGCTTGAACTTTGAAGAGTCTTCAGCTACATAGAAAGCTCGTTCAAGCGTCGCCGGTATTTTCGGCGTCCCTAAACAATAACTGGAAATCTGTATGTTCAATTGTGACATCTCCCACAACGGGATACAAAGATAAAAAACATTCTCTGATTGGACAAGTTTCAAAGGGCGAATTTGGCGCGAAAACGTTCTTGAAAATGTAATGGAAGTGGTGATTGGCTAATTTCGTGAAAGGGATGTTGTTCGGATGTGAGCAGCCGTTTCTTTGGGGGGAGCGTTACGTGACATCCCAAAAAACGGCTGCGGAGGAGACTAGGTGCTGGACCGCCTGGGCTCAAAGCTTGGAATTCGTGGCTCTCACTACAAAACGTTTGAAAGTTCGCGTTTCCTTTCTTCGTAAAGACTAAAAAATCGTTACAATTAACGTACACACTAGAAAGGTTTATACCCATACCAGGGAGTATTTTTCTCGGTTAAGGGTTTTTGCATTGCTATCATTGCTTACTTTAACACCAGGGGCGGATCTCCCTCTCCCTTTTTCTGACTTGCAGTTTTTTGTGTGTTGTTGTCCCTGAACAAGAAGCGTTCCGCATGTATACTGCTGGTAGATAACTTTAGCCAAATTGAAGTTCTTCTGTGTCCTGATATAGGCATAAAGGCTGGGTGAAATGCATTTAATAAAGGAAAATGCCGGCTAGGAAAAGCGGCTGGCAACGGGCAGGGACGGACGTACGGAAGCGAAGAATTCTGACGCCCATAACCCCTCCCCTCCCCCCCCCCCTTCCTCCACTCTACCCACTTGCCAAAACAAGAAAAACAAAGCAAGATCAAAAAACATGAAGCCAAATGTATTTCATCATGTCCATTTCTTGCACAACGTAACGCAACAAACGCTACAAAATGTCTACAGGCTCTGGTAAAACAAAAAGCTAATACAAAGCAGATACAGTTTGAGTTTCTAACAAAAAAGTATAACAGACAATCGCTTTCTAACTCTTGCCTTAACTAACGAACATAGTCAGAGCTAAAGCCGAGAAAATGGCATAAAAACTCGCAGCAAGAACCAGGGCTGAATTGCACAGGTCTCCCTCACAACACTTGAGGGAGCAGTCGGACACCAGACCGGTAATTTCAAACACCTTGCACCCTAAAACAAATTAAACACAAGTTGTCAGTATTGTGCTGTTAAGCCAGTAGCGGATTCAGACCCAGAGATAAGGGGCGGAGGGGGGGGGGGGGGGGACGTTCTTTACCCTGCCGGCTTTTCTTCCTTCTGCGATTTTTTTTCACCCAAAATAGGAGGGTGGGGGGGAGGAGGGGAGAGGGGGGCTAGATCCGTCACTGAAAGCTAATCTGCTATTGATAGATTTCTAATCTTAAATCTCTATTTAGACAATAATACTTATGTCTGGCATTTTCTTTGTGAATAACATATTATTTATCATTCCTTGTTATTCCAAATGTCCAATATAATAAACATAAAGAAAATAGCAAGTAAACACGATAAAGGGGCAATGTTTCTTTCTCAGAGGTAAAGGGCCAGTGTCCCGTTCTTTCATCTTGTAATCAAAGAAAAAAAAGTAACAAGTCGTAAATTGGACCGAAAAAAATGTTGGCTAAACATACCAAAATTGTGCGGAAATGGCAGTTACGATTTCTTGATATCCAGTCTTATTATCTTTTATATATTATCTGTCTTATTATCTTTTTATATTTATTCGTGTCATTCATTTCGATTTTCCCCATTTACACCAAATACATAACATCTATAATATTGACATAAGGAGTGGACTGCGAACAGTTTCTCTTTTCCTCGAAAATACGTGGAGAAGAACCCAAAACAAGTGAGCGTTCACGCATGACTGTGAGCGTAACGTGCGGTTCGCGGCTTCACATATCATGCTGTAGGCTCGCGATTGCTCACTTGTGTTGCATCCTTCTTTTGCGTTCTTCCCCACCGATTTTCGAGCAAAAGAGAGACTGCTCGCGAACTGCATAAAGAGAAAAGATACGAGTGCTATTATCGTTATACACAACGACTAGTAGATACAAAAATCGTGCTAGCAAATACTTACAGCTGAATTCGAATTGTGGGTCACAAGCGAGGCTGCTGGAACAGTTCTTTGTCTCAATGATTTGGGAGTTCAGTAGTGTAAAGTTGTAGGTCACTGTCATGCAGCGGTCAGCAAACCCATCGCAAGTTCTCTTCGTCACTTCGTCACTGTCGCACTTTGATACTCCAGTAAATCCAGTTGCATTTGTACACTCGTAGCACTGAAGTGATAGAGCTGGTAGGTAAGATTATACGAGTCAGCTTGCATGACAAAATATCATATGATCTTTCATATATTCACTTGTATTCTTCATCATATACGGGTATATTACGCACTCACAAAGTGACCAGCTCCCAGTTGGCTTGATAGCTCAGTTGGTAGAGTACTGCACCGGTATCGCAGAGGTCATGGGTTCGAATCCTGTTTTTCAGGCTTTAATTTCACAACGTTAACTGCTCAAGTTGTGTATAACTGCGATGATCAATCATGTCTTCATATCTTTCTCCGCAAATATATTTCGATGACTCCATGTCATCATTATCGAGTTCGAAATACATGACAGAAAATTGAATAAATAGAAATAGAAATGGTGTGAAAATATTTGGAATTGTCTTGCCTTTCAAAGATCAGAGATCGGCCGACGCTGTACGAAAAAATCTCAGCGAACTTAGCAAGCAAACTGGAAGTGATTTGCGCCCAGCGTTTACTAGAAAACACTGATTAACGTACATTGCGTTGTTTACAAATTTTCGTGTGAACTGTGCGATACAGATTACATGAGATTGTTGGATATACATCCCGAAATCTCTTTCAACGCATCGCCGAACATGAACATTCTGCTACTGGTAAAGAAGAACACAAGCTGCAATCAACTAATCTACAAGACCAATTTACAGTTTTAAAGAGATGCCGAACAAAGTCTGACTGCTTGATCTACGAGATGCTGTTAATCAGAACATAAAACGAAAACTTAACACGCAGCCAGATTCAGTTCGCGCCAAACTCTTTACATAATGAATTGAATATGTTAACACCCTTTTAATTCCCTAAATATTTTCACGCCATTTCTGCCATTTATATTTATTCAATTCTATCGTGTATTTCGAACTTGATAATGATGACATAGAGTCATGGAAAAGTCGTTCACTTTTCATATCGCTAATTTTCATTCTAAAGTGCTTTACGAAACCTTTTCTTATCAGAAATTCCATATATTCACGCCATTTTTGTTTATCCCTTGAGTAGGGTGTAATTTTTCTGGTTTGTGCATTAAATAGGACACTGGGCGCAAATCACTTCCAATTTGAAAGCAATGATGTATAACCGTGGACAGCTGTTTCGACTTGGTTGGGTCTCGTTATAGAATATAAGTTAATACAGTGGCACCCACCCTGCACTCGCATTCTTTAAATACAACCTCCTCCTTATTTAATGCACAAGTGAACACTTGTCCGCGGCTGCCTGGTTTTAATCAGTGCATCTGCTATCAAATTTGGTTATGGTTTATATTTTCACTAGCTTTGTAGGCTTACTTTCGAATTATTTAGATCCCGTTGCAGGAATGTTTTTATTTGATTTGAGTTGATTCCAAGTGTTTGCATGCCTGAGAAGTAATTTGCATAAAACTGATCGAAATTTGCATCACACGCAAAGATTCTTAACTTCGTCACTCACACGCAATCTCGGGGGGCCGGGGGGGCGGGAGGTACTCCCGACATTTTAGGTAGGTTTGTACGGCCTACCCCTTGAGAGCATTACATGCCCTTACCCAGAAATCAGGCCAAGGTAGGTGATTTTTGATGCCCTATTTCTCACCTGATTCAGAAGTCGCTATTTTATTTCAGATCTCCTAAGAAACGACCTCACACAGGAGCTATTAAACCAGGGGCTAACCGCCGAAGTAAACATTTGTAATGGGCTTTCAACTGAATTCCCTGATATTCATGGGGAAAAGAAAAGTAGTTTGTACTAAACAACATACCCAATTCCCGACCAGAGGGTACCCATACCTACTTTTGACCAAAATATTCATAAGCCCTATAACCTTTCTCAGGCCAAAACGGTTCGAAAACCGTACTCTTTTCAATAGCGCAGTGTAAAGCTAACAAGTTTAACAAGGCAGTCATCCCCCCCCGGCACAGACGTTCCGGTTAACTGTTTTCAAGTCGAAGTCTTGGTTTTCAAGATATCTGGAAACAAGACTGAAAGGCGAATACCATAAATGGAGTAACGCTGATCAACTGGGACTCCTGTTCGTCATTTACCGTTATTTTGATGGCAGAAATAAACTCACTGGCAAAGTTAATCTTTTTACCGCCCTTTACAGGCCGTTGGCTACCTCATTTCGACCGAAATGTTTCAACTATTTGCAGCTAACAACAAAGTTTCAAGATATTTATCAAATTCTAAAGTCTTTACGGAGTTTAACTTACCGGTTGTTATCATACACAAAGTGAGCAGAGCCACAAGAAGCGAAGGTGAAGTTTTCATGACTCGGCACTCGAGGAACAGAGCTAGAGCACAAAGAATCTTTTAACTGAATGCAGTTAATTATTTATGACTCACCGCCCTTATTGTGTAAAAATCCAAGCTTCAAGCTGTGACGTGAAGTGGGCGTGGCAAAAAGATCCGTGGGGTGTCCCATGTGAAAGGCGCAGGGATGCTCGCGGAAAAACTTAAATTGAACTCATAAAGGACATGACTTAGCAACTAAAATGTAATCGAAACTCTATCTTGATATTTAAATCAGTGTAGGTAGCCTGAGTATCAGGCTTTTCGAAAGTAAGAGATCTTATAGACACAAAGACACAAAGGTTCAAGTAAACAAATTTCTTTTCTAATTTCAATCAGAGTACAATTGACGAGCAGGGTACAAATGCTAAGGTTTACACAAACATTAACCAGGCTTCATCTTAGGACACGAACCCTGCGTTTTCCAAGGATTTGATGCGCAAGGTGCTTGGCCGTCTGTGCTAGAGGCTCTCACTACAACACGTTTAAATGGTTCACGGATTTTAATGAAAAGAAGAAGGGCGTATGGCTTAATTCTGTCTGAGTGAACATTGAAAAGGGCTCTAGATTATCTAGGCGTAGTCAATCGATAAAAATGGATATCGGAAATCAATCGATTCCATCGATGGCTGTAAACTAGCCAAGCTTAGTGCTTGTATAGTTAAGTGCATGACCACTATAAATAAGAATTGCATTTACATTATATTATCGATTGATATCGGCAATCGATAACAATCGATGACTTACAGAAAAATTTCGTTATTGATTGCTATCGAATTTAAAAAAAAACCACAATAGCCACCTGGACTATTCAAAGATGGCTCTGTTATTGGGTAAAATAATACCTGGAACAACACGAAACGTTCATCTTCAGCATGCTCCTAGATTGTATTTTCCTTTTGGCCTAATTGAAATCACTAGAACACTGACTTTGCTAAATGGTTTGAACCAAGGAGTATCAGTAGTTCGTATAGTGTGATCGTCCGGGCGAGGGTAGTTCTGAAAAGAACTGTTGTTGGTGACTGACGTTTCGACAACCTGAGCGGAAGTCATCTTCAGAGTCAAGTGAATAGTGTTTGTCAGTCGATGATGTTGTAAGTCTGGTCTGTAAAACGCCAGGCTTCCTACATTGGTGAGACTGGCAGAAACCTTAACACGAGACTGACTGAACACCAACGAGCCACGAGAAATGGTGATGCCAACAATCAAATTGCCGTACATCATTAACTGACAAACCACAACATTGACTGGGACTCTTCTCAGTACTTAACCTACAGTACAAACTATTTTCAACGACTGACTCTGGAAAGCTGGTACACTAACCTAGAACAAACGCCTCTTAACAGATGTCAACAACTACCGGCGCCTTACAAACGACTTATCCATGACGGAAACGAAACCGACAAACGGACTTCCAACAGACCAACTTCATTTGACTAACAATAGACGGACCAAAAAACTGACCAATCTGACTAACAATAGACGGATCGAAACCGACCAATGACTGATAAAAAACTTTACACGAGTCTTTCATCCAATACCATCATGGTTAAACTGATCAATCACGTTTAACGGACCAGACTTATAACATCATCGACTGACAAACACTATTCAATGTCGAGAAAAAGGTTGTTGTTATTCATCGTGGTAGATGCAATAATAACGTGTATTATCTATGCAGGAGAGGATCAAAGAACACGACAGGGATATACGACTCGCCCGTACCCAGACCTCCGCCGTTTCTGAACACGCCCACGAGACCGGCCACTATCCCATCTGGAATGCGGTCAGGTTTATTGATCGAGGTCCTCACTGGTGCACACGTAGGGTCAAGGAAGCTATTCACATAAGACGTCACCCTAATAACATCAACAGGAATGGTGGAATTGAAATTCCTGAAGCATGGATGCCCACGATCAAAATACACAACAACAGGAGAACGGTACAACAGCGGACCACTGAAGGAACAGCTACTCGCCAGAACAATGGAACAATAGGAGGATCGAAATGCACCAATCACTGCCGACCTTTGTGATATAAATGATACCGTGCAATCAGTCGACCTCATCGCCTGAAGAAGACTAGCAGTAAGGAGTCGAAACGTCGCAATCTACATCTCATCGTCAGACAAACGATAATACACTTTATTATTAACCACTATTCACTTGACTATGAAGATGACTTCCGCTCAGGTTGTCAAAACGTCAGTCACCAACAACAGTTCTTTCCAGAACTACCCTCACCCGGACGATCACACTATACGAAAAACTGACTTTGTTGTTTATTTTGCTTCATCTTTATGCCGACGCTACAATGAGACTGGGGGGGTTTACGCCGCTACTCTGTCTGAGCTTGTTCCGGTGCCGTAAACTAGCAAAGAAAGATGCAAAGCGAAATGGGTGCAAATGCACTCGATCTTTGAGCTCGTTAAACTGAGGTTTACACAAATATTAATTAGGCAGCATTTTAACATATAGGCGGGCTTCATAAATCTGGCCACAGATTGCAAACAAAACAAGAAGGTTAAAAGAAAATCGGTTTAATGCTCGCCTTAACCTACAAACATAGTTAGAGCTAAGGCCGAAAAAATGGCGCCAATGTTGGCAGATAGTTTCAAGACTGCACTGGTTGGCGATGCGACACGGGTTGGCGATCCGTCATTTGGACTCGAAGTTGGATTCGACGGGCCATTACACAGGTCACCTTGACAACAATCTGTCGAGCAGTTGGAGGCCAGGACGATGCTTTCAAACGTCTTGCACCCTAAGATAAACACAGGTTGTCATCATCGTTATCATCATCATCATCATCGCCATCATAATCATCATCATCATTATCATCGTCATCATCATCATCATCAAAACGTGTCAGACTTAGCAAATCGAGAAAAACACCCTTCCAGACTTCAATTTTAATCCGATCGATCAAACCTTAGAAAATAATTGGCTCGCATTTTTGGGGGGCCAACATTCCATTTATCGTATTTTTTTTTATTCCAAATGTCCACCATGACTAATTTACACGTAATTTAACCAACGTAAAAGAGCAGTGAATCGCCGGCTGATATGCTTGCTATAAAATTACTTTTTGATCGTGCAATGAAAGGGGAAAAAAAACGCCAAAAGGACCAAAAGTCGTGAATTTAAAAGTAAGGGAAAATTAACTAAGAAGAAAACAAAACGCTGACCGAAAAAGTTCAATATTTCACCAGAATGGCAACTCTATTTTCTGGTCCCAAACAGACCATATTCGTATACTCGGTTTTAGACTGGAACTAGCTTGCAATGGAGGCTCATGAGGGGAAATATCACTGAAAAGAGATTAATGTCATTTGCAATTAAAAAGACTCCCCGCATTAGCCTCGGTTGCAATCTAGTTCCAGTCCATTATCGAGAATACGAACATAGCGTATTCAAATTTGATGACCTACATTTCACTTCAGTTCTCGATCGTAATTGGTTCACCGCGCTCCTATTTATCACATTAATCGGTAGGTGATCACGTGGGTGTCAAATTACAGGTATCCAAATTCAACGTTTTGTAACTGGATACCTCTTATTGGATACCCAAATGATTCGCACGTAAATTACGCGCGCTTTAATGGCTTCCTTCTTAATGTTCTCTGCAGTTTTTAAAACTTACAGAAATTTGTAATTGATGCAATTTATTAGTAATTGGACCTCGTGTCGTACAATTCAGGGAGTAATCGTGCTCGTAATTTCAAATTGCCATCGCGCTGTGCGCTCGTCCGATTTTGAGATAACTCGTTTGATTATTCCCTTTTTTTTAGCATGGTCCATCCCCTACTTATTTATCATTGTTCAAAGGGAAATGCGGGCGCTATTTACACAGACTGAAGGTAGTTTACAAAAACTTGTTAGTAGGTGTACTTACAGTTGAATTCGAACTGTGGGTTACACGCAAGGCTGCTGGTACAGTTCTTTGTCACCACGGATTGGAAGATCAAAAATGTCGAATTGTACGCCATTGTCATGCAGCTGTCTGATATCCCACTGCACGTTCTCTTCGTCACATTTTCACTGTCGCATGTTGTCACGCCAGAAAATCCAAGTGCATTTGTACACTCGTAGCATTCCAGTGACAGAGCTGCCGGTAGGTAAGGGACCGTTCATTTTTTATCAGGTAGGGGGGGCTGGTGGGATTTGGGGGGGGGGCCATGCGAAAAAAAATGGCTTTCGAGGGGGGGCCATCCCAAAAAAATAAGGGGAAAAGGGGGGGTCACGTGAAATATTTTAGTAAAACTTTAAAATGGCATAATGTTTGAATATCAAAAAAATTGCTATAGAATAAACATAGAAGGCAGGATACAAATTTATTACAAACTTTCCTTCTGCTTTAAAAAAACGTTTGGCGACAAAAAGCATTTGTAGCTACTGAAAAGAAGTATTTAACACTGTTATTTTCGAATGCAACTTTCACTGGCACTCATCTTCATCTTCGTTGTCGTCGAGTTCTTCGTCGCCGCTTGTGCTGCTATGGGAGTCTCTTTCACCGATGCTGCAAGAAGCAGCAATGCTTTCCGTCAGAGTGTACTCTTCAGGGTACATGAAGGTGTAAACATAATCTCTGACTTCCTGCTCAAGGTTGGTGGTGATTCTGCTTCTTGCAGCATTGGTGAAATAATTCCCTTCCAAGAGCAGTGCGATGTATGGCCCATCTCTTCTAAATAACGACGTGGCAACATCCTCAACTTTAATACACTCTTCCGGGACGGCCGTTCTAGGAGGGTACACAAGGCATTGTGGAAGATCATTTCCTAGCGGGTTTCCAACACAGATTCCATAAACTCGTTGGACGTTGTTTTCAGTCCGCTTCCTCTTTCTTTCATTTGACTTTCTGCAGTTTTCTTTTTTCCTTCTCCTTTTGTTGATGTGCTGTTTGAGTATGCCCTTGAATATGCTGTTATAATTGCTCTTATTTTCTAGTGCTTCCATGTCCTGCGTGACCTTCGTCAACTTAGCTTCTATACATTTGATCTGTTTTACATTAAAACTGTGGGCATTCATCAATTCAGATGAGGGAGATGCCAATGAGAGGCCAAATGCCACACGCTCAGGGCGAGCCATAACTAGGAGATCCGAAATTGACTTCTCTTTCTTTTGATTTGTTTTTCAAACAACAGCTCTCTAGTATAGGGATTGTAAATATTGTCTTCACAGTGAGCACAAAACGTGAAGTAGGGGGATAATAGAGAAATATTAAAAAAGTTGAAATCTAAATACCGTTTGTTCAATTTTTTTTTTTGGGGGGGGTCATCCCAAAAAATGACCGCTATAAGGGGGGGCCACGTGAAAAAATTGGTAAGCTGAGGGGGGGTCATGCGATTTTTAAATGGTGCTTCCCAAATCCCACCAGCCCCCCCTCCCTCATAAAAAATGAACGGTCCCTAAGATTAAACAATTAAGATAATTTGTTGTGAAAAAGATTCTCTTATGGGTAGCTTACTACTGGGTAGATTACTTTCTTAAATGCACATTTTTAATTATTAAGATTAGTACAGCTCATTTTGGCGAATTATACAGCACCTAGAGCAGGCATGGATAGGCGCTATATAAATATTTATTTATTTATTATTTATTTATTATGGATAGGTGGTATTGGGGAAATGTATCTAAAGAATGCAAGCGCGAGGCGAGGTCAAAACAGCTGTCCACGGTTGCAGGTTAGCTTTGAGTTTGGCCTCTGTTATGTCGTTGTCGTTCTACGTAGTATCATCCTTGCTTAACAGATGTTATTTTATTTCTTTTGTTGGCTGGTCAGATATTTTACAGATCCTAAGTATACCAACAGAATTTTGTTTGCGGTCTCTTGTCACATTTACACTATATTCTTATTTTGTATAAATCTACTGGCGTTCTATCACGAATGTTGTTCTCTGATTGGCTGCGCTACTCACTATCTATTCTGTGATATATAGTGAGTAGCGTAGCAGTGTGCGGTTTTTAACAAAATGATGACCACCTCTTTGCATTTTCGAAGTGTCTGTGAAGAGGAGTTAGGTAAAGTCTCGAACGACTACGAGATTTTTTACTAAAACAATTAGATTATTCTATAAGATTTTTCTAGATTTCTATGCGCGATAGAAATCTCGAGTTCATAATCCGATTGTTTATTAGTCGGCTCTTGTTTGTATTTTGCTTCATTAGCATACGACTCCACACATAGAAGGCATCATTATGTTAGATATATATTGAATCCAAACAGTTAAAGAACTTGTGAAACTAAAAACTTGTTAAACGTTTTAGCTCTTTGGGTGTAATACTTTGAAGGAGATACTGACTTTTCAAAATTGCAAAATTTATTTTATTCTTTGTCAAATTATGAATTTTAAACCTCAAAATTCCTTGTTATACCGTTTCAGTATTCAGAACTTATATTTGTGTAGTTCGGCCGCCTATGCTAATGAGGCAAATATTGTAAACAAAGATTCCCTACGCTTGGACCATAGTAGTCTCCTCCGTAGCCGTTATTAGGGTCGTCACGCAACCCTTAGTAGGGGAGAAGCGTTGCGTGACGACCCTAATAACGGCTACGGAGGAGACTAGGACAATAGTTAATAGAGGAGAATGGTTTTGAAACCCGACGAAGTTCTTTGTAGTATGTTTTTGTTCGCTCTTTTGGCCTTGACCGTGCACAACTTCGTACTGAGGAACTAACCAATAGAAACGTTTTGGTTACGAAATACATGCATAGTGTACGAGGGCAAACAAAAGATTGTGCACGGTCGTGGACCTTCGATCATAAATCTTGACATCTTTGTTTCCCCCTTTAATGTTTGCCGGGCTTCATAACCGGTCCCCTCTATTAACTATGCTTGGACAAAGGCGACTTCAGTCGCACTTTAATATGAATTTCGATTTTACGCCACAAAGCTCAAAATTATTCCGGACAAACCAAGTCAGCTATGACGGCAGAATTTTTTTTTTCCTGTTTCAGCTTGTTAGGCGCCTGGTTTCAATTATTTGTACATCTCTATCAACAATTATTAGGGAGCTTACGAATCGACGACTTTTGCACGACGCCGCCGTTAGATTGCGTGACATGCTCACTGCGCATGCGTTTCTGAACACTTCCCAGCTTCGCGCCAAAGTCGACGACGTTGGTGAGAGCGATTTGCCGGCGTCTTGGAAACAGGAGGCCGTGAGGTTAGTTTTCAAAGTTTTCCCTCGATACTTCGGGTATTTTTGCCAGATAATTTAAGTATCACATTAGGGGCATGTCCTTGATGTTTGGTTTTAATTTTATTTGCCTGTTTTCGTTCAAGAAACGACCTTCTACAGTGCCATGGCGAACGCTATGAGTTCAACCAACACTGAAAGCGATCAAAGCACGACACGGTGTGAATGAAAAGCAAATTGCTGTATGAAAAATCTTTCATTTTAATCACGCTTCACTGAAATATAAGACATTTTTTGGTGTACAATGAATTTGACAGGACTAAAAGGTTTTAGCATTCGTGTCGACAGTTAGAAACAAGGACTAGATAGTTCAACCAGAGAGCTAGGCGATTTTTTCCTCTGTTGTTTTGAGTGGTCTTATAGCCAGCCTAATCTTTTACAACCCAAATTTTTCTCGACGTACAGCTGCGCTTTCTTTTCTGCCATGCTAGCACATTTTGTTGGTCTGTCTTGAGTATTTTTTTTCTCGAGCTCCTGAGACAATAAAAATTTGCCGGTCGCGCATAAACGTCGTCGTCTTTACTGCGAATCGTAAATTCAAATTTCTACAGGACGACGACGCGAGACTATAAGGTGACCCAACGGCGCCGTCGTCCGAAAGTCGTCGATTCGTAAGCTCCCTATTATCAATTGCGGACGTGCCATGTTTTTAAACAAGAACGTTCGTTTATAAACAAGAACGACATTATCTGATTGATTTGATTTGATTTGATTTGATTTGATTTGCGTGCCTGGGAAATAGTTTGCATAAATTTGCGTCGCGTGCAAGGATTCCAAACTCCTCACACGCAATCGCCACTCCCCGGGGGAGGGGTACTCCCGATATTTCATGTGCACGAGGAAAACAGTAGTTTCTACTGAACAACATATACCTTTTTCGGTAAACAGGACAACCCATACCCTATTTCCGACCAATATGTTTGAGTTCTATACCATATCTCTGACCGAAACGATTCGAAAACCTTATTCTTTCCAATAGGGCCGTATAAAGCTAACACGATTTTGCACGGCAGTCACCACCCTCCCCCCCCCCCCCCCCCCAATTCTCCTCCCAGCTCACGGCTCAGGCGTTTGAAGTCCTGTAATTGTTTTCAAGTGAAAACCTGCGTCTTTGTTTTCTAGGCACCGGAAAGTAACACTGCCATCCTAATAACACGCATAGTACTAAAGCTGATCGACTCGAATTCTCGTCATATGCCCATATTCTGTTGGCAGAAATGAACGTAAACTCGCTAACCATGTTAATTTGTTTGCACCGCCGTTTACGCGTGGTTGAATACTCATCTTAGCCTGCGAACAGGCTCCCGTTGAGGACGGAAAAAAAATTCGGCGATCGCGAGACAGAAGAATTCGGAGAGCGAAACGATCGGGGCGGCACAGGCTATACTGATCGACCGAAAATGCTCCACATTTTACAATGAAAGAACAAAGCCTTAATATAAATAGATATTTGTCGAATTCTAAAGTGATACGGAGTTTAACTTACCGGTTGTTATCGTACACAGAGTGAGCAGAGCCACAAGAGGCGAGCGTGAAATTTCCATGACTAAGCAACTCGACGAACTGGGCTGGGACACTAAAAATATTTGAACTGGTTGTGGTTTACTATTTATAGCTCACTGGTGTCATGGTGAAGTGTCGCTGAAGCTCTAGCGGTAATGGCCTGATGGGTGTAAGTAAATCGGGGTCTCATTTTATACTTTTTTTCTTTCTTTTTTTACATATTTTTTATGTCCTTTTTTTTTTTATCCCGGAAAAAGTCTCGATACAGGCTGGAATAGGATTGCGTTACACTTCATGGACGCAACGATTCGATTTAGCGTCCGGGGCGCTCATTTACTTTTTGTACCTCAAAGGAGGGCGGTTATTCGAGACAGGGCGCTTATTCGGGACAGGGCGCTCATTTCTTTTTTGAGAAACAACCGAATGTTCAAAAACAAAATTTTAATACGGTATTCATCAACAAAAGGCAACTACTAGAAACTGTAACAGTTACAAATATACGGTGATTTTTTTAACGTAAAACCAGTGAGCAGCACGTCTGCGAACTACTTGAGTTGTAAAACTTTTTTATTTTCTCCTACGCGTTTCGTGTGACTAGCGCACACTTCTTCAGGGAGTTTAACGATACAATCAAGTATACCTGTATATATACCTAGATACAATTCTGCATTTCGCAAAAACGACACCTACGGATTTGCGTATACAAACCGCTCGGTAATGCGTCTAGGAAACAGGCGTAAAAATATTATTTAGGTGTGACATATTTTAAGTGTGACATAACTATTTGGGGCCCACAGTTTTAGCTAACGCCAGGGAATTTTACACCCGCTTTCAGTGTTACGTGCATGCCATCCTTCGACAGGCACAAGTGGCTTCTTTACGGTCGACCTCGACTTTTCGTCATGAAAGATGGATTTATTTGACATCAAACTGAGGCTAGAAGCATCAAGGAAACATTATGGCAAGCCGTTTGTAGCAAAATTCAATCCTTGCAATATATGTTTAATCCTTTAAATAATGGTTTTATTTAAACATAAAAAAAGGCATTCAATCCAATGGCGAATAAAATTTTTGGTTCAATTCAATCTTTTAATTTTCATGATTCAATCCAATACCTGGAATATTGATTCAATCCTGAATATCTGAAATAATGATTCAATCCAATTCCTCGAATATTGATTCAATCCAATACCTCGAATATTGATGCAATCCAATACCTCGAACATTGATACAATCCAATACCTCGAATATTGATTCAATCCAGTACCTCGAATAATGATTCAATCCAATACCTCGAATATTTATGCAATCCACCTCGAATATTGATGCAATCTTCCTGGGTCGAGCGCGGCCAACAGGAACGAGAGTAACTGAGCACTAGAGAGCACTGAAAACATGGCGGGCGAAGGAGAACTAGATTTAGAAGTCGAGTTTCCTAAGTTTCTTGCAGACGTCTTGGTTAAAACAGAAATAATTTTTGAGAATTTTGACTTAGAAGTTGCAGAAGTGCACGCCGAAGTTCTTGATCAAACCATTAGTCTGCTTAGGTAAATGGGGCATTGCTACAACCGAGACACAAGGGACAACGAAAATTTAGATTCCATTGCTGTCGCTTTTGTAGATGTGCTCAGTGTTTTGCGTCGCAGAGCTATTACTCCGTCAATTTTTACTGCGGAAACCATTACGATAGAAAGCGAAAAAAGAGGGAAGCATGGAGACCATTTCTTAAAATTCCTGCTGAGGTGCTTGAGAAACTTTGAGGACTAGGATTCATCTGGACAACGATAACAGAGATGATTGGAGTTAGGAGATGGACAATTCACAGAAGAGTGACAGACGGTATGGCCCGGCGCTTTGAGCATTAAAAAGCTACCACGGCGAAATACTCGAATACTGCTCGCTAAAAGACTCTGAGTAATTGAAATCGCTCTGAGTATTAAAAAAGTTACCACGCCGAAGTACTCGAACACTGTTCGCTAAAATACTATGAGTAATTGAGAGCTATTCTGATTTGAAATTGCTCCAAGTAATTAAAAGTCACTCTGGCGATATACTCGAATACTGCTCGTTAGAATACTCTCAGTAATTGTGGTCATCTGTTTAGATTCACCAAGTAATTAAGAGTTACTCATTTTACTCGGCAAATGATGTTTATTTTAAACGTTCTGAGAAACCAAACGCTAGTCACTTTCAATTAAATTGCTTACTCGAAGTCCACGTTATTCTTTTTCTCTGACCTGAGCTACACAAAGACCCAAAGGGAAACAAAAGGTTAACTATGGCTAATTGCGTTACAACAACAAATGCCTTAAAAAAACGTTCAGGGAGAGAAGGCGGGGAAAAAGTAGGATTTTAGCTTACTAGCCTGAACTGACCTCACATTATCCAACATTATATCTATCACAGAGAGCTCACGCCAGTCGTTTGTAATATTTAAACGCAAGTGAACCTGAAAAAGGTTATGCATACTGGCAATTACGAGAGGTAGCTATTGTTGTAAAAAAAAAATACCTTACAACAGGTAACCTAGTGTTTTGTGCATGTGTTCTGCGGCATTTTGTAATAACTACGCATTTTGTAATACCTTACGCATTTTGTGATAAAAGTTGTAGCATTTTGTAATTACCTGCAGTATTTTGTTTTAAATGCAAACGACGCATTTTGTAATAACTACGCATTTTGTAATACCTTACGCATTTTGTAATAAAAGTTGCAGCATTTTGTAATTACCTGCAGTATTTTGTTTTAAATGCAAACGACGCATTTTGTAATAAGTGTTGCAGCATTTTGTAATGAACGTTAGTCTACGCAATTTGTAATAACGTGGTGACGCAAATTGTAATAAGTCTCTTCACACGATAATTTCACCGAGCACACAGATTGGCTGGTATTAAGGTATTACAAAATGCGTAGTTATTACAAAATGCCGCAGAACATGCGTGTAACAAAAGAACCGCTTTCAATGTCATATATTGTTCAAAAGAGGAACATTTTGCTGTAAACCCTATGTAAATAAACGTCACTGATCAGCAGACATGAATGTAGCGGGAAACGCTTCGCCATCCGTAATTCTATTTAATTTTTCTTTATGATAAGTGAAACTTCCATTATAACTCAGTTAAATAGTGCCAGCTTGAGATCCTACTACGTCACTGACCATTAGATGTTAACTTCAATTCCCACTGCTTACGCTCTTTGTCTTCTCCCTTCCCCTTTGAATAAGCATGACTTTTTTTAATACCACACTTTATTTACAATACCAATCTTACTTACAACATTGGCATAACTTACGACAGCAACATTGCTCAGAGTACAACTAGCAGCACAAAATGCCCTATTTGGATGCTATTTAAAAAACCAAATTACGCAGCGTTGAAGCAGGCTGGATCGATAATTTCTTCTCCTATTTCATCTCCAGAATTTAATACATAGGGTCTTGTAGAATGTAAACGAGGTTTGTGGCAAAAAAAGGTATTCTTTTGATGGAGTACAATACTCTATGGTATGCGTAAAAACCTTTCCTAGCGTGTAAATTATAAAAGCAGTGAGTTTTAGTCTGTGCAAAGAAAGGAATATGGGTGAGCTTTTCAAACGTATTGCCGCGAGAGTGACGAACTGGAAGCCTCCAGCACTAGCGGCTCAGCACCATGAAGCTCTTCGAAAACAGAGAGTTTGTATGCTCGTGTCCAAGAGGTACAACTAATAGCTTGAATAACGCGTTTCACCTATAGCGAAACGTTTTTGTAAGATCCACTGATGTGTATAAACAAGACTTTATTCCGACGCTGGAAATCAACTTAACGTGAAATATATAAATGACTAGTGTAACTATCTTTAAGTCTACGATGAAATTGGGTTTAAAACAGTCAACCGGGTCAGCAGTTTTTTGTCGAAGCAAGGGAATACAAAATAATGCATATATCTTCACGGCGTATAACATTTTCTAATTATCATGGAATAGTAATAGGACTGGGTGAAGTTTAATTCGGTCTGCAATTACACGAATAATTAACGACTAATTTGATTAATCAAGAATATAATTACGGACAGAATTCAGACGCAAAACCCTTTCTAGAACTTTCAAAGTTTCTAATAACTACAAATTCTAACCGTATACAATGCCCTCAATTAAAAGTCTAAACGAGGCATAGGTTTTATTTTGAATTGTCTCCGCGTAAAACGCTCTCCAAATTTTCCATTTCCACTTCTTCGACGACGACAAGACCTGGTGTGGGGTGATGGGAGCTCCCTGCGCTTCCGGTTATGCCTACGAGGTGTGAACCTAAGATGTGAGGAGGGCTGGCATCCACTTTAACTTTGCGTTTCCACTTCCGGATCAGGACAACGAGGATTACAATCAGAAGGATGCAGAGAGCGAAGAAACCACCCATGGAAATTTCCATAATAATCATTGGTTTCTTGTACCAGCTTTTCGCGGGTGCAGAAACTGGAGGCCCATCAGTTTTCTCTCTGGTAGACACGCCTGTGGAGCTATTTTCGACTGGTGAGGAATTAAAAGATAACGTTAATAAACCATTTATTGTTTCTCGTGCTCTAGTCTTTCCAAAAATTGATTCAAATGTTTTTTTTGTTTTTTTTTGCGATAGCGCCTTCAACGGCAAAGCGATGCGTGGAATTTCCTTTTTAAAGGGAGGAAAAATAGAGCGCGGGGAAAAAAGAACGAACGTTTACTTTGTTAGGCTGGTCTTCGATTTGATGTGATTTGCAACAAAATGGGCCTTGGGCAAGAAACGGTCACATAGCAAGCACAAAAACCGCCATGTTGATCGCTAAAATGTGTGACAGGCTCCAAAAGGGACTTAAATCAATAAGGCTAGGTTGTTCTTTGATTTGGATGGTCATTAGGATGTCCCAGTGCGTAGCTTTCCATCCAGTGCGGTCTATCATGTGGCCGTTTGAAGGACAAAGCTCATTTAATTTGAACTTAAGTATCATGCTCTAAGGTTTTCAGTTGCTCACATGATTTATCTCAGATATTGCGCTAACAGCTATTGATTAATTTTTCGGGCCATATTCTATTATGCTGCCCGCTTGCGGCCTGTTTGACCTGAATGCTATTTTTTTCTTCCAGAACAAACTTTGCGTTTGCACTTCAAGGAGAAAACAAAAGATTTCTCATATTAGGAAGAGGTATATTTGAATTAGCACGTACCTTTTTACCAAGGTCACACTTTTCCGAATCATTGTTGTTTTTATTCAAAAAAAAAAAGCAGCCGTAAGCGTCACCGATCTATTTATCTTGTCGAATTTAGTAAATATGCGAAGTTTCATAAGAATCTTTTGCAAACTCATGGAAATACGGAATCCAAACTTGCCAGTTTTAACCAAGAGCTGAATGCCAGGGCGTAACGCTTGCCTCCTGGAATACATCTTGATGGATTTGCAACTGATTCTTTTGAAACTGCGCATATTTACTAAATTCGGTATGAAAAATTGATCTCTGGTAGGTAGTTTTTTCATAAGAAAAATACGAGAAATTGTGTATTGCGAAACATCGGTAAAACTTTCCATAAAAAGCGAAGGAACCACAATACCTTCAATGTTTTCTGTTGTTGAAATCTCACTTGGACCCTCAGTAACTACTGACTTAACAAACACATTCACCGTCACGTCAGTTTGGCGGAAACACGATGGTTTGCCGAGATCACCTGCAGCGATCAGCAGCCGATACTCTTTCACCTCTAGTTCGCCAACAATTGTTAGTTCACCATTTTCTTCCCCCATTTTAAAATCTCCGTTGTGGCTACTTGCGTTCGATATGCTATACTTTACTTCTCCGTTGAGCCCGCTGTCTTTATCAGAAGCGGATATCACCGTCAGAAGTGTTCCGGATGAGTATGCTGTGAGATGTTAAACCACTTTATGTGGGAAGAGTCGAAAATCGGACAGTGATCATTTACATCAAGAACTTTAATGTACATGAACACGAAGCTTGACTTGCGTGGTGTTCCATTGTCTGAAGCTACGATCTTCAACTTAAACAGGTGCGGAGACGAACTCTCGTAATCCAAAGCCGATGAGGTGAAGACTTCACCCGAAATGCTATCGATTGTGAAAGATGGGCTCGCCACATTGCCGTTGTCTAACGAGAACAAAAGCTGTGCATTTCGTCCTGAGTCGGCATCGCTCGCTTGCACTTGGAGAATTTTCGTTCCGATTACACTGTTTTCCAACACGGTAGCATTGTACAGCGGAGCAGCAAAAACTGGAGCGTGAAGGTTTGGTTTAGCTGTTGTGTTACACGCCGCACCATCATATCCGGGATAACACTCACAAGTATTTGGTAAAATACAATCGCCTTTGCTAGAACAATGATTGAGACTAGAACAGTCGGCCGCACTGCATGCCGGGCCATGCCATAAAGGATCGCAGGCGCAAGTGTCATAGCTAGTACAAACCCCATGACCTGGAAAGACAATAAGTATCTGGAGTTAAAACTAGGCCAGGGGTAATTATTAAATAGTAGATTCAGTCGATCAAAGACGTCACAAGTTTTCCACATTCTTCCAAAGCTACTTCTTTTAAAACTATAAACTGTCGGTCTTAAATAGGTCATATAAAATCGAAACAGTGGATTTAGAAGATTAAGTAAAGCTTCGCTTTAGACGACACCAACTCGACGTAATATTTTGAATGTTACATACTTTTGTCGTCAACGTGTTTTTTCAAGACAAAATGTCTTTCTCACCTGAACAATAATTAACGCCTTCACAGGACGCATTTGAGCAGTCAGCCCCAGTGTACCCCACATCGCAGTTACAGAGGTCTGCCTCCAAGCACTGGCCATGTCCAGAACAATTGTTCACGGAAAGACACAAAGCAAGACTGCAGTTGAAACCACTAAAGCCAGCATAACATCTGAAATTAAAATGTGACAAGTACAGTAGAAGAGATATTAAAAAAATGCGAAGGGCCGGATAGGAAATGCTAGATGAGAGGAGAGCATAGCAGAACAAAGTACAAGGGAAGAGAAGAGAAGGGAAGAGAAGGGAAGGGAAGAGAAGGGAAGAGAAGAGAAGGGAAGAGAAGGGAAGAGAAGAGAAGAAAAGAAAAGACAAGACAAGACAAGACAAAACAAGACAAGACAAGACAAGACAAGACGAGAGAAGATAGGAGAAGACAAGACAAGACAAGACAAGAGAGGAGAAGAGAGGAGAAGAGAAGAGAAGAGAAGAAAAGACAAGACAAGAAAAGAAAAGAAAAGAGAAGAGAAGAGAAGGGAAGGGAAGGGAAAGAAAGAAAGAGAAGAGAAGAGAAGAGAGGAGAAGAGAAGGGATGAGGAGAGAAGAGAATAGAGGAGAGAACAGAACAGAACAGAAGAGGAGAGAAGAGAGGAGAAGAGAAGAGAAGGGAAGGGAAGGGAAAGAAAGAAAGAGAAGAGAAGAGAGGAGAAGAGAAGAGAAGGGAAGGGAAGGGAAGGGAAGGGAAAGAAAGAGAAGAGAAGAGAAGAGAAGAGAGGAGAAGAGGAGAGAGGAGAAGAGAGGAGAAGAGAAGAGAAGAGAAGGGAAGGGAAGGGAAAGAAAGAAAGAGAAGAGAAGAGAAGAGAGGAGAAGAGAAGAGAAGAGAAGGGAAGGGAAGGGAAGGGAAAGAAAGAAATGGAAGAGAGGAGAAGAGAAGAGAAGGGAAGGGAAAGAAAGAAAGAAATGGAAGAGAAGAGAGGAGAAGAGAAGAGAAGGGAAGGGAAGAGAAAGAAAGAAAGAAAGAGAAGAGAAGAGAAGAGGTCAGGCATATACCTGCAAGTGAGATTGCCGCCTTCTTTGTCCTGCATACAAACTCCATTTCCACTACAGTTTCCAAGACTCGCACACCTTGCTTCTTCACTACAGTTGACACCTTGGAATCCTGGGTAACAATTGCAGGTATTACTTGACACGCACTCGCCTTGACCAGAACATTGGTTCACGCTTGCGCAATCAGGGAGAGCGCAGCTGGCTCCAGCCCAGCCTGGGCCGCAGTCACATTTGTAGAACGCGACGCAGCGTCCATGACCTAGAAAAAGGTTTTGGCGTAAAAATTATGTCTGCAAGGAGTCTCGCACCTTATTTAACGACCGACTTGTAGGAAAAGTTTGACAAAACAAAGTGAGTTGAGCACACTCCTACCAGAGCAATGGTCGAGAGATCCACAAGAGAACTGGGTACAGTCTTTACCAGTCCACTCCTTATCACATTTGCACACGTCATAATCAATACAGATGCCTCGTCCAGAACAATCAGACACATTAGAGCAAGTTGGAATAATACTGCAATCACGACCTGAGGACAAAACAAAAATATGTTACTCTGAACAGTTTCCCTTAACTTACTTGATTTCAAACTTGTTTTTATTAGGCCAACTACACCCACGAACCAATCAGTTTTGTACGCGGTGCATTGGTTTTAACCCTGTGGAAGCCAAATTTCTAAACTTCACTGAAACAAAAGCTTGACATAACTCACCAATGTATCCGTCATGACAGCGACATTGATCTGTCCTCTGACAAATCCCGTTGATAGGATTTGTGCAGTTGTTGATGTTGTAGCAGGTGGCTGAAATGCAGTGAAAAATGCGATTAATGGCCAAATCACTCTATGAGATACACCTGCAGGGAATCATGGTAGTTGTATTCATCATTTTGGACTGGATGGTTATTTTGATGAATACTACTACCATGATTCCCTGCAAGCACGTCTCATAGAGGGAATTTTGTTAGGAAAAAGTAAAGGTGACGTCTGCATACAAGCCAAGTGATCCATCAGGCCGGAGCTTATCCCGGTTTCTGTAGCGCACTAACCATGGGGCCACCGGCGCTCCACAATTTTGTTAGTAATTTAGAATGAAAAGAAAGTCGTAGACGGCAACAGCACTGATAAAGGACCCAAGTTCCCACGTTTTGCTCTTAGCGCTTTCTGCGCCGTCAAAATTCTTGAGTTGTGTTTATTTTACCTTGACTCAGAGTCTTTCCTTTATACCAATACTCACCTTTCTGTTCACAAGTAGCGCCTTCCCAGCCGTCCTCGCATTCACAAAATCCTTTAACACATTTCCCATGTTCTGTTGAACAGGCTGTACAGTTCCCTTGGTAGAAGTAAAAAATTTCACCAGACTTTTATTAAGTTTCGTCTAGCGGGACGTTTGACATGCTTGAATACAATGTTATTATAAAAAGGAGAAGATTCTGTTAGTCGCCAACTTTATTAAGAAACATTCTGAATTCCATATCGAAGTTAAGGTAAAATAATAAAAGACAGACAATAATAGTATAATTATGTTCGAAAATAAATCTTTTCTCGTAGAATTGCGGGACTTTTGGAAGATTTCACAAAATTGAAGAATTTTGATATTTTTATAATAATATTTTAAATACGTGTTTAATAATGTCTCTTATGAAACGTTTTTCCAGCCTTCTGATTGATTGTGATACATACAATTACTAATGTTACCTACCGAATTCACAGCTGTCACCTGACCAACCAATCATGCACTGACAGGTGGAATTAACACATCTTCCCTTCCCAGAACACTGATCAGGGCAGCCTTCATCACAGAAATAAAAGAATGTAAATGCATCGCGAAAAAGTAAATCGACATAATTATGAATGACACAGTCTCAGAGCATATGATTCGCTAATTATAAGCAATTATCTCGAAATCCTATGACTTTCGTGTCGTTGCTATTGTTGCTGTTGTTGTTGTGGCTGTTGCTGTTGTCGTAGTCTTCGTTGTTGTTGTCCTTGCTGATGTTGTTGTTCTACTGTTTCTATTCACCTTGCTGCAGAGTTTCTTGAGCACTCAGCGACGTGTCATTGGTGACAGCTACGTCATAAAAACAGCTCTTCAGCATTGTGTCTGAGAGTCCAAGAGCCGAGCAGACTGCAGTGGCTTTCTACAATGCAAACGAAAAAAAGAAATATTCATTTGATAATTCGACTTGATATAAAACACGGCTCTCTTTACTCTGATTGCATTAGAGATTTAAATGTGAGCATAACGTGCTTGTTTAACAAGCTCTTTGGCAGGTCCCCGCAAAAAGGTAACCCAAACCCGATTTTTGGCTGTTAAAGTTATCGGTAGAACAAACTTAGTACCTTGAGGATGACGTCGCTAATACCATCTAAAGAGTACATGGGAACATGGTTAGGATCGGTGTATGACGAGTCCATGACGTCATCATGGTGAAAGTTGGATGAATTCCACGACCATGTTCCTCTAAGGCCGGAATCATTGTGGACGGCGGTTATACGCCCTGAAAGGTAAAGATGCAACGGAAAGTGTTCCTTTAAAAAAAGGTCCCAAATACGAAATATTTTACATATTTTATTTCTGGACTTGCAGTTGATGCATAATGTTAGTTTATACATGTATTATCTAAACCAAGTAGCTGTTCTCCAAGGTTGAAACGCACATTCGTGTTTGGAAACCATCGGTCTACTTGCTCTTTGGGACGCGCCTTGTTCCAAAACCTTGACGCGTCTTTTGCCATAGGTTGTCCTGTCATATAAATGCTGATTAATAATCTTAGACGCATCTACATTTAATACATGTTACATTCCACTTACAGGAATCAGAGAACTTTATGGGATCGTTGTGCTGTTCTCCATTAGGGCCCTTTAAGTCGTTGGACGGGTCGTTATCCATGACTCCGCAGAGCCCCTCAGTGTGGCCTTTATACGATGCTGTCGGTGTGAACAGCACATTCAGGTACTGACGGCCCATCACGTGACTGTGACGTACGTCCGCTGTTATCGTTAGACCTGAAGTGCAGACAAAGCCCAGTTTACAATGATTTACATCATGCTCAGGAAGGTTATTTAAGACAATCAAGACGACATTAGAGGCAATGTCATTACGGTCATGACGCAATGATATTCGGTCGCAGTTAGCATTTCTCGAGGTTTACTACATCGAGAACCGAAAGCCTAATATTAATGAGGGGATCAAAGCAAGTACAGTTCTAGTTAGATCATTTTTTTTTTAACTGTTTGATAACATCATGTTATTCCATTGCTTGTTTATACGCCTAAGTAGCCTTGACACATAAGCTGTCTACTTGTTTTGATCTAACTACATGACTGTAACTCTGAAATAGAGCAGAAATATAACCATACTGCCATGCGTCCCTTGACAATGACATCCGACGTTATCGAAACGTCGTTTATTTCCTTCGCTAATTTTGTGTTGAAATTCAAGACTTGAGTGCAAAAACCATACCCTATTTATGACCAAAATAACCAAAAATGACCAAGATGGCCGAAAAACCATACCCTTTGGGCCACACATACCGATATATATTGCTTGCCGCGTTGCCTCTTCGGTTATTTTATTTGTTTTAGCCAGTTTGGTCCTTTAGTTTTTAGCTTTTATCTCTCAGACTCTGCCGATTATTTTCATAGTAGTTTGTTTTTTATTTATTCAATATTTTTTCGCTTTGTTGGTTTTGTTTTTTATTCTTTGTTATTTAACACCACTTTCTGCTCTTTCACGTGATTTTGTACTTGTATTAATTTTCACTTGTAATTACGTAATCACTAGCACCTCAATCTCATTTAAAGCTCGTTTTTATTCAAAAGTTGAAATAACTGAAGAAGGTCTCTGACCGAAACGTTTGTTATTTAATTTTTTAATCTTTTTTACGTCAGAAGTTGTCCGTCCTCACGGTTTTTTAACTTTCTACGTTCGTTTATGCTGCGAGGTTTGGACTGGGAATCTTTACTGATCCTCCTGACGCTGTGACACCTTTGTTGGCCTGAGAGTTCTGGTAACGATTTTATTTATATTATTTATTTATAATATATATATATATATATATATATATATATATATATATATATATATATATATATAGCCCATATAAAGGAGTACTTCCCCCTGGCTTTGGATGAAGTTTGTTGTTTTAAGAATGTCTCGAGTGTCGTATAGTTTAGATTTTTTCCCTCTTGTTTTGTGAAGCTCTTGATTGCAAATGTATATATATTAATGTAGCTAGTTTAGACTACTAAGTATTACGAAGATTGATCTTTTTTTATTGATCCTTTTTTTTTATTCTGAGAAGTCTTTGATGTCATAGAAGTTGTAAAACGTCTCCCATAAAGAAGTTAAACGAACCTGACTCGTATTGTAAAGAAATGAGCACGACTCCTGTCTCGTCAGATTGTGAACTGAAGGTCTTCTGGATATCCATTACGACTGTCCCATTAGCGAGCTTCATCTTCTGACCAATATTAACCGTCAAGTTCACTAGCTTTCCATCAATTCTTTAAAAGTGATAAAACATGTTGATAGAGAAATATTTGAGCCATACAGTAGGAACTAAACGATGAAGGGACGAAGCTATAGCAGTTTCTCTAAGTTTGGGGTAACATAATTAACAAGCCTTTGAAAAAAAACAACATTTGTTAGAAGGGGGAAAATACAATTTTTTTGGTACAAACTACTGATTTTGCATTTCCGTGGAACCCCACTTTACGGCCACTGCACCGAGTAAATATGACCATTTATTCTGGCCCATTTTATTTTTATTTAAAGAACCCGTTTAATACGGCCAGATTTTTGTGGCTCGTTGATGACGGGATTGATGGAGTTTCTCTGTAATTTAATTGTTTAAATTGTCTCAGACTTTGTAAATCTTGAACTGATCACCAACTAGGGAAAGATACGTATGAAATGCCTCTTTCATAAAACCGATTCGTCAGCCAAAATGAGCTTCCAGAATGGTAAAAGTAAGTAATCAACTTTATTTATCCAAGGGGGGGGGGGGGGGGCAGCCAATTCAGCAACGAGGCTAGTATCCACAGGAGCCCTGGGGAATAAAGATATGTACAATTTATAAAATCTAAAAAATAAAGTACAATTTAAAAATTTAAAATTAGAGTAAAAATAATAAAAACTCTAAAGAACATTAAAAAGGCCGAAATGTACAAATATGATAAAATGTTCATAGATTTCCAAAGGATAAAAATCACAAATAAAAATGCTTAATATTGAAACTTTTAAAATTACTCAAGAATGGGGCACTCGTAATACAAGCGGGTGATGCGTTAAAACAGATCGTTCCTGCATACTTAAAAGTTCTCTTTCCCATATTGTGTTTCGGCTTTGGTGGGTGCAGGTCGTTACTTCTTCTAGTCGCATGATCATGAAAAGCCCTATTCCTTATAAAAAAACTGATTAAGATATTTTGGAAACAAATTATTTAAGCACTTAAAAACTAAAATACATTTTTGCAGTTTCCTTCAGCAGGTTAAACTTAACCAATTAAGCACGCGGAGAGTGTCTTTTGAAGTTTTTCTTCGAAGAATAATTCAAGCCGCACGGATAATGGGTCGCAAAGTAAACTTAAGTGAGAAAACTATTTCAAAAATGGATTATCTGAAAGTTACCGTAGTTTTGGAAATTCTTTAGGGTCAGTAGTGTTGACAGTCATGATTGACAGCACACTCAGTCCCGCCTTGACGGCCACGCCTCCTGTCAATGACGCCCGCTGGTAGGCAAAGTAACGGAACTGCATACCAAAGTCATTGAAGAGAGATTTACAACCCCAAAATTCACCAATGCCGAAGTAATCGTACTCGATTCCTGCGGGGGAAACAAGAAAAACTATGATTAGATAAAATACTAATTTGCTTCTCGGTCAACTTTTGTCACAAGTCAATTCTTTTTTCTGGCTCACCGTCTAATGTTTCCAAATGAGGATCACCCCAGGTCCTCCACGGTCGCCTTCTTTTGCAACAAGGTCCAGTCCAACTGACCGAGCAAGAACAGCGAGACCTGAATGCCCCAGCTACTGCCGCACCATTACCAGAACAGTCCCCTGAAAGAAAATGGCACAAACCTTTCACATGAATAAGAGAAAGGGACGCTCGTTTGACACATTGCTGACCAGAGTGCGCGTTGGTAATATTAGGTAAACTACAGGTAATCGCACAAGTAAATATATGAAAGATCATATATTTTAACTGCTGAGAAAGGTAAGTTATCTACATGACTGCGATGATCAATCATGTCTTCGTTTTCGAGGTAATCGTGTACTTCACGGAAAAGGCGCTTAAAACAGGTTTCAAATCAAACCTCACCTGAGCAAGGTTGTACGTCCGGTTGAGAACATCCGGGTCCTCTTCTGCCCAAAACACAACTCGGGAAATCACCATACGGTGGATGATACGGGCATTTGTAATAACCGTTATCAAAAACAGGCTTCTTTCCATTCGTGCATTGTCTTAAAAGTAAAGAAAAAGGATAAATATTTTGGTAAAGAGCCAGAAAAAAGGAAAACACTTGTTCGCCTTATTTTGCAAATGAAACTCTTGTGGTAGGTGACATGAGGAAGTCAGTCAGTATCACCAACGGTTGTGAGGTTGTAAATGATAAAAGTTACAATATGGAAAAACTTGTAATCTCTTCAGGTTGTTCGCTGCGAGTTCTTTAAATTTCTTTCCTAAAAAGTGTAGTTCAATCCCTCGAATCATTTTCGAAGCTTTTGGGATTCATACTTTGACAGAAAGAGCTGGTAGGGATCTAAGAACTATTCTGTTAACACTATTGAAATATTTTAAGCAATGTGATTGATATATATTACTTTTCTCTACTATTTAACAGTAGCTTACGGAGCCTCTATGTCATAATTGACCACTAATAACTAATGAATTATTTCGGCGTTAAAACATCGCAATTCAAAGAATTCACTCTAAATGTTTATTTAGCATTCAATCTATTGAGTCACTTTTATACACTTACGGTGGAGAAGGATCAGCGCCAGGACCAGCCCCAGCACCAACCCCAGCACCAGCCCCAGCACCAGCACCGGCACCGGCACCGGCACCGGCACCGGAACCGGAACCGGCACCTGCACCAGCACCAGCCCCAGCCCCAGCATCAGCACCAGCATCAGCACCAGGAGCGAGGGCGGTTGCGGGGGCGGTAGCGGGGACGGGGACGGTAGCGGGAGTTCTTGGTGGTAGCGTTGTTGGACATCTACAGGTAGACTGAAAGAAAACCATTGAAGGCCATTAAAATACCTGAATCAGATCATGCCATGGCTATGCAATTGTTTAGTTCATTAAAAAAATTTAAAAAGAAATACGAGTTGTTTTGAAATACAGGGATGACCCCACGATTTTCATCACCAAACAGACAAACTTATCATTTCCGTTGCGCGATGCTGAGCTGCATTATCCTAAACGTGTAGCTCAAGAAAAGGGTTTCTAAAAGCCGCGCCTAGCCAAAAAAATACTTTTGTGACCTCGTGCTTTTGCCGTGCCGAACTAAATTCAGGATTTAAGTTGGACAAAAGCACGGCAGAAGCACGGCGTCTGAATCAAACTTTTGCATTAAGTTCGGCAAGCAATTAAGTTTGACAAGCTCTGCCGTGCTACACGACTCTGGCACGGCAGTGATTCAGACGTCGTGCTTTTGCCACGCTAAACAAAATTCATAAATTATGTTAATGTATTTTGGCGAGATTGCGTTCCTACGGGGAGTTAGGAGAATTGCTACGAGGCATCAGTAAATGCTGAATTTGGTTCGAGTCTGGCACGACGTCTGAATCAGAGTTGTTTCTTTGTCGCGCTACAGTCGAACAAATTGCAATTAAGTTCGACACGGCAGAAGCACGACGTCTGAACTGGGCCTTAGTAAACAAAAGTGGCTAACCTTGGAATTACCGCATTGCAAGGGAAATCTGAAAACAGAGAACATAACGCATTAGATTGAGTACACTGCAAAATGGTATCCCAATACTCCGGCTCTTGTCGTCTGAGTGTTGATTGACTGATTGATTGACTGATTGATTGATTGATTGATTGATTGATTGATTAATTGATTGATTGATAAATCAATCCATGTAAATCCATGCCGGTTTACTGAGCCTTTTAATAACATACGGACTCTAAAATTCAAAGCTCAGTCCGAGAAATGCGTTTTTCGCTACCGTCAATCAAATGTTCGGCGGCTCCTCCCAGCTTCCGACTAGTGTCGAGCACTATAGCTGGTTTTCACTGAGTGACGTCACTAAAATTCGAACTACAAAACTATTGATCTTCCTGAGATTTTACTTAAATGATGTATAAGAGCAGCTAAAAACTAATATTCACACAAATTTTCGCTCCGCAATGGGTTCTTGGTTTTGTGATACACTACGCTTGAATTTCTAAGCTTTTGCGTGACGCGGCATTTACGTGACGGCCTAGAGAGCTGTCATGATGGTTAAAAAGGTGACTTATTTCGGGGAACTTGGCTATCTGAACAGTTCATGTCTTAGAAAAAGTATTATTTTAGTGTTTTAGAATTCCTCGAGGGATAAATTCACGCTTTTGTAGCAAAACTCGGTGACAGATGTTTCTGTTGGTTTCCGGCCGCCATGCTGGTGCCGGGGCTGGTGCCCATACGGATGGGCACCAGCATGGTGTCTCCATACAAATCTCTATAAATTTGGGTAAAAAATTTCTCCGCGTATCTCGCATAAGAAAAATTGCTGTGACCAGAATTTTGGCGAGAGTCTTTGCATATTTACCTTCTTTGATTTCCCAGATTCTGGACTTAATCTATTGACCGGTTTTGATTTTTATTTTGATCTATTTTGAATTGCGTGACATGTACACTGAAAACCAGCAATTTCGTTGTCTAAACTGTACTCAACGATTTGATTACCGCGCTCTCGGCAATATTCGGAAGCTTGGAGGAGCCGCCGAATATTTGATTGACGGTAGCGAAAAACGCATTTGTCGGTTGAGCTTTGCGCAAGAACCCTTTAATCCCACCAGTGATCAAGTTCAATTCCTTACCACAATACCAAAACATAATCACGAAACGAGTGATGAGATGACAGAATTCACTAACTAAATGATATTGCTTTGATGTACCATCAAGTTCTCAGAACTGGCATTTTAAAAAATGTATGGCTGTCAGTAAGAAAAATTAACTCTGAGACTGAACAAGTCAATAAAATTAACGTCTCTTTTAGCCCACTCATTTCTTTCCCCACTCAAGAATCCTGGTCTAAGATTTGGCCCGAAACTTCTCTACATCAAATGTTTACTGCAAATATCAGTCAAGAGTGGTTCAGTAAACTGAAGGTCGGTAAAAGTGCCGTTTTTTGTCACTGACTTGTATATTTTATGGCAAGACGTTTCGGCTAACTCTTAAGCCTTCATCAGTTGAAAAACCGCTTGATGTTACGCCCTATTTAAAAACTTTGTAAAAATTGAAACGTTGCGCGTGCTGTATGCGCGTCACTCGAGAGAATTTTAAGTGCGTGCTAAGCACTTGTAGACTTCTGGGATGACTATGTGATCATTCCCAGCGTTCGGGTCTTTTCCAGACAATCAAGCTTCTAGAAAAAGCCGCTGATGGTAATGTGCCTCATGTCCGACGACTTCAACGTTTTCAAAAGGGAACTTACGAATCGACGACTTTCGCACGACGGCGCCTTTGGGTCACCATATAGTCCCGCGTCGTCGTCCTGTAGAAATTTGAATTTACGATTCGCAGTAAAGACGACGACGTTTATGCGCGAAAAAAAAAACGCAAGACAGACCAACAAAATGTGCTAGCGTGGCAGAAAAGAAAGCGCAGCTGTAAGTCGAGAAAAATTTGTGTGCTAAAAGATTAGGCTGGCTATAAGACCACTCACAACAACAGAGAAAAATCGCCAAGCTCTGTAGTTGAGCTATCTAGTCCTTGTTTCTAACTGTCGACACGAATGCTAAAAGCAACTTTTTAGTCCTTTCAAATTCATTGTACACTAGAAAATGTCTTATATTTCAGTGAAGCGTGCTTAAAATGAAAGATTTTTCACACAGCAATTTACTTTTCATTCATACCGTGTCGTGCTTTGACCGCTTTCAGTGTTGGTTGAACTCATAGCGTTAGCCATGGCACTGTAGAAGGTCGTTTCTTGAACGAAAACAGGGCAAAAAAAAATTAAAATCAACCGTCAAGTACATGCCCCTAATGTGATACTTAAATTGTCTGGCAAAAATACCCGAGGTATCGAGAGAAATTTTTGAAAACTAACCTCACGTCCTCTTGTTTCCAAGACGCCGGCAAGTCGCTCTCACCAACGTCGTCGACTTTGGCGCGAAGCTGGTAAGTGCTCACAAAGGCATGCGCAGTGAGCATGTCACGCAATCTAACGGCGCCGTCGTGCGAAAGTCGTCGATTCATAAGCTCCCTAAAATCCATGTGATGACGACATTCATGAACATGGCACACAAGTTTTTAGTTAACGGCACTTTCATCGATATGTCATCTCCTGACTACAGTTACTCAATTTTTAAATTGAAGGTACTTTTATCACACCGGATATTGTGACTGCTAACTATTCAGCATACATACTGTGTGTAGTATTGGTTGCGATAGTTATTCTTTAATATATTTTACTGTCATCAATTAAGTGAGAACTGATCGCTTTTGAACAAACGTACCTACGCTCCCATACACCGGCGTCCAACTTCCGACTCAAAACTTGCAACTCGTATTTCACTGCTCCAAAGCCGATCGACAGTCGTCCGACAATTTCCGAGAATCCGAAACTGAGGACCAGTTGGCGTGTAATAGTGTCGTCTTTTCTGGCACATTTATCGCTATTGTCTTTGACGGCAGCATTTATTCCAAAAGGAAGTTCTAAACTGAGTCTGAGAACTGAAACATCACTGGCACTAGAGCTTTCGTCAGGGCTTTTGCCAGCTGCAATGAGATTAAAGGTTAAACAGTGGAAAGTGGCTGCTGTAGAGAGTTAATACGTACTTATACATGTCTGAAAATTCGCTGGACGCAATCTTCCGTATCAAATTCTTTTGCAATTGCAGTGCAACCTCTCTCCAAGGCCACCAGAACAGGGATTGTGGCTGCCGTAGAGAGGTGGCCGTTATGGTGAGATAGGGTTGTAATACGACACCTTTTTTTCGGGGGTGAAACTTTGTTTGTCAAATAATGCTTATTTTAGCATATATTAAAATCAAAAGGTATCAATAAAAGAAAAACTAAACAGAAAGAGAAACCAACAACTCGCGATTTGGATCACAGTTGGTGACAAAGTGGGGTTTTGAATATGCCGTTCGTCAGTCGTTGATTAATTGGCCGTTGTCGAGAGGTAGTTTCGGCATCTGGAACGAATTTTAGTGGCTATTGCCTTTGTAGAAAGGTGGTCTTCGTAGAGAGATTTTAAAATTAGAGTGAATGTATGGGCTGTCTGTCGGGGCCAAAACATTGGTCGCTTTAGAGAGGTCCCGAAGGAATACTTGACCCATGTTTGGATATAGGAGTGCCGCAGAGGGTGTGAAATGCTGACCCTGTTTAGGACAAAAATACTCTAAAGACCCTACCATGTCGAGGACAGAGAAACACAAAGTAAACTAGACTTTTACCGGTACGATCTGTTCTGTCAATGCGCGTTTGTTATAATACTGATAAATGGAAAAAAAAAACATTATTAACGACAACAATAGCATTCTTGCCCAGAAAATCATCTGATGTTGATTAATTATCTTATCTTGACAGAGGGTACCCTGAGGAAAGGAGTGCTTGATGTTTTCTTTCATATGGAATCGGACCTTTAGTTAGCCGACCTCCAACTCTGATAAGTCAATGAATGAGGACTGGTTGCAGTGGAAGTAGTGAACTGTTGGACGAGAGAGCTCGGTTCGCTTCCCGGTCCTTGTAGTCGTCCTTAAATGATTTAACTTTGGCTTGTTTACAAAGGGCCATGGAGGCTTCTTCTTCAGGCAACATTAGAAATTCTGGACCGGTGATCCAACGACATTGCGGAGTCAACTCCAGAAATGCGTTTACTCGATTTCCAAGTCGATTTCTTCAAATATCTTAGACTTCAGTCTAGAGGTCATGACGGCAGCCTGTAGCTCCAGCCGTGGTACAGCCAAGGCTTTGATTGGGGCAAGCCTTGTCGTGCTTATAATAAAGCTCACATTGATACATTTACGAGTCACGGTGTGGATATACGCAACTCCTTGGTAAGCGATTTCTGAGGCGTCGCAGAACACGTGTAGCTGCACATTCTGGCATTCGTCGAGGCGAAAGCCATACCACCTGGGAATCTTAATCGTTGGTGAGGCTTTCAAACCTTCTTTCCAACTTTGCCACTTCTGGAGGATATCATATCACTTTAAGCACTTCTTGGCTATTTGACATCCGGCTGTTAAATCTTTGGTTAGACCTGTGTCTTCATCAGAGCTTCGCTTCGATGCTAAGAGGTCATCCATGCAGAAATAGCGTCTAACAGCGTTGATGGTATCCTCACTGAATCCCTTGCGAATCACGAGCAGAGTTCCGCAATGCAAAGTTTGCACAACACGGTGAGTCAACAGCGCCAAACACACGAACAGTCATCTTATATTCATTTGGTCTCTTGGTTTCATCTAAGTCTCCCCACAAGAAGCGCAAAGAGTCTCTATCTTCTTCACAAACTCCCACTTGATGAAAAATTTGTTTAATGTCTGCCATTACACCAATCTTCCCGGTGCGAAATCTCACAAGGATTCCTACCAAATGATTTAGCATGTCAGGGCCAGTCAGAAGCTTGTCATTTAAGGAAACACCATTAAATTTTGATGCGGCGTCAAAGACCAGACGGACCTATCCAGGCTTGTTCGAATTTACTACTGCATGGTGTGGCAAGTACCATATTTTTGAGATTGTCACTTTGGCCTCTTCTTTTGTCATCCTTTGGGCGTGTCCTTTAGTGACATAATTGTTAATCACGTTCTGGTATTTCTCTGCTACTTCCGGGTTTCTCTCGAGTTTCTTTTCAGTGGAATGAAGTCTTGAAACTGCCATAGTATGATAGTTAGGCAGGGCTGGTCCACGTTTCCATAACATTGCTGTTTTGTAGTGGTTTTCCTCCTTGACTGTGCTACTTTCAAGGATGGCAAGCGCTCTTTTGTCTTCAAAAGACATGGTGGACTCAGAGAGAACCTGCTTGGCCACATAAGAATCGATCTCCTAAAATCGTTCAATTTGATTTTGTAATGTGATCTCTTGTCTGAAGCTAGAAAGTTTACATTGATTGTTTTGCAGTGTCCTTGGGTTACATTTCCAAACAGGGTCTATCCAGGGGGGTCTTCACTTCGATGGGCCCATCCCATCGTCCCTGGTGGACTTCAAGGTGAATCAATAATTGAGCTATGTCATCTCCAAAGAGAATCATCACGTCATCACCTTCAAGTTCGGGAAGGTCCACATCAGATAAGTGATTTCACTGCTCGGCGGCCCTTTTCTTGAAGACCTTGAAAGACAAAATGTTAAAATAATAAAGTGTATTATCGTTTGTCTCACGATGTAGTCACTTGAGATGTAGATCGCGACGTTTCGACTGCTTACTGCTAGTCTTCTTCAGGCGATAAGGTCGACTGATTGCACGGTATCATTTATATCACAAAGGTCGGCTGTGATTGGTGCATTTCGATCCTCACTGGTACACACGTAGGGTCAAGGAAGCTATTCACATAAGACTTCACCCTAACAACATCAACAGGGATAGTGAAATTGAAATTCCTGAAGCATGGATACCCACGATCAAGAAACACAACAACAGGAGAACGGTACAACAACGGACCACTGAAGGAACAGCTACTCGCCGGAACAATGGAACAATAGGAGGATCGAAATGCACCAATCACAGCCGACCATTGTGATATAAATGATACCGTGCAATCAGTCGACCTTATCGCCTGAAGAAGACTAGCAGTAAGCAGTCGAAACGTCGCGATCTACATCTCAAGTGACTACATCGTGAGACAAACGATAATACACTTTATTATTGCATCCACCACGATGAATAACAACAACCTTTTCCTCGACAAAATGTTAAGTTTGTCAATGACCCAAGCTCCATCCACCATCCTGGGTCTGGCTGATTTTAAGACGAAAGACCAAAACTTACTTTGTCTAAGTTCTGAGCGATAGCTTCATTGCCAACTGTATTAATATTAAGGGGATACGTTTCGCCATCAAGTCCGTTCTAATCAGAGTCGAATCACTTCCAGGACCAAGGACAGCATGTGTGTTAACCAGATTCCAATGACTATGAATCTGAACTAGGAGCGCTTGCAAGAGGACTTTGGTTGATGTTGCTCTGCACGGCGGGCAATGAGTTAGAGAGATTCCGAGTTACGCACATTTCTTATGGAGAAGCAGATAGTTGGGTAGAGCCACCTCTGTTACTGGTAAGACTAGCACGCGATCCTAGTTGATGATCTGCATTTAACAGGGTGTGGCGGGGAAGCCAACATCGTTTTTTTAGACAACGTTTCACACTCGGACAACTCCTGACTTGGTGGTTTGTTTTCAAGCAATTGAAACAAAGTCCATGGTCCCATGCAATTTTTCTCCTTTCTTGCGAGTGCTTAGACTTAAAGACAGGACAAAAGGCAAAGGGTGTTTGCGCTTGCAAATGACATACTTCTTTTCACTTCATGGTGCTTTCTTCTCCTGCTCCTTGTTCGGTGATTGGCATTAGTCTTGATTTGAATCTGACAAGTCAAGGCTGTTGCTCGGAGCATCAGGAGAGGTTTCTGTTATCGTAGTAAGGGGATTTAACCTGAGTCTTAGCTTGACTTGGGAAGCGTCTGTTTCTTGTTCCGTTCTTCACATATGAAATCTTCAAGGGGATTAAACAGTGTTTCTACTCGCTTACGTAGTCACTTCTCAAACTCTACTATTTTAGATCTATTACTGCGTCCATCTATGTGTTCATACCATCTTACTCTGAGGTTCACCGGTAGTTTCATAGTTGCCCTACTGAGATACGTTGGGGTTTGAAGAATAGCAGACTCACCCATCTTTACACACCATGTCGTACAGGCCTTCACTTGGTAATAGTAGTCACGAAGTGCTCGCCTATCATTCGAGGTTACATAGGAACTATTGAGCATATCATTCAGATAAGCTGTGACCACACTGTTAGGTTTCCCAAACTGACGTTTCAATGTCTCAAGGGCGGTTGGGTAACTATGACCTGTGACACCAGACTCTCCACTGCTTTCTTTGCTGCCCCGTCAAGATTTTGTAACTGATAAGCAATTCGATCTGAGTCGGTTAGAGTTGTCTTGTTGTGAATCTGATCACGAAATCTCTCAGATGAATTCGGGCCACTTAATAGGTTTTCCTGTGAATTTGAAAATTTCAAGTGGTGGTATTCGCTGCTGTTCTTGAGCTCGTAGAAGAGTTACACTTGAATCCGTTTGTAAGCTGCTAAAGGTGAAGTGGAACGCAGTTTCTTGACCTTCTCTCAGTTTACCAATAAATGTATTTACAGGTTCTTCTACTTGTAGAGAGTGATTGTTATTTCTACAAGGTCCACCGAAGTAGGGGGTTGATGTTGTGTTACATAAGGTGGCTGAGAGTGGTTAAATGGACTTGTGGGGAGTTCGGCCTAAATTGTCGGGGGAATCGAACTACCCATAGATGTTGACGCCAGAGTAACATTGTTATCCCCACTACGGAACTAACTGTTGGAGAGATTTCTCCACCAGGCCCAAGGCAAGATGACCATGTGACAGAAGTTGCTGGAGGAGCAGCGGTGTCACCATTATCACAATGAAATGCCATGGCTTTTGGTTGGGACACAGACATATAACCAGGGGAAGACAAGTCTTTGTACAATGGAGGCTTTGCAGCTAGACTAATAGAATTAGCTGAAATTTGAAAGGAATATTTACTTTGAGGACTGTAATACCCTTGTTGAGGTGACCGTACTGCAGCATAGAATGTCAGCATATCTGATTCATTTACTTTGGTGGCTGAGCAGAGCCCGATGTAAGTCATTGCTGTGAACTTCATGGAACTCTAGGTTCTTTACCGACAAGGACTTAGAAATTGTAAAAAATAGAGAGTATTCATACTAGACAGCTTGCCTATCCAGAGATGTATCTGTGTAAAGATTTCCATTAAGATCTTGGAAAACCAGTTCCTCAATAATTCCAGGATTAACTTCAGTACAGGCACCATCTTTTCTTTCAAACTCAGTGATTGCTTTAGGACAGGGCACTACATAATGTTTCAAAGACGGCGAAGATTTACTGAACTTGCTGATTTTATCATTGAAGGCCTTTCCTTCGTTAGATTCTTGACCTATTATTTCATGCTCGAGCTGTGCTACTTCAGACTGATTTGGGGCGGAAATCACAATCATTTCGTTATTTCTTTTTCTTCGCAGTAGGTCGAGTTCTCGATTTCGACATTCAAGTTTCCACTCTAATTTTGAGCCATTTCCTCTATAAACTTCTGTTCACGTACTTCATTGTCTCCTTACTCGTTCGGCAAGTTGTTTTGTTTGAAGGCTTGCAATGGCCGCCTTTATTTTAGCGTCTCTTCTTCTCTTTGATGAAGACGACTTAGTAGTAGAGCGAGAAAGCGCTTTCGAATGACCAGAATCGACCTGGCTTACTCTGCTTACCGAATCTTCAGGAGTCATTTCAAGGCTGCCGTGGCGCGGTGAAATCACACATTCGTTCACCAAATGCCACGATTCTTGATTGCCCATCGTGAGCGGCTGATTTTCATCCGGTTCGAATAGACCAAAAATGATTAGACCAAGTAAAACGACTTTAATTTTAGACCTTTGACAAGCACAACATCCTTTGACATATTGACTTCGTGCTCGCTATCACGCGCGCAAGTTCTCCTGGTATAGATTTACTACAATTCTAATGGCCAGCGGACGCCGGAATCCCGTTGAAGCCCTGATTTTTTTTTTTTTTTTTTTTTTTCAGGCTTCTTTTTTCCAATTGCTCAAATTGGAAAATTAACTGCGATGATCATTCTTCTCTTTCATCTACAACCGCAGTTCATATATGAATTATTTCATATAAACTTCACATCATTTCACTCCTCACGGGAAGATATGAACTCAACTAATTGACCTCGCTCCCAATGTGTGGCTTCATAGCTCAGTTGGTAGAGCATCGCACCGGTATCGCGGAGGTCACGGGTTCGAATCCCGTTGAAGCCCTGATTTTTTTCAGGCTTCTTCTTTCCAATTGCTCAAATTGGAAAATTAACTGCGATGATCATTCTTCTCTTTCATCTACAACCGCAGTTCATATATGAATTATTTCATATAAACTTCACATCATTTCACTCCTCACGGGAAGATATGAACTCAACTAATTGACCTCGCTCCCAATGTGTGGCTTCATAGCTCAGTTGGTAGAGCATCGCACCGGTATCGCGGAGGTCACGGGTTCGAATCCCGTTGAAGCCCTGATTTTTTTCAGGCTTCTTCTTTCCAATTGCTCAAATTGGAAAATTAACTGCGATGATCATTCTTCTCTTTCATCTACAACCGCAGTTCATATATGAATTATTTCATATAAACTTCACATCATTTCACTCCTCACGGGAAGATATGAACTCAACTAATTGACCTCGCTCCCAATGTGTGGCTTCATAGCTCAGTTGGTAGAGCATCGCACCGGTATCGCGGAGGTCACGGGTTCGAATCCCGTTGAAGCCCTGATTTTTTTCAGGCTTCTTCTTTCCAATTGCTCAAATTGGAAAATTAACTGCGATGATCATTCTTCTCTTTCATCTACAACCGCAGTTCATATATGAATTATTTCATATAAACTTCACATCATTTCACTCCTCACGGGAAGATATGAACTCAACTAATTGACCTCGCTCCCAATGTGTGGCTTCATAGCTCAGTTGGTAGAGCATCGCACCGGTATCGCGGAGGTCACGGGTTCGAATCCCGTTGAAGCCCTGATTTTTTTCAGGCTTCTTCTTTCCAATTGCTCAAATTGGAAAATTAACTGCGATGATCATTCTTCTCTTTCATCTACAACCGCAGTTCATATATGAATTATTTCATATAAACTTCACATCATTTCACTCCTCACGGGAAGATATGAACTCAACTAATTGACCTCGCTCCCAATGTGTGGCTTCATAGCTCAGTTGGTAGAGCATCGCACCGGTATCGCGGAGGTCACGGGTTCGAATCCCGTTGAAGCCCTGATTTTTTTCAGGCTTCTTCTTTCCAATTGCTCAAATTGGAAAATTAACTGCGATGATCATTCTTCTCTTTCAGTAATGTTCAGTATCGGGAAGATTGTATGCGATAGGAAGGCATACTTTTATCCGCTAACTAAACTGAGTTGTTTGCTATTCAGAAATTGGGTAGGGATCGCGTTGAGATTAGTAATTTGACCAAGAATGAGCAGAGATCAAGTTATAGACCTTGAAACGCGGTTATATGGTTTGGGGGGACGCTAACTCAACATTAGAGACGTTTGTATGGATTTTGAAGCATGTTTCAAGGTCCATAACTTGGTCTCTGTTTACCCTAGAAGTATCAAACTTGGCCAAATGACTACTCTCAGCGTGACCTTTCATGTGGTTGTGTCAGTTTATCGATTGGTTAAAATATGAAACTCGCCCCAGCTCCCTGCGCAGTTTCGGAATGACCTATAGAAATACTCGGCCTGAATAATGCCATCATCTGGTACCAGTTGTTCTAAGGCAAGGATAGAAAACGCCATCCATCGTATAATTCACTATATAGTGGATGATGTAGCTTGTTCTTACATTAAACGATTTATCCATGCAGTGAATAGCGTTATCCACCTTAGAAAATCTCGTTCTAGATGAATTGATTTTGTAGAATAGCTTCAGCCATTGTTTTAACGATCAGCCCCGAGTTTTAGCTAATGACAAAGCATTATTTTACCAACAAAGTAGCTTAACCCTGTGCTGAACGTAAAAAAAGCAAAATAAATATAAATATAATATAAAAACATAAACATAAGAAAGTAGACATAATGATGTAATAATGTGTTGCTTACTGAATTTGCTGACGACCTTTTTCCAGAATGATTTAAGCTTCTTCAGAGGTATTCTCACAAGTTTCGGCAGAGATGGAAGTTTAAAAGTCAACTTTGGAGTGAACAGAACTTCTGCTGCCATCTCAGCCTCTGTTTTAACGGAGCCTTTATCTAAATGACGAGCAACCTTGAACTGCAAAACAGGTTACTTACATTTTACAAAGTGATAAAATGATAACAAAAATGGAATAATTGAAATAAGTTTAATGGACTTACAGATGAACGCTTTGCAAATGTTTACTATTAAAGGCACGAATAATTGCGCATTTGATTACAATATTTCGGTAAGACTAGAATACGTAACTTAATTGGACCTGACACGGTGAAATAACCGAAGAAATCAAATTCATCTCATCTAGGAGGAAACAAAGGTGGTGAGGGTTAGATAACTTTGCCTCATTCCCATCAATTTTTCCTAACCGGTCATACTTGGGTGAAGTTTAATTTGTTGATGACCTGTGCCTCTTGCCAAACTTTCTCCACTTTTTCCGGTTTTCCGTCCTCCTCCTCCGTCCTCCTCCTCCTCCAGTGCAATCTGAGATTTGAAGATGATTAGCAAGCCAGGATACCAAGTGTTACAAAAGAAGTGGGATTGATTAGCAGTACTTACAACAGGGCTGATGATGTTACGTCTACCCCTTACTGTGGCGGATCCGCTCATATCTAACCAAGCTGAAGTCCTCAGCGACAATGGAACATACGCCTTTGCCTAGGTAACAGTACCAACATTGAAATTGAGTGCAAATCAGTAGAGTCGAACACCTACTTGAAGATTTTAAATGAAAGAACCCAAGCAAATCTGAAATCCCATTTTTTTTTTTTTTAAATTGACTTTGATTTCTCAATGTCCAGTTTACGACATCTCCTTATAGAAACAACTGGAAGTATTTCTACACCTCACTGGGTGGGATGCTAGTCTATCACAGGGTTACCCCATGCATTTAATTTGTGACTGCCCATTAAAATCCCTCAAAGGAGAAGAGCAGAGTTAAGAAAAAGGTTGTCTTTGCCAAGAACATCTCCCATTGGCCCAGGCTGAATTTCGAACCAGGACCGCTCGATCCGAAATCCAACATGTCAACTATTAATTTACCACGCCTTGCACAAATGTAAGCAAAAACAACAGAACACAAACAAACAACAGCGGTTAAAACAGAAAGAGAACAGAAACAGAAACAACAAAAAAGAAAAAGAAACAGAAACAGAAACAAGATCTTACCATAACTTGTATTTCTGCGCTGGCGCTTGTCTCCAGAAACAAAGCACATGGCATGATAAAAATCCAGATGGGGATATAAAAGCCTAATATCTCAACGGGGGGATGAATGGGCCATGATCCCTTAATATTTCCGCTGCAAAAAGAAAACCGGGAGGAAAAACCCCAAACATTGAAAAAAAATTTACAGTAACCACATCTACAATTTCATCGATAATTGTGTGGGAAAGGACCCCGGCGAGATTGACAAAGACAGTTAACTTGACGGCAATTTGGCCAGAAACGACGAAGCCGACGCCAGATCTAGAAACATCAACGGCATCGACAACGCACTATATCATCCTTCGAATTAATAAATGAAAGGAAGACTTTATTTGAGAGTCCAAAGGTATTAAGTTTTAAAAAAACTAATTGGGGACACTATTTACACGTTAAAACATATCTTAGATACATAAAATTAAAATTATTTACAATTTAATTCGGGAAAACCTTGCTAAATAAACAAAGATATAAATGAAATATGTGAACCTAGTTTGATATAAGAATTTTAAAGATATCAAATATATATGCGTGAATTTCTGAACACCATGTCAAATTTGGGGCAAAACGTTTTTGCCTGCCTGCCGGGATAACCTACAGGGAGGCCTTTGCTGCGCTTGAAAACCCAGGGGGATTTCCGTTGGAGCAGACAGCCCAGGTGCCCAGCTACCAGCTGATAATAAGCGGGCCTCCCAAGGTCTAACGCCAGGGGGTGGGATGGGTCACAGAGAAAGGCATTTTTGTAAGTTGAACTGGTCATTTTCTTTACAGGACAAGCCTTGGCCTCCTACGTCCTTCAGCCTTAGCGGTTGGCAGCCAGCCAGCCAGTCACAAGCAAGGTGGGTGAGTAGGCTGTGCAGTGACAGACTACCTGTGATTGATTGAGTGAAAAAGCCTGTGTATTTTCTTGGAAAGGTGTCAGGGTAATTGTGTTAAAATTAGCACGGTTTTCATAAATCCAGCCATATCTTGGGGCAGAATGATTAGGGGTGACTCTAGTTTAGCTCTTGTTGCCCTAACTGGTTGTGGGTAACACTCCAAGGATGCAGGTGCGTGCTGGAAGATTTTCCAGGCATTCTTTGCCAATGTATGTCTAAATTTATGAAAACAGCGTCAAATTTGGGCCAAACTTTTGCGACGCTTGAAAACGCGGGGGGCTCTCGTCGTAAAGGGCTAGGTAAGAGAGGCCAGGTGCCTGGCTACAAGATTCCAAGCTGGAACGCCGGGGTCTAACCCCAGGGGGCGAGCTGGGCTACAAAGACAGACATTATGTCAGTTGAACTGGTCATTTTCTTTGCACGACAAACCTTGGCCATCCACGCCCCTGCAGCCTTGGGGGCTGGCAGCCAACCAGCCAGACACAAGCAAGGTCTGTGATTGACTGATTGAAAAAGCCTGTGTATTTTCTTAGAAAAGTTCTAGGTTTTCACGTTTTCACGTTTTCACGCATGTCAGGTTATCACGCTTTTCATAAATCCAGACATATATATATATATATATATATATATATATATATATATATATATATATATAATGTAAAATTTATAAGTGACATTTTAGCCATGTACCTGACTTCAACTCCAATCTGCATATCCACGTTGTAGATGACTTCACCTTTCATCTCCAAACCAAACAACCAGTCTTTGATGATTTGTTCACCATCCTTATCCTTTTCAGTAAACACTCCCATGGATATTATAACTTCCGTGTCAATTTTGAACGTCTGTATGACAGTTATGTAACCCTTGCCACCAAGAAGCTACAAATAAAAACAAAAGCAACCAATCAATCTGGTTCGGTCTGTACGAATCATGAAGGCAAGCCAGCCATTTGGCAATCCGGTCGTTCAGTTGGGCAATCGGCAAGTTTCAGGTTAGCTAAATATTGCTAGATCGGAGGTACAGTCTATCAATCAATCAATCAAGCAAGCAGTTACTCAGTCAGTCACTCAGACCGTCGTCAGTCAGTCAGTTGGTCATTCGGTCAGTCAGTAAGTCAGTCAGTCAGACAAGCAGACAGGAAGTCAATCAGTACGGTGCTGATGGTTAAGTCTCTCAGCTCAGTCAGGGAATCTTTCGACCCACTGACTATTCCGTGGACATTGTCCAATTCATATTTTTTGGACATTTCGGCGTTAACGTTTTACTGACTCACCGATAACTTCTTTTCCACACGATGACTCTTCTTTAATCTAAATGTGCCCTTGTCGATATCCCTCTTGTGCCTTCTGTGTTCCTTGTGCAGTTGATCTAGACTTAAGACGGTAACAGCTGTACCATTTAAAACAGATTGAACTGGGAGAACCTCAATCAGTATAAAATCCCCAGTCACGTGAGATTCCACCACCTACAAGCAATAGGAAATGGTTAAGATACGTGCCAAAAATTCACTCCAATCTCTAATCTCAAACATGTCAAACTCTACAAAACATCAGCAGTGAAACATTTTCATACAGTAATAGTTCATACCTTCGGTTAACGTTCCTGGGTTAGCGTTAACCAGCTTCCGAACAACCCGACCTGATTACAAGTTTACCTAGTTGAGCCCGCGATCTAATCGAAAAACAGCACTTGGTCAGCGGACAACTTCAAGAGCTCGAAACTTGAGCCAGCGATATGGTCTCACGATACAGGTCGCAGGATACCTTGTCTTGACAAGTGCCAATTGACCATAGCATGGATGTCCAATATCAAAGAAGTACGCAATACCCAAGGCAGTATGGCCGCCATGTTGCGCGACTCCGTCGGCGCCGTCGTCATTGTGCGCACCCTCCCATGAGCGATACCGCTAACCATAAAAACCACACGAAAATCAATTCATGGGTTTCCTTTCTTTCCTATATGAGTATGGTGACTATATTGCGGGCTCAAGTTCAGAACTCATCGAGGTCACGTGTATTTTTTTAACTTGACCGCTGCTCAAGTACTGGCTTTTTCGATTGGATCGCAGGCCCAAGCCAGGTTAACTTACTGTTATTAGTGCTCGGTTGTTCGGTTAACGATGACCCAGCATTAAAAGTTAACCAAAGGTTAATTTTCTTTGGTACAAAAATGTTTTCTCACTGCTGATGTTTTGTGTAGTTTGAAATTATTCAAACTCAAAACAAGTGGCAAAACAATATTAACTCACCGCAGAGTTACAAAGCTCAAATCAATATTATCGATTCTCCTGGGTTAGCTTAATCGGGCTTTGAACGACCCGACTGTGAGCTCCGCTTTTAGGCTTGGCTAAATAAAGTTTTTATCTTAAGACCAAGAAGCATACTCTAGATGGAAAATTAAAGGCACCCTTTAAACCATCTTAATTTTGTCAATCTGCTTACGCCATTTGTAAAGTTTTATCATTAGTTCTGACTATGTTTGTAAATCATTGTGCCTTTTGTGTTAGCTGTGACTTGGTATATGAGATAGTTTAAGTTTCGGTTATCGCATTAAGATGTTTACTTTTTATTTCTTCTAAATTCAGGTAGAAAAAGGTTCCCAACCTTTGCGATAAAGGGATTACTGCTCCTTCCTATGATGGAATCGTTAACTGATATCTGTTGTTTTTCACTGTCAGGTTCAGTTATTATTAATCTATAACTGTTATCACCACCGGTACAGACCACGTCGTTGTCAGATTTCGAATTTTGTAGACGAGGTTTAAACCTAAAAGAAACAAGAAAAAACACTTTACTGTAAATATGGGTTATTGAACAAGTGTGAGGCCAAGATGGATGTTGTTTGTCTTAACATAGTTCATTATATGGCTACGCTGAGCGGGCAAGATGAATCAGATTCTGCGCTGTGATTAGCTATCCAAGAGCGCAAGATGCCGCACGGGATTACGCGCTGTGTCCCTCAAGGAAAATTTGTTCTTTATCCCATATAATAAATCCTTCATTGACCAAGCTTGTTCGGTTAAGATGGCTAGATGTTGGCAAAGTTATTTTTTTCCCAATAGAAACGCCATTCATTACTTCCAAACTTGATGTATTCTAACTTTCATTACTTGGGCGGCCCCTAGCTTGATCAAAAAGTTAGTTTCGACAGTTCTGTAACACATTGAGACAATATCCCATAGATTTATTGCCTACTATCAACTTAACTTTCAGAAGTAAGTGACCCCTATTCACCGACCCGTTGTGCTCTTACTTGTGTATCCAGGTAGAGTTCTCTGTGCACCTCTCAAGTTCTGTTTCCATGAGCAGCATATCTGAAATTTGATTGACTCTAACCACCTTCTCTATAAATCCATGACTCTGGGCAGATACCACTACATCCCCTGGTCTAACACTTTTGGCGTGATCTTTGTGTATCACCAGAAACTGAGAGGTCACTAAATCATCGTCCACTTTGTAAATGTGTCCTACGCACTTGAAAACTGATGTGTCTAAAAGTCAAATTCAAGATAAATTGATTGACAGATCGATGAAATACAGAATCAGTTTCCACTTAATTCTATCCGACTTTCTCGGACAATTCCATAGAAACGTTAATTTATTTGCAAGCCTCTTAAACGCAATGAGGATACAGATCCAAGGCAGCCTCAATTAGGTAACCGGCAAACAATCGCAGATTGCGTGGCTTTTAAATCAGATGTAGTTAGAAATAATTAAGCGATACTTTCGATCAGTGAACTACCAAATGGGAGAAAATCCTGGCTCAGTGAACGTTCTGTAATTGCTTTACTTTAAAGTGAAAATTAGAAAAAGAATCCCACTGTGAGCCCAATAAATAGATTCCCTACGAATAGAACGATAAAATATATCCACACTTGTTAAAGAAAATTTGTTGTATTGAATACATTTAAGACTCACTTGCAGGTAGCACATGAAGACCAGTGTTGTTCAGTTGAATTTGTCCATCAATTAGACCATACAAATCATCTAAGTTTGGTTCTTCATCCAGCGTTGAGTCGTCGACTAGGCGAATAGGAGAAACTTTCTGAGTAAAATCGGCGTGTTGAATGACGTCCTCAATCTTGGAGGGTGTTCCAATTATTATTGTGTATGGCCCTGTAGATTGTGAAAAAAGAAACATTATTCTTTGTCTCAAAAGAACCCAAGGCTCCAGAAGAGAAACAAAGGGTTCCATAAATTGCTTCAAGGAACAAAAGTCAAAATTTGTGTCAAGACTCCAAGGCTGATAAAACCCTTGGGCTCTGACTCTATCTCATGGGCTCCGCGATTTCAAAGAGCCTCTTCCCTTAAAATATTGAAGCCATTAACCTTAGAGTGATGGGTGCTACGGTCTGCTAATAATTCAGAATAACAGCTAATAACGGATTCTCCTAATATGCACGTGTAAATCTTACCAGTGTTTGTGGTGTCATTAACTATGTGCATCACACCGCCCGCTTGCGCGCTAGATAACACGTCACCAACTTTGATTCCCAGATCTCTAGGAGCAACAAACACCGACGTCGCATCGTCTTGACCAGGAAGGAGGACGGGACAGCTGTAGATGATGGCGATGTTGGGATCGATGACTTTTACGTTACTCTTTAAAAGGGTGTTGTTTATTCGATTTGGATTTGTGTAATCCACTTGTACGAGGCCATGAGGACAACGAGTTTCATTCCATGCTCTGCATCTGCCCTTTTCCTATAAAGATATCAATAGACCTTCTTTATCGAAGATAATTAGCTTATTTGTGAAAAATTCAGTCTGGCAAGACTAAAGCTTCAGTCAAATGTTTAAGTGACTGGGAATATTGTGGCTGCCTTTGTAGGGATTCTAATCCTAACTTTATTTACGAATGGCTGGTAGCTTTCCATCTACAGGAATTTAGAGTTAGGTATACCTGTGCGGAGGTGTAACTAACTCTAGAATCATGTGCGGACCCCCCGTAGGATCACAACCTTAGCTTGTCGTGGTCGGGGGGCTTGTGGGTCTCCTGGTAGGGCCACCTAAGCCGAACAGGTCAAAGGATAGAGGCCTGGCAAAAAGTGATCCAATGGGCCTCGAGACTTGGGGGTTGGGCACAGGGTTAATAACCCAGTGCCATAAAAGGGTTTTTCTTACGGAAACAGCAGCAAAGGAAACTGTAACTACTGGGTGTGCGAGCCTCCAGGAACATCGGTAGATACTCGTATGAATGTCAGTAGTGGAAGCCGAAACGAAGGCACTGGCACGATAATGGAAGTTCTGAACGCCAAATGCGAGACCAAGATAGCATTCTGGAACCTGAGAACAATGTATGACACTGGGAAACTGGCGCAAGTTACATCAGAGATGAGACGTTACAGCTTACACAGTACTGTACTCGGGAAGGGAACCGTGAACCGTGAAGAGAAAGGCGAGAGCAGACAAACGAGAGCGTCGAAAAACTGGGGATAAATTAAAGCAAGAGAAATAAGATAGGACCCTTTCTCAATATTAGAAGATCTTGACTTTGGCGACGATCTGGCTTTTGTCTCCCACAGCCACCAACACATGCAGGTCTGAAGATCAGCCAGAAGGAGACTGAGCTGATGATTTTAAACATCACAAATCCTCCACCAATCCGAGTGAACGGAGAGGATCTCCCAACAAACGAGGAGCTTACATACCGAGGCAGCATAGTCAGGCATGGTGGGGGAGCAGGCAATCACATCAGCAACGTCTAAACAAGGCCAGGAATGCATTCAGAATGCTCAACAATATACGGAAGTCTTAACAGTACAGCATCAAGACCAAACTAAGGCTGTACCAGAGCTGTGTGGTCTCCACCCTTCTGTACGGCTCAAAATGTAGGAGAATGAAAGTAAGAGACATAACCACACTATCAGTCTTCCACACAAAGCACTTGAGAAGAATTTCAAAGAGTATTCTGTTCAAACACCATCTCAAACAAAGAGTTGCTTGCTCAGTGTCATCAAGAGCGCATGGAGATCATCCTCATGAGAAAGCAATGGAGATGGATCGGGCACGTGCTCAGACGAGAACCCGACAACGTACATCACACGTGTAGCCCTCCATTGGACACCAGAAGGAAAGAAAAAAAGACGAAGACCCAAAAACACCTGGCGAAGAATTGTGGAGGGAGAGTTGAAGATCCTTAAGCACAACTGGGGTACCATGCGGAAGCTAGCCCATAGCAGACAGGGGTGGAGGGCCTCTGCTGCTGCCCTACATGCCAGCAGGCATAAGGGCAGTAAGCAAGTAAGTAAGTAAGTACACCTGTGCGGAGGAAGGAACTGTGCAAGTTAGAGAAGTGTCTTGCCCAAAATTACGATGCAAGGGTAATGGTCACACTTCTAGATTGTTAGTCCTTAACCAGTTTATTGGCTGGTCAGGTTACTCATTTTGTAACGATATTGTAATCGTAATTAATGGTGTCAGAAACTCACAACATAATTATAGCACTTCTCTAGATCTTCACACTTCTGGCATGACTCTGAGGTAGTTGTCTCTTGACTTGTGTTACATTGTCTGTTGGTGCAGTCGACCCTCTGTAAAACAACAACAACAGTGTTCATCGAGGTGGCCACTGAAATCATCAATGTCGACGAATATTTTTCTTCTCATTAAATACCCAATTTTTATGTGAAAACAGATGCAGCTCAGAACTGGAGATATTAATGATAACTCTTTCGAATCAGAATCAGTGACAGCTATTAATAGACACATGTATTTACCTGTATATTGTTGGAACAATGGTGAACGCTGCCAATAGTGTAACAAGTATAGTAAAACCAGTCTGGACACTGCTTGGCATAAGGCCCAACAGAGGTACCCGGTATACATTGTTGTGAGCTGTCGCACCAGCCGCATCCTGGATCTTGGGAACAGGTCGAACAACGGTGAAACTTGGTACAATAGGAGTAGGTACACCCTCGACCCTGAGATAGAACGAAGTGGTTTATTTAGCAGGGACAAAAGAAAAAGTATTTAAACACCTAACGCTCGGTTTGATCCCTCGGCCCCTTTCCGTGTTATTCTGCAACGACTTCAACCATGAATTTTAACCAATCACAGCACGATTCTAGCAATGCGACTGTTAGCCGTTAGACAGTTTTGATTGGTTTCTAAATTGATTTAAATGTCGTTGACTTCAACAGCACTCGCAACAAAAAAGTAACGAGATTTAGGTTTATTTGAAACCAGCGCGTAGGAGACATCTCTTAAATTTCGAGCGACAAAATCATAATTTGAAACAAGTAATTTTCGGCTCAACTGAAAATTCCGGTCTAATTACAAAAACACCTCGGAACTCAGCAGAAAATAACTCTGACCCTAGGCCTGTGAAAGTGGCGACGAAAAGATGTTTAAATGAAGCAGCCTGCGCGACTCAGCGGATAGTCTTCCGACTGTTATAATGATGCCAACATACTGTGTACTTTGAGGCCAATCAAAATTATGTATTCCATTGGCTAACATTTACGTCGCTACAACATGATTGGTCTGATCCCAAACGAACTAACGTCTAAAAGTTTCGGGATGGAAGGCACGAACCAAGATGTGCACAATTAAGGTAATTTTCGTGCCAAGATAGAGCAAAAACCAGGAACTGGGAATCATTACTTCAATTCTAATGTTTACACCTCAACTTATCTTACAAGATCGAGCGAAATGTATTTACTAATCTTTGATTTTAAACCTACAAGAAATCCTGGTAAGCACTTGCACAGGTTTGGTCCAGCACATTGCCCATTGCCAGAGCAGTTGTGCATGTCATTGCAGTGAAACTGAGAACAGTCGCGTCCAGTCCACCCTCGGTAGCAGAAGCATGTGGCACCAACACAGTCGCCGTTGTGAAAACAGCCGTTTGGACAGCGGATAACTAAAAGAGAGGGAATTTAAGAGCTACAATAGTAGAACTAAAACGCACTAACGGTAAAATCGGTTTGTAACGAGTCATGAAGTTCACTCAGTGTTCTTCTGTGATGCTCAAACTTCCGTCAGAAGTACAAAAAAATTGGACTTCTGGTGATCGGGTCGATCTTATTTGACTTACCAGCTGTTCTTGTGCAGACAAAAGGGTAAAGACTATTACAGGGGACTTCTTTTTGAACTCTGTTGTGTGTCATAACTGTACACTGCCGACTAGCTCGTTCGCCACCTCTCTTCTCTTCCTGTTGAAACAAAAAGTGAATAAAAACTGCGTAAAATGGTGTCCTTTTGGGCAATCAACACCTTCATCGTTCACTTTGGTGCTCTTAGGTGCCTTCCAAAAACATTTTTTGTGACATTTGGTCATCTTGCAATAAAGTCTGTCTAGAGAGTATGCCACTCTCTGGTTTTAATGTAACTACATACCAAGTCATCTTCCTTTGTCACCCATATAGGCGCAGGTGGTTTTCCATCTGGTCTTGATGCCTGTATGGCCATATCGATAAATTCCATATCATCTGGTGTAGAAGGCGATGCCACATGTCCTCCGTAGTACTTTAAATACAAGTGAAATACAAAAGTCAAAGGATGCAGGGCGAGAAATAATTATAGTATGAACTTGAGGCAAGAAAAACATCAACATGTTTTAGTTTGGTCCTAAGTACAAGCGTGAATATACCACAGCTGAGACAAAACTTATCATCAGTGGCGAGGTTTGCCATTTCTAACATTAATTTTTTACTCTAGTGTTTTTGTTTCAATATTTTTGTACTAAGGCGAAAGCGTCATTTTGAGATTTTCTTAGATTTTTACATAAGTACACCAAATTGGTTTTCACTACCATGAGAAATCCCATTGCTCAGGAATTCTCTGAAGCAACCAATGGCTCAGTGAATTGCATACCTGGCAATAATCCTTGGCTTCATTTAGAGTCCTACTTCCACTTCTTAACACAAAGCACGTTGATTTTATGCTCAGCCAGTCAGCGGGACAGCCAACTACAAAATAATGGAACAAGAGCGGTCAGTTATAATTCATGGCAATTAAGGATCATTTGACTGTGAATTCACAAGTTTTCTTGGTTAAACGTCACTTTTTTAGATTTTCTTTTCCATTTTGTACTCACTGGATAAGATGTTTCTCGGCGCTAGCTTTTTGAAAGGTTTGTACTCAACAGCGGCCAGTCTGTAGTCATCCTCTTTCTCGTATATTCGCGAACCAACCGAAGACTCTATTCCAACGCCCCACCAATTCTGTGCAGCATCAATCGGATCGGTAACCGCTTGTGTCGTTGAACTAAGCTCGTAATGGTTGGACGGATTCTTCAAGTTGTTGCTGTGGTATTTCATTGGTCCGTTGGACAGGATCGTTGCACCATGGTTTCCGCCAAGTCCTTTGTTAAGATAAAAAGTGTTCAATTCGCACTTCTGTTCTTTGGACCAAACATTGGAAAAGTCGTACTCAATGGAGTGTAATCCTGAGTTGTTGAAGAAAAAGTTGTTCACGATTTCACTCTGCGTTTCAGAAAGCTTAATGGTGCTACCATGACCTTTGTTACTTCCAAACGCGTTGTCCACAATGTAAACAAAGCCGTTATTGGGTTTCATTTCTTTCCTTTCTTCTATGAGTATTGTACCGTTTGCATTACTGATTAACGTATTGCCGTATATTAAGCTTCTTGGTAAGCTTGTTCCGTCGCTTCGTCCCAACTGTGCTTGAACTCCACCCAAACGGTTTTCAGAGATGAAGTTGTTGGCAAGTGTAAACTTATTGTCCTGGATGTCCAAGAAAATAGCGCTCTTTTGATGCACGTTTAATGAAGATGTAGGTGTATCAGTGATTTTACAACGCTCTGTGGTGAAGTGAGGTCGCTTATCGCTTCCATCGGACACGGACGTGTAGCTAATTGCTTGATGGCTGTTGTTACTGAGTACACTGTTGAAAATGCGGTGTTCTGCAAAAAAATGGTTAGCTCTCAAGACACGAAATTATTCTTAAGGACAAACTGTAACCTTGAAACAACAAACAGGCGAACGAAGAAAGAAAAAGACAGTAAAGAAATCGTTACGAAAGAAACTAGCTTGAATTCCTACTATAACTATGATGAATTCAAATTTTGGTACGACTGTTGTGTTGACTTGGAACAAGGTACGCTGTTTATCCTTAATTTGACTCTTTCGGCATTTGACTTAACTGGACACAGGAGACAGTCGAACATAACTGTCTACTGGATGGACGTACATTACATTTGAGGAAATCTACGTACATCGACTCGCTGTGCAAGCAATCTAGAGGATATGCTCGACTCTTTCAGTTCTGAGGAGGGTTTGAGTAACAAATAACCGTGATCAGAAAGGGTGCGGTAAGTTTGTGTTGTAAATGATAAGAAATTAGTAGGAGAAATTTACCTTTATGAGAGCAGCTTCGTAGTTCCAAATTGTCAATAGTCACAAAGTTTCTTGAATAATAGCCTGTCGCCTTGTAGTATTCGCCTTCAAACAACAATCTATACTCATCGACGTCGTTAGGAAGTTCAACAATCACTTTCCTCCAACTCGGTACCTCGATATTTTTTGCTTCCCAGATTATCCTCTGCTCAGTGTTGCGATACTTTCCTGTAGAATGACACATGATGAGTCATATATGTAAAAAATAGTGACTTAGGTGAGTTTTAAAATCAGTTGGACAGACAAATGAGATGCTGTGGGGAAAGAACAGGCGGGGAACCAACCGAGACTCAGATTTTGAAGATTAGAGGTTGACAGGTCACACCTTAAGGAAACCAGCTAACAACATCACCCGACAGGCACTGCGATTGAACCCTCAGGGCAAGAGGAAGGAGGGTCGCCCATGGGGCTCCTGGGGAAGGAGTGGGCAGTCTGAAATGAGGAGGATGGGCCACGACTGAACACACAAGGAAGGCTTGCCCAGGCAGAAGCCGATGAAGAACGGAAGTGGTCAATAGCCGATGCTCCAGCCGGAGCTCCGGGACAAATCATCATATAACAAAAGTTATAAATTATGGAGATAGATGTCAACACGACCCCTGAGTTTCCTTGCTATACCAGAAATCATCGTTATCTTATACAGAGGGTTCTATTCGGCTTCATCCAGTTTAAATGTTTCCTTTTATAGCTAGTCAGCTACCTCAATACCTTGTGAACGTTGAATAGACTTTCAAGACTTTCAGTGCAAAACTAAATGGCTGAACAGAAAACAAGTCATACTTGACTTACCTGTTTGTATGTAGAGTGACAGACCAGCTCTTCCTTGTCTTACCACTCGGTAGAAGAACACAACAGAGCATAACTTGGACAGTTTTGTTATTGGAGGGCTAATGATGGCTGCGCGCCCGTCAGCGTGTAAATATAGTGAGTTGTCATTGCCAATCAAAAGCCGTTTTCCTGAAGAGAAAAAAAATGTTTGCACATTGCCCAGTTTTACCACTTTCTCAGTGGAACAAGTTATTAAGCAACAAAGGGAAAGAACTTATCACGAATGACATTATAGTGATATTAACCAATTTGGCATAGTGTGGACATAGGGAATTCCCGTAGTCTTCCATTTTTACATGTACTACGCAAATAGATCTAACACAACTGAAAACCATAATTATTTACACTTCCTTCCTTCCCCCAACGAAAAAGGAAAACCACCAACTACCGAAACACATTACTATCAGTGGAAACTGAACAAATTAAATACTTGAGTCTTGTTTTCAAATTGGAATAAATGAGTAAAAACGCATACATTTAGCTGCTTCTCACATGGTAAAAACACGTACCGTTCGGAGAAAAGTAAGAATAGTCATTTGCGGCATCTGGCCTTATATGCCGAGCTATTCTCCATGTTCTCGTTACGTTGAGACCTTTGATTGTCATGTTGTCAAACGTCTGCCAACCGCAAAAGTCTAACTCGAAGGTACAAGGAGCATCTGCGAAGTAACAAAATAAAGATTAGGGCGTGTAAGCCCTAAATTCAGACGAGGTTACATTTTATCATTGTGAACTGACGTTTCTTTGCAAGTTTTAATTTTTAAGTATTATCAACACAATAACAAGCGATATATAACAGTTTTTAGCTCTGTTTCCGTAAACTTTCAACAAAATCAAAATTGGTTATTGTTTTACTGATGTATATCATATGGAGAAAAATCATAAAGAAGCGTATTCACCGCTAATATTTATGTCCTCCACTTGAATAACAACTTTAGAATTGACGTCACCATTCCACTTCAACAAAATTGTATCACGTGGGATAAATAACTCTTTATGATCAAGAGCTGTTATGTCATTGTTTGACTTTTCCACGATCAAATTGACAGTGTGGGTGGAGTCATAGACCATCAACCTCTGAGAGCCCTCAAAGTATAACAGGGTTAACTTGATTCCTTGACCCTTGGGTACGGTTAAAACTTTCTCACAATTTTCCGTTGCCACTATGTTCTCCAGCCTCGGAATGTCGAAATAAAGAAGTGTTTGATTCGTAACATTAACAAACTTTTCCGCATTGCATAGAAATGCTCGTCCATAATGGACTCGAGGGATGTTTTCAGCAGTTGGTTCTTCAAAGGAAACACCTCTTTGATTTCTTGATGATTCCGAATTCTCCACCAGAATGTTGTGCTGTGTTTGCAAAAAGGTTATTCCGGATTCTCCAGTGTTAACAAACTTGCTGTTATTTAGATGCACAACAGTTCCTGGAAAGTAAACTCGTAATCCCCCTGAAGTACAGTTTCTAATCGTGATAGATTCCAGTCTGGGTACATCGATTGCCGCTTCCACTGCTGGGACAGCCATTTGATGGCGATAACCACAGTGTGAAAACTCCACATGATCCAATATAGATTGCGCATGGGATTCGTTTGCTTCTCTGGGGGATATAAAACGGATATTTCCCCAGGGTGCACCTTGACATTTCACAACTGCAAAGGCACTGCTATAGTTGAACGCTCGCTGGTTATAGAGGCATTCGTGTAGAAATGTCTCGTTACCATAGCAATGTAATTCCATTAGCCACGTGTCGTTTAAATTCCGTCTGAAGACATCTGAGTTCTCCGTGGTAACATTTGGTGGACCATATCCAAGCTGTCTGCATACTACTGCAGTGATGCTCCTGATAGGTGTGTTGCTAGAAGCAGACATTGGTTTCCAAGAGCCTTTGTAAAGCAATTCTGCCCTCCCCTCCCATGGAAAATTCCCATCCACAAGTCTCACAGGTAAATGTGAATCATCATTTCTGCTTGCAGGTTCCCTTACTGTGAAGATGATTGGCTTTTCAAGTGTTCCGTGCGCTTTGAGCGCTCCAGCAACAAGTATACTCATTCCAGGGCTTATTTTAACCGTGACACCTTCTTCTATGGATAGCGTGGCGTTATCTAGGACGGTGAAATCTGATGTCACGGTATACGGGCTCCGAGAAAGTTTCAGTGTTAAGGACTCGAACAGTCTTCCTGAAAGGAAACTTCCATGCTGATTAGAATCGTGCTGTTCAACCACAGTTGAAGTTGGGTCATCGTTACTTAGAAGGAAAGGCGAATCATCGGCGATAGCAAAATCGTAATTGTCATCAAAATTCCTTATCCTGTCACGCACTTGACTACCGACTGCAGTTCCCCACCAGTTATGTGTCACGCTCACAATGTCACGCGGAGAAATGGCAGGAATCAAGACACAAAGCTCGCTCAGGTATTTGGAGTTATTAAATTTGTTAAAGCGGAATTCTGTTTCTTTGTGATACAAGATGCCGGAAATGATCACAGCGCATGAATCCGCTGCAGTTGACAACTGTGCTGAGTTATGAGGAATGTTTTTGGATAGAGTGTTGTTTTTGAAGGTCAACTCTTCCTTCTGAGCAGTTGGTTGGTGGTTATGTACGACTTGAAGCAAGAAAACACTACCAGCCCTGTTTTGGGTGAAAGTGTTGTTTGCAAACTTAGCTTGTTGGTCCAAGCGCAGGGCTTCTACCACACTCCTATCCCCGCAATCATTCTCGTTAAACACGTTATCTGCTATGGAAATAGGAACATATGCAGCTGTACCTTCAACAAGCACACAGCGCCCTGAATTGAACTCGAAATCGTTGTTTTCTATAATAAAACTACTTGCGTCCCTGCGAATGTCAATCACTGCCTTATCTGGACACTGATTGCTCAAGAACCTATTGCTACTGACAATCACGTTTGGTCTGTACTGCGTACCATAGCGATAGTGAGTTCCCATGGCGATGACAGAAAAGCCTCGGTTTTCACTGAAAGTGTTATTCAAGAACACCCAAGTTACTGTTTCAGTCCCAGAGAAGAGTTCAACAGTGGGTCCCTGGTTGCGAAAGAAATTGTTCGCCTCAAAGTGCATGATGACAGGTACGTTTCCATAATTGTTGCTGCAGCTAACGGCTCCCTTCTTGTTCCAAGCGAATGTACTGCCACTGACGAACAAGCTCAAATCCATTTGTCGATAACGTCCTTCGATATGGAGACCCCGGTCTTCACCGTTCGTGATGCTAGAGTTCAAAATGCGGATTTTGCTCTTGGTGTCAGAGTGCATATACATACCCTGTTGCTGTGATCCATTGATCGCACAGTTCTCAATCGTAAATTCTTTCGAACCTGAGTACATGGGATTTACTACAATTCCTTGCTTGTTTTGTTCAAGAGCTAATGAGGTGAATTTAACTACTTCGATGCCACGAGGCATAAGTTTGATTCCGAATTCCTGAGAGTTAGTGATGTCCGTGTCAGTAATACTGAGAGATTTCAGCAAGTTTCCTCCAATCAGGATACTCCCTGTTTGGCTGTTTGCAATCTTAGATCGAGATATACTGATTTCTCCACCGAAGTACGAAGTATATATTTCAATTCCTTGCTTGTTTCGTTCAAGAGCTAATGAGGCGAATTTAACTACTTCGATGCCACGTGACATAAGTTTGATTCCGAATTCCCTGGAGTTGGTAATGTCCGTTTCAGTAATACTGAGAGATCTCAACAAGTTTCCTGCAATCAGGATACTTCCTCTTTCGCTGTTGGAAATCTTAGATCGAGATATGCTGATTTCTCCTCCAAAGTAATTAAGTTGCTCACTCTCTATGAAAATTGAAATACATAACACATCAATTAAGAAGTAAACTACCCTAACTTATCCAATCGTTTATATAAGTATGCCAGAATTCTGGCATACTTTCACAAACGATTGGATCAGTTGGGGTAGTTAGGTTTTTTGTTTTTGTTTTTGTTTTATTGTTTCAAGAGTTATAAACAAATGAAGGAAGAGATGGGATATTTTTTCGAACCTCGAAGTCTAACCCGGCGTAGAAAACAAATCAGGAAAGCAATCAAAATTCGCCGACACGGTTTTTGAGACAAAGGCGTTAAGAACTCGCCGCAATGTTGGTCTCTTCCTCTAGATCACTTCCGACTGCACAGGAACTGAATGTTGCGAGCCATGTACTTTTGAAAAACGATCGCTATATTTTTAAGGCATTTATCAATTTTCTTTCGATAGCTATTATATGGTAATCTTCATTTATTAAGGTTTCAGAAAATATATAGTTCGTCAGGGTTAAGTCTTTATTAAAAGTCTCACCGTAAAACGGTGCGAACGCAAAGCGGTCTTTCGGGGTGGGTGCTACCTTAAACTTGCGGTAGTGTTTGCCTGGCACATGTAAGTGCAGGCAAAAAGGGAAATATTAATTTGAGAACATCGCAACGAAAGAAGAGTTCCCATCAATTTATCTCGCTATCAGTGACAACAGCAAAACTTGATTAGGGCAGCCACGGGACAGACGATTCCAACAACGGGATTATATTTATGCGGGGTGATGAGAGGAATTCAGGCAAGATGGCGCAAACTACAGTTTTGAGACACAGTCCCGGGTTAGTGATTACATTTTCGCGTCATAAAAGTTAAAGAAATGCAACGAATCAAGAAATAATGACTAACCTTTTACTGTGTATGCCAAGAAGTATATGGCAAGACCTGTGCCGTAACGCTTGTAGAGATCAAACACAACAGATGATTTAGTCGAGTTGAAGACAGGACGATCCTTCCACGTCAAGGATTCCATTTTCCATGGGACACCAACTGATGTATTTACACCATCATACACATGCACGAAGTGGCCGTTGTAACTGTAGGAAGATGTATAATACAGATCCTGAATAATGAGTTTATAGCCTGGCTCTGTCTCCATGATGTGCTGACACCTCAGTTGCAAGCCATATTCCAGTTTCTCCAAGGTGAAGTGGAATACTTTGTCGCGGGCTAGAAACGTTGTGTTTTCTGAGCAAACGTGGAAAGCCTTGTGCACATTAGGGCTGGCCATTTCAGCGGTGAACCTGTTAAGTTTATCCCAGGTACTTTCATAAATGAAACCATTGATGTCGCTTCTTGTCAAGTTTAGGTCTGTGAGTGTAAGCGAGGGAGAGCGTGATAGAACGCCGTGAGATTTAGTGTTTGATACAAAGGAATGAGCCATCAAGGACTGGTTGTGAAGGACGCTATGATATACCACTTGCACGCCGATGCCCACTGAATTGTTTATGAAAATCCTACTTATATTGTGGTGAAAAAGATCGACTTTGAGAGCTGCTCCAGGAATCTGGATATCACTGCGATAGGCGTAGCCAGCATCGTGGATTTCCAGGTGTTCCAATGAACTTTTATGGTTTGTCATCGCCAGATGAAGCCCCGCCCAGCTGTAATGCTGGCAGTAGATGAACACAGTGTATCCCCAACATGAAGGTAAATAACTCCAGGTATTTGAGCTGCAGTTCAATATGTCCTTATCAACGTTCACGTCACAGACAACGTTATGGACGAAGCCAGGTACCTGTGCAGGAAGGGAATATAATCCATAGGTATGATAGTAGAAATCGAGTTGTTGGCAAATGATTTTACCTTCGTTGGTGAACGATGTCCCGTATGGCAAACACATCGGCCACCAGGTATCATTGACCAAAAATTCCACTCTACCCTCCCACGGTCCAGCCCCTCCACCCAAACGGAATCCTCCTTGGTGTTGCGCATGCTTTTTTAGAAATCGTACTTTTTCGTTTTCTGTTCCATCGACAAGAAGCATTCCTTGTACAATCATTGCTGACCTTGAAGGAAACTGAAGCGTCACATTTTTCGGTATGGACAAGGATCCATTAGTCAGGATAATGATATCATCCCGAACTTCGTAAGATGAGACAGCGCTTGATAAGGCCAGTGGTCTATCTAGGATTCCACCAATCGTTGCACCTTTAAGAAAGCAGGATGGTCTTGGTATGCTTGAATTAATGGCTGTTGTCTTGTTTGAGGACAGAAGGTAAGGGAAGAACTCCACTGGAGACAGTTCTACCCTGTGGTGGAAGTCAAAGATTCTATCTACGATCTTGCATTCCTCTGCTGTTCCCCACCAGTTGAATTTAGCATCAATACTTTGTTGGTAATCATGACGTAAGGTCGAGAGTTGGTATGCAAACTTGGGATTTTCTAAAATGTTTTCACGCAAATTGAAAGTACCTTCTTTAAGAACAATAACTGCGCGAGTTGAAGACCGGCGAAAAAAATTCGGAAAAAAGTCTTCTGTGGCGACTTCGTTGTCTTCAAAAGTATTGTTTCTCACAATGGCATGACGCGTTTCAGGGAACGATCTGTAGTCGATATATAACACGTTTTCAGCGCAGTTCTTCGTGAAGATGTTTTTATCGATTCCCACGTCAACAAGGTAACTTAATATATAGGTTTCGATATATAAAACTTTTCTAGCGCGATTCTTCATGAAGATGTTTTGATCTATTTTCACGTTAACTGGATTACTTTTGTAGTTTGTGCCACAGTTGTCGTTGTCCAACAAAGTCATTACTTTATCCGTGTTGTTTATGAAGGTGTTTGACTCGATAACAGCATCGAAGCCAAGGACACCAGGACAGTATACGAATAATGCATTACCCTTGTTCTGTTCAAAATAGTTTTTGTTTATAACAGTTTCCAGTCTTCTCGGTTTCCACGAGTGAGAGCCCCAGTAGCAGGAGTCTGGAGACAAGAAGATGCCTCCTTTATTGTTGCGCAAAATCTGGTTTCTGAGGATCGAAATGGTAACGTTGAAGACTAAATCCCTCCAAACCTGGCATTGCGGGCTCAGCTTGACTCCATATTGAGTATTGTCAGCTATTGTGCTCTCTTCCAGACTCAAATGGTCGTGCTTCAGCGGGGCGTTCCAAGAGGAACTTCTCAAATCATATAAGCCAACACCATGCCTTAGATTGGAATTTACTGTGCAGTTAAAGAATTGATAAAATCCAGCCTTGTTTGATATGCAGCAACCGTCTTCTCTGTTGTTGGAGAAATTTGAAAATCTGAAGTTAGAGGACACTTTGCCATCGTATATCCGAACCCCGCTGTATGTGTTCAAAACTGCAGCGATGTTTCGAAACTCAACTTCACCGGCTCCATTAGTGATCGCAAACCCATGGAGTGCGTTGCTATCGAACACAGAGTCCGAAACGTTACTTCTAAAACCAACACGCTGAAAAAACACTCCATTACGCATATTTCCTTTGGTAGATAGTTCGTGAATCCTACATGATATGAAACTGCTATCAAAGATCGCAAGCCCGTTGGCGCTATTGTTAATGAAGTGAACATTAGTAGCTGCTATTTCTCCAGAAATACGTTGAGCAGTCATGCCTTCTCCTTTGTTCCGAACGACCTCAGTTGAGGAAATCGTCAGCTTTCCGGTAAAGTCTTTTAAGAATATGCCTCTCCCATGATTGTCATTAAACGTATTGTTGGATATCACGATAGAGGAAACATCTAAAATGAGAAATAGGCGTGATGTGACTTAACTTCTTAACCTTGGTGTGGGTGTGTGGGTTTTCTTTTTTGTGCGGAAGGAGAGCGGGAAAGGCGCGAGGGCATGAGAAATACAGGGCCTTTTTTAGATCGTGTGTACAGTCTAAAAAGCCGAGATGATGGGAAAATTGCAATGAACACATCGTATGCCTGTCAAACATGTAAAAATGGTAAAATGAACATCAGATAAGACTGCTCGAGTGTTTAAAATCGTGTCGACTTTGTTTGCTTTTGCACAAACCTTCTTGCTTCTTATCAGGTTAATAGCCTGTACTGAGAAGAGGTGTTTTTTTTTTTAATTACGCAGAACGGACAGAAAAGAATGAGGCTTTTCAAATTGTACAACTAATTTATTTGGTTGCACTCGACTTTCAGATTTACGGTGTTCCTCATGTTCTACGAGTGAGAAAAATTTTTACCTTGATAATCTGTGATCAGAAATTTCAGTCTTGCATCTTTGCTTCCCGCGTTGAATCGAAATTTTATGAACAGTTCGTGACCAGAGCTTGAGGATGGCGTGAGAGCCTGATTGACACCTGTCCATTGGTTCACGAACGTGAGTTGGGTTGCATTTATCGTGTTCCCGTCGTGAACATGGAGCTCAAATTTTTCGCCAGTCATGGATTGATAATGTACGGCCAAATGTCGTCCTGGCCGAGTTTTAATGACCTGTGGAAAGAAGTTGAAAATTGAGATTAAACTCCTCCAAGGATTACTTAAGATTTTATTGAAATCTAATGAACTTAAATTGATAGAATGCCTGACGTAGAAAACATGGAAGTGATAAACAAAATCCGTATGGAGGATTGCCGGAGACAAGGGAAGGTTGACAAAATTGAGGCCGTTTTTTTTTTTCAAAATTTACTATCCGTGGCGAAGCTGTTTAACGAACCAAAGAGAGCCTACACGACGTTTGCTAACTTGCAAATGTAACAAATTGTTTGAAAATATATGTCATCGGCTTGGAACTGGCACGTTGAACAAGTTTATAGATTTACAAGCACGCCGCAACACTGTGCCTCTTTGGCTATGCAACAATTTGCGATTCACGATTCATACGCTAGCATCATTTAGAGGGAGAAGGAGTTTTTTCTAGTCTCCTTTGTTTCATATAAACACAACAATGGGCGTGTTACCTTGGTGCATTCAACATTCGTTTTTGCTTTACCCAAAGCCTGCAAGCTGATTGGAAATGTGATTGCATTCACACCCACAGAACAAAAATCCACTGGATCAGGAACTATCTGGCTATAGGACAGCCCGTATCCATTTGTTGTGTTCCACACTGCTGTGTTCTGAATCGTTACTGCCTTTGATCTGCCTTTAATCCGGATTCCTGCAAATTGGTTGTCTTTGATAGTGGTGTCATTAATGGTCAGTGGAGAACTGAGATTGTCAGACCTCACGCCATGTAGAAAACCTTTTATTGTCACATGTTCAAGGTCTGGGAGGTATTCCCCACCTTTGATGGCTTCATAGCCCAGGGACATGTCCACATATTGAAGAGATGAAGTCTTTTGTGTGCTGGAAAAATCGATTCCCTTCCAGTAAACTTTGCTCGATAGCAACTTTACCAAGCTGTGGCATTCTACTCCAATATCCTCATAATGACCTAAACAGTAGGACGGAACCCTCTATTATCTCACCAAATGGTCATGGAATTTAGCCTCGCACTATCTACATCCTGCTAATCAAGCGGGTAGAAAGAATTTAAAAATACATCAACTGTCGGTTACGTAGAATGCGTCAACGACAAAGACAAGTTACTTCATGACGTTATTACTTAAGATGTCATGGCTATCGTAACGCTTTAGCTTGATAAATGTTACTCCCTTAAAGGTGACGGAATCTGATTTCCTTGGATTCTCTCTACTAAGCAAAATCTCTTTATACGTCTCGACGTATTCTGATTGTTTTTGTTCTCTGATCAAAGGCGTCGTTCAGTTGATTAACTTTAGATCATCTTCTTTTGACGGCGCGCATTTTATTAATGCTGCGGCGCTAATCTACTGCTATTCGCCCTCTTTTCCTGTTTGACTTACCACAATTTTCAACTCCAATTCCTGGATGTTTGCACTCCAGCAAACTCTCCTCAGTCCCCATGCAGTTCACCTCGTCCAACCAAGTGGGCCCCGTTCCCCTGCCGTGTCTGTAGAACCTTTTGGCTCCCAAGAAACCCAGCTGTCTGCAAGCAACCTGTGATCATCAAACACAAAATGAACTGAAAAGGTCATTTTATTTTATCGTGATATAAGTCAACTCATAAGCTCATCCGGCCAGTGCTATTCAAGATTCCATTCAACAAGACGGAGTATGACCTCGCCTCCTGCCCCCACCTTCCCAGTTGTCATCCTTGTCTCTTCCCCGTTTACGACAGCGTTCAATGACCTGCTGGGATGGAATAAACTCTAGTTGCTGTTATGCTCTTGTTATGGAGGTGGTAGGCGGAATGGATTATAAAACAAGGCAGTTTCCCCTCGGTATAATATAGTTGTCTTATTGTGTTGCACAATGCAACTAACAAACTTAATTCATTTCGGGACCCTTTACATTTCAATCTATCCTTTTCGCGCCCATTCCCACACAATTCGAAAAACTGTTCTTGTAAACTTTGTTATCAACATGGGTATTCTCCTTACTTGCCTCTGCATTTATGCAGAGGTACTAAGGATAATTTGACTCAGTATCTTTAACTCAACTTAACTTCCGTCTACGTCTTTGTGATGTCATGAGTGCCTAAGTATAGTTTTTTTCGAGGGCTTCAATTTAAGATGCCAATCACTGTTCAATTATCTTTTCTCATAACCTACATGCTTGCCATTGTATCGATATTGTTAGGAGAAATTAGATACGAATCACACATTCAACTTACCCGAGCATCGTTGATATCAAACGAGTCCTGACACACGGTCCCCCATTGTCCCCTTAGAAATATCTCGAGGCGACCAACCGGATAATTTTTCCCGCCAACAAGGCGAATGCCATTATTATAAGGCGCTGTAACGTTCAAATAATCGTCCACATTTACTGAGCTGTTTGTTGGTATTTTGCTGAAAACGATTCTGCCATTCGAGTTTCCTTTTGCTTGCAAAGAGCCTTTCACTTGTAAAGCAACTCCAGCCTTAAAAAATAATTGGACTCCTGGTTCTATAGTTAAAGTGGCGTTCTCAGCAACAACACGATCTTTAGAAACAACATAAGCTGATCCGTTTAGTGTTAGAGTGGTATCGACAGTGATATCTCCTCCAATAGTTGTATTCTCTACGCGTTGCAGTGTGACGATTACCAAGAGCAGCAGATAAATGATTATACGTATCACTGGTGAATAATTAATCATCATTGAGATATAAGCTGTGGACACTGAAAAAGAAAATAAGGTGTAACAATGACGATCATTAATGACTGCGAAACATTTCAGCCTAGATCCATCTTAATGTGATCTAAGCTCAGATAGCTGGTAACACAGCTCTCTGTAACAGACCTTGTGAAACCCGACCTGGTGGCCTATCTTTCCCTCCCTGGGTGACCTCCCTGGGACCTCCCTGGCTACTGCTGAATTTTTAAGAGTTCCTGCTAAATTTTAGAGTCACTCGCAGCAGTTTTCGTTATTTGAGTTCGGACTGCGAGTGGGATTTTTTTCCACCTACACTCGCCAACTTTCAACACATTACCACCCACCGATACCAAAACCAAAGAAAAGAAAAACCGGAAAGATGAGCCAGCGTCGACTCGAAGAGCCATTCCAAAACCTAGGCCTTCGGATTCTACATCGGCATCCTTGCCTGAGCTTTCTTTTTGGTTGCTAGCTAAAGTTAATCGAGGGTACGCCGGAACGCCCCTAGCACACCACACAAAATCAAACGTCAACAGCTCATGGCATACAACCACGACTGCACGTGAATTCACAAATTGGAGTTGCGAGTGCAGTTGGCACAGTTCCGAAACAAGAATTTTAAAGAGTTCTCAAAAAGCAAATGACTCAGTGACACGAATACTCCCCAGAAGATCGTGAATCCGCAGAAATTTCCACCCATCTATGTGCCAGGTGATGTCTAAGCTTAACGGTGATCTTTCTCACACCGAAGATTCCGCGGGCTACCTCGTCATAATTAAGCAACACGCGAATAATCCACTTCGAGATGTTTACATCAACCATTTTCATGGGCTCATGCCCGTCGCGTCGACCTATTAATAGTCGGCAGTTAAGTCCTACCATAGTAGAGTAATGCGTTCTATCGAGATGGGATTAGTCAATTGAGATGGCTTCCAGCCCTTTGAAGCAGCCATTTCTCCTTTCTCCTTGCTTTTTCATCTAAGCTCGCCACAAGGTTTTCAAATCTGCTTCCAATTCATCCCAGCACCAACTGCGTGGTAACTACAAAGTACCATACCGCACCATCAAATTTGTGATCCAAAAAGTCAGTATCACGACTGCTTCTCTAAAGTGTGCCCTAAATCACACATGTAAGCACAAGCATCATCAGTGTCACTGTTGTCGGAAACGGGCGTTCCCTGCTCCTCCTAGCCGTAGCAATCAAGCTTCTCGAGTTAGCTCGAAATTAAATATCTGGTACTACAAGCCAGCCCTCTGAGTGCCCAGCTCACCCACTTGCATCTGATGCCTTTTCCTCGCCCTTCCCCTACCCTGCGCCATTCACGGTTGCCTTTATACATTCTCTAACTTAGCGTCTAATTTGTCTCCACGCCCGACTACAGACAACTTCAGGTCACAGTGCTTTTGCTAGGCCTCCCAGCGACCGGTTCGCGACTCGACATGCCAGCCCCAGTGGCGAGGCCGCCTTGCAACATATCCAGATACTTGCCTCTGAGGCTTCTTCGAATTTGGATGGCCAATTGGCTGCTCTAGCGATAAACCTTACGATTCCAAATCATGCATCCACGTTTTCTCGCGAACACGGTGCTACTTGCGGTCCTTTCTCATCCAATCAACTCTCGATCGCCTTAACAACCTCCCCCAAATTAACTACAGTCGATCATGGAAAACACGTTTCGTAGACCTCAGTTTACCTCACGGGAATGCACAGGAAATTCCTGCCGCCAATTGACTGTTTATGCGTTTTCTTTGTCTTGAATGCCAATTTGTAGCTACCGAACGAGTAAACAATTACTGTAATAATAATAATAATAATAATAATAATAATCTTTATACAGGAGGCTCCACTCACTGCATCATTATTCGATGGTTTATACGTTCGTTTTCCCTAACATGTTAACACGGTAATTTTTTTTCTTTTTCAGGGTGACTGGCCGCCGTCAAATAGAGGTTTGTTGACATTTTATGCTGTTTTTTGTTTTTCTCGAGTGTTTTCTGTATGGCAGTTCATGAGAGATCGACCCAGAGCAAACGTACTGTATGCCTGACGTCTTTTTCGTTCGTTTTGCATGTTAATTTGGTAATTTTTTTGTTCTTTCTGTCGGAAAAAAATTGTCAAAGCAACGCAACTTGTATAGGGACCGTAGTCCCTACTGAAGTAGTTGCATACAAATTTATATTACGTGATGTAAACACAAGGAGAAGATGGGACATTTAATAGGATTGTTCCAGTTGTCAACACAAAAAGGACATGTGATGTTTTTAGAGATAAGAACTTGTTAGTCATTAGTAACTACTAAAAGGATATTGCATATCAGCAATTCTAGAACAAGGCTTATGTGTACTATGTACAAATAAATGTTCTGTTCTGCAACATATTGCTCTGGGTCCTCTATACATGCCAACTTACAGGCAGTTTTCACCACCTAGGCCTGTTTGGTAGACTAACTTAGCCTGTAGTGTGGAAACTAGTAATACTTTTGTCACGCGCTCGGCAGCTGACGTGATTTTATGTCTTTTGTAAACGATTTTTTACGAATGCTAAATCATTTGCCCAAGCTACGTTAATTTTACAGTTATTAAAAGACATTTCCTTATACAGCTAGAATCTTAAATCTTTTGGAATCCTGAGAAATGGCTCATGGTCAAAATGACCTTTCTTTTCACCGACCTACTTAACTCAACGGTGGAGAACACTCTGGTTTTGTTTACGGCCAAATATGTGCTTTTTTGGATAAAGATTAATTTTGCAATAAGCTGGTTGTTTTACAAGTTTCTGTGCCCACTTGTTGTGGAATGCGAATTAAATGAAAATGGTCGATTTTCAGCCCAGTTGCGACTCGTTTATTTGAGTCTGAAGATTAAATCGAAAATGTGTTTTCTCGGAAAGACAAAACTATTTCAAGGAAAAAAACTAGTACTCACAGCCTGTTCCCATTTTTGCTGGGGTCTAGCGATATGTAAAAGACGAACGAAGCTGAGTTTTCTAGCCTTGACGTAAAAAATTGATTTCGTTCGATTTTTGTGGACATTTGTTCTTAAATGGCTTTGCCTGGTGATAAACAACTCACATGTAAACGCTTCAGTTAAGTGGCCTCCGTTGGCTTGCTTTCAACGTTTAACACAATACGTTTCTAGCAAAGTAGATATCATACATAGTATGTCAAATAACAGGTCTCACAGTCTTGCAAGTTTGTGCTTATATGATTAGATTACATAAATCGATGGGCTCCCTGGTAATGTCTTGGTGAACAACGGAATAACCCTGGTGGATTGACTCTTCCATGGCAGAGTTTTTGTTAAAATCCTCGTGAACAAACATGTCTGACAAGGTCTCTCACAGAGTGGGTGTTGGGTTACGATCATACGTTATGTTAAAAACGCACTCAAATGAACAATTTCAAGAAAGGCAAATCCCAAGTCTAAAATACTCACCGACAACACAGCACAACCTCTACAAACAACGTCCCTCCATAATCCTGTATCATTAACGCCAACCAGACTGTCGCTAAATTGAACTGAAACGTGCTATAAGCAATTGTTTCCAGTTGACCTTAGGTCATAGGATGGCGATATTTTTGTGATGCTTTGGTTTCTAGGAAGTTTCCGATGTACTATTGCTCGAAATCAATATTGACATGTTTATTGCAGCTGCACAGAGAAGAGAGGAGCCCTATTTGACCGTATTCCTAGCTAAATTCTCAGTACAACTGCAGTGCTAATCGATATGCTGGAGCTGATTGTAATCACAGGGCTGGTGGCGAAATCTCTGGTTCTCGCAAAATTTTAGTCCAGTTTCACGGGTCTCGCAGTCTCGTTTTTTTAGCGGTTATGTGCGTCTCGCAGTCTCGATTTTTATACGATCAGCTGTCTCGGAGTCTCGATTTTTCGCAAGGAGGCTGAGGGTTTCAAAGTCCCGATTCGTTTATCTGTTTCTACAATTGACGTATTCTCGTCACTTGATATTGAATTTCGATGAAGCAAATTTCAAATTTCCGAGAAAAAGTTAATTGTCCTCAATTGTCTGAATTCCACAAATAGCTGCAAAACCCACCGCAACATCCGTTTTGGCGACAGGAAAACAGTTCATATTTTGTTCTAGGATATCATAACATAGTGTGTTATGATCGAATTTCCAGTTCCAGCCAGTTCGAATAAGCTGGCTAAACGATTGTACAAGCACATTCTAGATCTCAACTAAATCTTCGGCCCGAATTTTAAGAGTCTGGACGTCTCGCACTCGCACTCAAATCAGTCCATCAATCAAACTTTACTTAAAGAGGGTGACACTTAATAGTTAAAAACTAATGAACTTGTGGCCCTCAATAAACATTGTTACAGTTTAAAAAAAACCTATTATAATTAATAACCTAATTAAAAATTTATTTAAAGCCCAATTAAAAATCACAATGTACAACAGATCACGATCTAAAAGTTAAAGGTAGAACATATTGCTCATGTCATGCAAATTACTTAAAAAAGGAGTGAAACTCTTATCCCTAAGCTGACTTAATTTAAAATGTTTATACAAAGCATTCTTCAAAGTACTTAAAACACGCTTTGAAGTCCCGGTCTGGCCGAATCTAATAAGTCAAAATGTCTCGATCTCGCAGAGAAAAACGCTTGTCTCGTCGTCTCGTAAAGTCTCGCATTTACCATTCACTGATCGTGATCAAACAGTCTACCCGTGATCATGTTACGCGTCAGTTGAAACCCCAACCTCGACAATGGTCGTGGATCCGAACGTAGCCTGTGAACAAGCTTCCGATTAGGTTATAGTCTCATTGGGCAAGAAAAGCGAGTGTAACTAGCCGAGAACGATTCAGGGAAAAAAAACGTGTTACCTTAATGCAAGAGGTTTCCTTTCGTCTTTCTGCTACTGAAGTGAAAAAAGCAGTCACGGCATTCAAAGCCAGTGGGAGAAGTAAGCCTCTGGTAGGCTTGAATCTCACTTCCATTCTGACTAAAAATGTCAAACCTTTTGAAAAATAAATTTAAGTATCGACCAATGGCAATCAGTGAAGCACGTGCATATCAGTCGTAATTTTGTCGGATCGCTTCATTCACACAGACTTTATTTCCACCTGAGTAGTAAGCCCTGGTTATTGTCACTTGACTTGTATTGAGTTTGGCGGTTTGGTCGTGTTAGTGTAGGAAATAGCATGGTTTCTAGGGCTATTTGGGATAAATACCGCGAGTGATGTTTTAAAATTCACCAAAATATCACGAGCCGCCATGGCGAGTGATATTTGGAGAGTTTTGAAATATCACGAGCCGGTATTTATCTCAAATACCCCTAGAAACCGTGCTAGTTTTTGCTTTTACTACAAGGCAAAGAAAGTTCGCATTTTATCCAACACACATATTTTTATTTAGTCACGCTTAATTGATTGGCTGTACAAAAACATGTGATTAAACATGTGATCGCTCAAACATCACACACATCACACAACTGTGATGAAACTGTACTCGAATCTCTGTAAATCTCAGCTCTAAAGAGTGAAAGTTTTTAACAGGCTTTTAAATCAAAGTTTAACAATCATCTGCAATCGATTCTGTCTGTGGAACATTCCACCTCGGCTCGGGAAACTTTTGGCTAAGCTGGTAGTTGATGGTCACTTGACAGCCGTGGAAATTGTTGATTGTCATCAACCGCTCTTTATTCATCATAAGCGTGTTTTCCACAGCAGAGGAAAGGCCAACATTTTGAAGAGGACGGCGTTGGTTGGACGTTCTTACCTGACCGTCTGAGTTTATGATTGAGGAAATTAGCCGTTGTTCATTCTCACTGCCTACCTAGTGGTCGGCAAAAGAACGCTCATTTGTATGGCCAGTGACGCCAATGATTGTGGAGCGAGGTTGGTTGGCAGCTTTGAATTTCTTCACCAGCGTTTTGCGTGCACTATGTTTTGTGAGCCTTTTACCTTCAATCTCGGCCTTAACAGCCATAGATTTCAAGAAGGAATGAACGCTGTGGATCCCCATTCGCTGTCGCTTATACCACACTTGAGACTTCGGGCGCTCAATCACCGCGAGGTAAAATGGCCCACTGAATTTCATTTCCTCAGGTCTGTATGACAGAAACGTCTTCAGAAGCTTGACTGGACATCTTGGCCCACCAGTTGCAAACATTTTCGGATGAACCACTCTTCTTTTTTTGCGAAGCCCGCCCTGACGCGTTTTTGTGGGATTTTCTTCGTATGTGATGTACTCGACGCCATTGTCGTCTTTGCTGAATGAAAAATCTTCTACATACCTGTCGTGGTGCTCCCGGCAGCCTCGTAATCCGAAATGCTCCGTCAAAACAGACCACATTATGGCTATTAGGGACTTCGGAGATTGGCTGCCAACGAGCCCTTTGGACCAGCCACAACAGCTCTTCATCTTCAGTGGTTAGTGCCTTTCATGCACGGGGGCGTTTGCCGTAGCCCTGTTCACGGAGGAAGCGCGCTTTCCCCTCGAGCACAATGCCTACTTCTTTTAATGGCGGTCCAGGGACGCTATCATTATCCGCAAACTGTCTGGCTCGTGGTCTGAACCATCCTTCTTTCTCACCACGGTGAAAAACTTCCGAAGTTTCTCCTCGAGTTCCTTGGCTTCGTAGCTTACAATATCTGGACTGTTTCCTTTTTCTTTAGCCCATGTGGTCCAAACAGTAACCCAGATTTTGATGCTTTTCTTTGTGTTTGAATTTTCTCCATTTTCCTTAAAATGCTGCAGTTCTCTCGCGTCACAATCGGGAAATCTATCCGCCACTGTTTTAAAATTAGAAACAATAATTTTTCAGTTACCATGGAAACTGGCTGTAATTTTTACATGTAAGTATTTCAAATTTGGCTTAAATACAACTGGCCTTAGCCAATCACATTTTAGAAATTTCTCAGTCTGTAGAATATGCTACTATATATGTGGGGGATACTCCCCAAAGTATTTGGTAGGGGTGTGTGTCCCGAATCTTGACACCCTTATTCTATTTCAGACTTAACCCTGAGATTTTCTATATACCGCATTTTCTCTATTAAGAGGCCCTGCGCCTAAGAAACGACCGATGATTTCCGGCTAAAAAATAAAATCGGCCGATTTTTATCTCCCAAGTAGAGGTTACCGAATACTATTTAAAAATGAATTTCTTTTGTTTCAGTTTAGCTTTAAACCAAAAATATCGAGCCGCAAACTTTTTCCGTCTGATAGCAGCAAAATCAGGCCGAAAATAAGCCCCCGCAAAATACTGTTCAGAAATTATTATCGCAACGCAAAATAATGAGAAAACTACACAGTGTTGAAGAAAAAGGCCTTTTAATGCAATATCATTCGATAAACATCAAAAAACTGCCGAAGCGATTAAAAAATAACGGTTCAAATGTTGCATACTAAATTAGATGGAGCGTTGGAGCTGATTTTAAAATAATTTTTTCTCAAAAGTTCAACGCTTTTGAAAGCAATCACTGTGATGAATTAGACATTGGAGGGATACACATCAAGTCTCTGGAAAAACATTTTTCGGCCAAAGTATATTGACCTTGTACAAAGCGTTCAAAGTTACCGTGTTTACCGTTATCCTGCTACTTCGGCGAAACACTTTTCTTTTGCCAATACGGCCGTGGATAGCGTGTTAAACGCCACTTTAAACCTTGCTAGGCATTCAAAGACCATCCTGAGTAGAAGGACGTAGAATTGAAAGAGACAGGAAGATGAAAAATACGCAGAAAAAGAAAATAACTCGAAATTACCATCTGCTGACGAAAGTTGAATCTGGAAAATGTCGTCGCGTGACAGCGGCCATTGACGTCATTTGTACAAATAGCGGCGGAATCCAAACGAATGCACAAATAGGGAAACAATTTTTCCCGGCCAGAAAACGTTCAGTGGAACAATGTTACGTTATTTTTCACCAATGATGGTCACTCAAAAAGAAAAACTTCCCCAACCGCCACACCGTTTTGGCCGCAGCGTGATCTGAGTTATGGGGTCACGACTGGATCCCTAGCCGCTGACCGCCCGAAGGACATTGCAGACTCGTTTTCCCCTGCTCTTGCGACTTGACGTGACAAATGACGTCAATGGCCGCTGTCACACGACGACATTTTCCAGATTCAACTTTCGTCAGCAGATGGTAATTTCGAGTTATTTTCTTTTTCTGCGTATTTTTCATCTTATCTTCCTTTCTCTTTCAATTCTACATCCTTCTACTCAGGATGGTCTTTGAATGCCTAGCAAGGTTTAAAGTGGCGTTTAACACGCTATCCACGGCCGTATTGGCAAAAGAAAAGTGTTTCGCCGAAGTAGCAGGATAACGGTAAACACGGTAACTTTGAACGCTTTGTACAAGGTCAATATACTTTGGCCGAAAAATGTTTTTCCAGAAACGTGATGTGTATCCCTCCAATGTCTAATTCATCACTGTGATTGCTTTCAACAGCGTTGGACTTTTGAGAAAAAATTATTTTAAAATCAGCTCCAACGCTCCATCTAATTTAGTATGCAACATTTGAACCGTTATTTTTTAATCGCTTCGGCAGTTTTTTGATGTTTATCGAATGATATTGCATTAAAAGGCCTTTTTCTTCAACACTGTGTAGTTTTCTCATTATTTTGCGTTGCGATAATAATTTCTGAACAGTATTTTGCGGGGGCTTATTTTCGGCCTGATTTTGCTGCTATCAGACGGAAAAAGTTTGCGGCTCGTTATTTTTGGTTTAAAGCTAAACTGAAACAAAAGAAATTCATTTTTAAATAGTATTCGGTAACCTCTACTTGGGAGATAAAAATCGGCCGATTTTATTTTTTAGCCGGAAATCATCGGTCGTTTCTTAGGCGCAGGGCCTCTTAAACACCGGGTCTCGAATAAACGCCGAGTCTCCCACGTACATTCGTAAATAATACTGTGAAGGAATTTATATTTGAGTTATAGTAAGCTTTAGGTATAATTGTAAGATATTTTAAAGCTCTAAAAATAATGAATAAAAAACCTAGTATACTCCAGGCTCGAATAAACTGCAAAAGTCAATAAACGCCTGATCCGCGAGTCAAGTTTAAAATAAACGCCGGGGGCGTTTAATCGAGAAAATACGGCACCCTAGTCGGGACGAAAGGTCACGACTTTAAAATGTCTCGGAGTCGTTCTGGATAAAACTCTTTCTTAGGTTTCCCACATCTCCGAAGTTATAAGTAATTTGGCAAAAGTCGTGTTTGGAGTTAGAAGCTTCGACAGAAAATGGAATGTTGGCGTGGTTACTCCAGGGTTAACAGTTCACACGGATCATCTCATATGATACTGCGAACAAAATGCGCTTTAGATAAATTATGCTGGTGGAACGGTTCAGCCAAATAGAGGTTTGTCGAAGTCGTCATTTATGTAGGCACAGTGCTAAGAGATATTTGTTTAAAGAAAGAGAAGAAAAACATTATAAAGAGAATGATGACTACTGCTGCAACGGCGGTGGGAATAGAGAGGGAAGCACAGATGTACGGGAAGTGGTTATATTTTGACACTAATGGGTCATTTATGTTTCCAGCCAGCTCCTCCCCACTCTGATTAAAACAAGGCAAAGAGCCAAAACCGTCCAGAAAATCGTAAAGAAAGAAACAGTGAGCTTTTTGATGTGACTCATTTCAAAGCCAACACAAACAAATGTTCACAGACTGAGATTACTAGAAACACCGGTAAGTAAGTTAGTAAACTTTAATTAGACAGGGTAGCACATTCAGTTCTAAGGCTGATCTCCATAGGGGCCCAGTTGAGATATCGATTGATACATCCGTTAAGATATCGATACTCGTCACTTAGCCAGCTTCATCAAAGTGGTCACAGATTTGTAACAATGGTCGCCTTAACCAACAAACATAGTTAGGACTATGGCCCAAAGAATAGCGCCAAAGCTCGCAATTACTTCCAAGACCGTTGAATTCGACGGGCCGCTACACAGGTCACTTTGACAACACTCTAACGAGCAGTTGGAGACTGGGCCGGGAACTGCAAGCTTCCTGCACCCTAAGACAAACACAGGTTGTCAGTATTGTGCTGTTATAGATATCGGACTTCCAAACTTAAACTGATCTCTTCTTTGAGAATGAGTGACTCGGCCCTTATTAAATGAATAACATATGCAGTAATTTATTCCAAATGTCTACAATAAGTATTGAGGCAGTAAAAATGCTCGCCTCTTTGGTAAAATGCTTAAAGGTCGGTACACATCGTGTGAACCAGCCATTTTTACCACAAAATCTAGTCGCAGGGACTAAAATATGGTCCCTACGACTTGTTCCTCAAAACGCTGCGACCAGTCTCTTCGTGTAAACTCTTCAGCGGACTAGTTGAAGGGACTAGTCACCTCGTGTGCGCCGATCTTAAGTCTTTAACAATCGTATGCGACAAATTGGCTTTGTTTAAACAGTCATCCAAAATTTCATAACAGTCGGCAAAACATGAAATTTTTCGCAAACTAGGGAAGTGTAAAATTTTGTCTGTTTCAAAAATACTTTAAAAAATCTGTCTTGCGTTTTTTTGGGGAGCTTATTTCGATTCTCCCCATTTACAACAAATCTGACCTAATCTGTGTGACACCTATAGTGTTCACATCAAGGGAAAAGGGCTGAGTATTATTGTCGCAATACATGGTTGAAATGCAAATGCAATATTCATACACAATGAAAAAACATCCTGCAGTAAGTGGTTAGGACGGGTGCACTTACAGCTGAAGTTGAACTGTGCGTCACACGCGAGACTGCTAGAACAGTTCTTTGTCTCAGTAGATTGGAAGATCAGAAATGCGCAGTTATAATTCATTGTCATACATCTGTCAGATATCTCATTGCACGTCTTCTTCACCATATTGTCACTGCCGCACTTTGGTACTCCAAAAGATCCAGCTGCGTTTGTACAGTCGTAGCATTGCAGTGATAGAGCTGCCAGATGAGTAAAGAATACCCTCTTTTCAGTAACCTGGGCGACATAAGCGGTATTGTCCGGGGGGAGGGCAAGTTATTGCCGGGGGTGGGGTACTCCCATATATATATATTGGCTATACAAATATGTTCCGGGGGATAGAGTATGGTTTTTGAGGTCCCCGATCCTGAAATATCATTTTTGCCCCCGGTTGGCATTGTGTTCTCGGTGTGATCCTTAGAAGGGGTACCTATATTGTTTCAGCTAAATTGCAGAGCGTAAATGCCCAGCTAAACCTAAAATAAAATTAATGTTTGACGGCTTAACTTCCATATGCCAATGTTATAGAAACGAGATAAAGCTGACCCGTTAACACCATTCTTAGTTTTTGTTTTTCCCTTGAACAGGGTGTAATTTTTCTGGTTTGTGCCTTAAATAAGGTATCAATTTCCGTTTGCTTTATCCTCAGATAGGGTCAGTCATGAAAGACTCTTCGCGGCACACACTCGTCCGAAATTTACGGGAGCACCCCCTCCCCCTGGGGAGCTTTATCTGTAGAATGCGACAACTGTTCGGTAGTTCGGTTTATTAGCAGTATTGAAAGATGAAAGGTTTGGGACAAAAGCGCAGTCAAAGGCAAACTCAGTTCCACTAAAAAATCTCAATTACGAAAAGCCAAATTTACCTTAATTCTGCAGAGTTACGCAGGGAGATGACTCAAAATTATTCAACAAATTGAGGCAGCTGTGACAACAGAAAGGCATATTTCTTCTTGTTCAACCTGTCAGCTCGCTTGATCCAATTAGTGACTCTTGCCGTTGTGCTTTTTCTTTTCTCTGGTTTACTTTAAAGAAAAAAGTTGATTCCCGACCTCGACTTGATTTGATTTGATTTGATTTGATCCCAATCAAAGCCTTACCCTGATCGCAAAGGTTTTCTTGCTTTTTTTTTTTTTTTTTTTTTTTTTTTTTTTTTTTCTCTTTTTCTGACAAACGTTCAAAGGTCCTGTTTTCTGAGATACCAGGAAATCATTAAATCAATTCTAAACTGAAATGCAAACAGTATAACTCCTCGAAAGCTTATCGGCTCGTGCTGGCTCGTCGTATTTTGTTGGCAGAAATGAGCAAAAAATCACTGGTGATGTTAATTTGCTTTCACTGCCTTTAACGCGCCATTGACTAACTCGCTTCCTCCGAAAGACGACGGACATTTTCAGTCTCAAATAGCACGCCACGATTTACATGAAAGAACAAAGCCGCAAAATATTTAGCCAGTTCTAACTGACTTTAACTTACCGGTTGTTATCATACACAGATTGAGCAGGGCCTCAAGAAGCAAGGGTGAAGAGTCCATGACTCATCAACTCGCGGACCAGATCTACAACCCAGGGGGAGTGGGTTGAGCTGCCATATGAAAAGGACGACGATGCTCGTCAGCAATTTTGAAAAGAACTCCTAAGAGGTACCAAGATCCTGTTTTCTGGGCGTAGCTTGAATTCTAAAACAACACTTTAACTAACACTTTCATAATTTATAATAGCGATAAAGACGAATGAGACAAAATTTAAAATCAATTACTTGTCAAATATCCCCTGTCATATCTTTTGGTTCAATACCCTAAAGGCTCCCGCTGTGGACCTTTTGAGGCTAAACACCCTAAAAGGTACCAAAACCGTTTATTTTAACTCCTAAAAGGTACGAAGAGCACCCTCGTTTGTTTTATATGGAATCCCCTCCCTCCGGATTTAGAACACTATGAAAATAAAGTGGGCGAGATTTGTCATTTATAACTTACTGACCTCATTGTGTAGCCAATAGCAACACAAGTGCCCACCTAAAGCTGTCCAGCGGTCACGCCAAAGAGTTGCGATTCTCGTCAGAAACTGTACTTCTAAAGGGGATTAATTAAATTAACTAAAATCATTTTCTAACTCCACTCAGAGTACAAGTAACAAGCGTAATGGGTGTAAATAAACTCGATCTTTGTACTCGTCAAGAAGTAAGGTTTACACAAATATTACAATTAAAAGGAACAAACATTTCTCTCTGCCGTCACCGTTATTTGTCAGTTAAGAGCGGTGACTAAATGTTTTCTCTTTTCTGTGTACACATCGTTTGTTAAGGTCAAATAAAAGTACCCTTACAGAAGCGGGACTCGCTCTTCTAGCTTTTTCACCCGTAACCGATGCACTTGTACCTGTGTATTTTCCGATTTGTAAATCAGGGGAATAAATTTTATATCCTTTAGTAAGTATAAAACTTTCTTTTCCTCTTTGGTAGAAAAGCTGGTCCTTAACGGTTTCAGTTGAAAACAAGGAAAGAAAGTGCATGTATTTCTGCTGTCACAGTTCACTGAATTTGTCACACGTAGTAAGCTATAATTTTCGGTGAGGTAGCTGGCCTTACAGTGCTGCTATTCCTGGGTGTTATTATAATTTCTTTTGATTCCAGTTACAGTTAACGTTGTTTTACTTCGTAACTGTTATTTAAACGTTTACTGCAAATATAACTATGCCAAAACTGATACTCCGCTGGCCTCCAACTGCTCCACCGCAGACGCTCTTTGGGCTCGTCACGTAATCGCAAGCGTCCTTGCGGAACATAAGTCGGACACCATCGCTTCACTGTCGCTTTCCATCTGATCCTGTATTGAGCTGTTTTCTTGACAGCAACCCAAGTCACGTCCTTTTCTTTCAACTCTTACTAGCAGCCGATGAGCCTTTATGACTGCACGGGCCTTCGTTTACCTTATGGATTTCACTCAAGGGTTGCATGGCTCGGGGGGGGGGGTACTTCCGGAAAAGTTGGGTGGGAGTGTGCGGTCCACTTCTTAAAACCGTAACCCTACTTATGAACAAAATCTGCGAACTTTGTTACCCTATTAATGGCCTGACCAAAAATTCGATACCCTATTTATGACCGTTGCGGCTGGCACAGTTGCCCTAAGCATAAGTTATGAAGGACTTCTGTTGATGGTCATATCGATAATGATAAAAAAAAGTAGCCTCTTCTAAGAAACATACCCAATTCAAGACTAGAGGGTTAAAAACCATACCCTATTTATGACCAAAATAGCCAAAATCGATACCCTATTTATGACCAAAACGGCTGAAAAACCCTACCCTTTGGGGCCGCACATACCTATATAGCCCATATAAGGGAGTACCCCCTCCCCCATGCCCTGGCTATGCTATGCGTGCGCGTAGGAGAGTACTAATCTGTAATGTATGACAGCAAGAGGCAATCATCAGTTCTTGCTCAGACATATCTATGTAAAATTGAACAACAAGGCTATTCTTTATCACAGCGGGAATTTGGAACCAAGAACTAGTATCTTTCGGTTCTCAGTTTAATACAGTTTCTTGTCGAGCACTTGCTTCAAGCTCTGCTTTGTTTTTGCTTGTCTTTTGCAAGCTTCAATTTGCTACTTTCTTTCGTTAATAGCATAAAAATCGAAGAACATTGCTCTGAGCAAGTGCTGAAAAGTCATCCAAACCATTTCATATTTTGTCCTTGCACAAAAAAAGAAAAGAAAACTATATGCTGGTCAGGGTAGGCAGGGTAGATTTAATTGGAAAAACGAATTAAGGCACACTTAGCTGAATGAAATCACCATTCCATTGCTGCGTCATGCCATGAGTTATCGAGTACACAAATAGTACAAATCTCACTTCAACTGACCCCAGCCATTCAGGTTCAGTTATGACTGGCGCGGCATTTAATTAGACAAACTACAAACAATGAAAATGCAAGACCCCCAAACAATTAAAGTCGAAAAGCTTGTCGTGTGATTATTTCAAAACAAACTTCAAACCTAAGGTTTTTCTTTCGCTTCGCTGTAGCTGTAGGTGTGCATAATAAAAGCGTGAAACATCAGAGCTGGGTAAACAATCTTGATAGCAACAAACGTGTATACGCGTCAGAGCTATTTGTCTGTTAAATCAGCCGGCTGGAATAAATCAGAACAGGAACATAATGTCATTATGCTTGCACGACAACAAGGAACTTTTTTTTTCCTCTTTCTTCACCAATAGCATCAGTAACGCACTTCTATAGCGCCAGCCCATTTTGCAAAATGACACAAATAAAACTTCTACATTATTACTCTTCTATCTCAGGGAGAATTGAAAACAATTCATCAATCCTACTAGTTCATGTAAACCTCATGAATACTCCCTCTTCGTGATCTATATTTATCAGAGAGGGGTGGAGCGAATGCTATCTCAGTATTCCGTTTCTTTCTTTGACCAGAACATTCTAAGTAATCTGATTGGGCCGCTATCAAGTGATATTTGATTAACATCATTGCTTACAAACAATGAATTAAAAAGAGCATAACGGCACCGCCAGCATAGATATTAAATTGCTCGCTGTAGCATTTCAAGTTACATCTAGCTCTGCTCCGCGAGTTGGGGAATCATGGAAACGTTGCCTGTCGTACTTGTCGCTTTTCTGGCTCTGTGCATGGTGCCTTTCGGTAAGTTAACTCCATTATGTTTGAAGTTACGAAACAACTGCAGTTTTCATGTTTTCAAATGACTCGAGGGCGACGACTCTTTGACAGTAGGGAGCTTAAGCAACGACGACGACGACGTCGAGGACAACGCCTAGTAAAAGATGAATTTATATTTTACCTGCGAAATTCACGATTGTCTAGATCTGTTAAGTAGGCCAATGACTCTAAAAACGTGCTTACGCTAAATATGCAACGACAACGGTCAATTCCAAATGGAAATGCGAAAAATTAGCCGTCGTCGTCCACGTTCCTTAGACGACGCAGAACTTGGTCATTTCACGCTGTTATTTTGCAGAGGACGGCAAAGAAATGTACAAAGATTCAAAACGCACGTGCACAGCTATTGTTTTGCTCGTTAAACCTTTTTCTGGTGACGTTTTCGTTGTCATCGTCGTCGTGGTTTGCTTAAGCTCCCTAGTAAATAGAGGAGTCCACAAGACAAAATTCACACTCGGTCAAGACTCGACGTTGGCAAAGCAACCCAGAAAGCATGTCGAAGTCAGCGCTACTCAGTTAACCTTGATACAGGTCTGTTCTTCCCTGACAAAAACCTTACCTGAACAGCCCGAGACATATTCTCGTGTTCTACTCAGTGTTTGTGCCATTCTTGCACTCTCGTCTTTCGCACTGATTTTCGTCTTTGCATCTTTTATAATTCATTCTGTCACCGATGATTGCAAAGTGGTTTCATTGTCATCGTTTCGAGGCCTAGTTTTCCCATCATAAGAATCCAAGACGGAAATGATTTCGGTTTCTACGTGGTCTAGTACCTGAAGGACTTAGTATGGAATCATTCAACCAATTTAACTTGTGTCTACAAAATCAATATCAGAGACTGCTGTCTGGCGAAAATGCATAATGCCTAGGGCAATCATCACAGACCGAGAGATTTAGGAAATTAAAATAGCATAGCACAGGCATACGCTTTCTTCTATGTTACGATCGAGTGCAAATTTTGCAAACTGATCCATGTTGGTCCACGTTTATTGAAAACTTAGACCGACGTCAAAAATGAAAAATGTTCCAGAACCTACTTATCTTTAGCAAATGTACTTCTGTTACCACCGCAAGTATTTGTTGATCAGTTGCAACCAGTGTTTTGTATCGTTTACCTTGCTGTGCTAAAACTGTAAAGGATTACGCTGAAAGTATCGTGTCAAGCAAACGTAAATCTTCTCTTTCAGTTTGTCGCGAAGCAGATTTTGTGTCACAACACTGTATAATTTATTGGATATTTTCGTCAGGCGTACAAAGGTTTCCCAAGTCTTCCAAGTGTCTTCAAGATCTTACAAGTCCTTTACAATTTAATTTGGCACTCATATTTATGTCAGAGAAACCTAATTGACTAAAAGTCGCTAAATCAAATATCTTTGTTATGTATAAGAAGGTGATTTCAACTCGTCGAGTTGCCCAAAATAAGAGATTTCACTATCACATCTCGGTATGTTTACTTGTGCAAAAATTCCTATTTCAAGAGATTTCTATGCAAAGGAATGCTTAAAAAAAGAAAGTAAACAGTCGGAAAGCTGGCCATGATCTTGGTGTAGGTCCTGATGAAAAGTGAATTAAGTTTTAGACTGAAAGAGCATCGAAATTTACGTTTAAACTCTCGGATTGAGAAGAAAGGATCTCGGAGGTGTTAGAAATGTAGAGGTCAGCAAGATTTTAATAAGGTTCAGAAAACTCCTCATTATGCATGCATAAATGTGTGACCTCGCCACAATCTAAATTAAATTTTTATCTTTAAGGATATTGCTTCTCGGGAGGCACGCCAGCTGGAGTTACGTTTTCGGATTTAATGTTAGCTAAATGTAATGTTGTCCTAAATGAAAGTAACGTAAATGCCAACGGAAATAGAGTTCGTTGAAGTTTGGTTGTTTGTCCAGATTTACAGATTAAAGTAAACCCATAATGAAAATGGCAAAAATACGTGTTTGTAGAATATGTTCAGTCAAATCGTTCCTCAGAGTTTAGCCAGAAGATTGAAGGTAAGTTAGGTCGTCCGAAGACATTACTAATCGTTAACTAAACTTTTAAGTTTATTTTAAAAACTGATCAACAAATTCCAGAACATTCAAATGAACAGTTCCAACATGGTTCTGTTACTGTAAAATCTTTTGTAAGTCAAAACAGACGGAAACACATAAATTGAAAAGCTACTCAAACACGATCAGCTACGATAAACACGCAAAACTCCCATAGTATAGATAAGAGTATTTTGAATAAACCTGTCTAAAAATAAATAAAGCATAAACGAGTTTCCTTCAAAAGCTATTAGCATTTTTTTGATGTTTTCTTTTCCAATAACCTTTGATTGCCGGTTTAATTAGCAGACAACGGAGCTCTGAACATTTCGTAAAAGAACATTCTTCTTTTTCTTGGTGGTTTATTAACGCTTTGATAATTTTCACGATAATAAGCCCCTAAAACGATCTCTTAACAATTGTTTACTCAAAACCAAGATTTAGTAAATACCACTAATACGTTCAATTCCCCAAAACGAACGAAAAATAATAAAAATAGAAAAATCTTCTCCTACAAGCAAATTAACCGACGTACTCAAAGAGTATCAGGGAATATGTCCCGTCATAATCAGTTCTATAGGTGGCAGGAGAAAGTCCCGAATAAATGAAATACCTAGTTAATCAAATATGAATAGATATCGCTTGAGTAAGTATCAAATGAAAACAGTGCCAAATAAACAAATGCCAAATAGATTCCAAACATATCCTAAAATTCGTGCCAACAAGTTTTTCCTTTTTCCTGTTCACGAAATCACTTCATGAAAGTTGGGTGATAACAAGATCAGAGGTTATTCTGTTTCGAGTCATACTGTTTACCAATTTAGACAGTTATTAGGCAGTGGACTAACTCCTGTAGGAAAAAAGTATCCTGGACAGGAGAAAAACATTCTGAGGTCAATTATTTATTTATTTATTATTTAATCATTCATTTATTTACTTATTTATTAAATTTTATTAATAGGCAATTTTCGAGTTGCCTTTTGCCTCTGTGTGTTATTTTACTTTACTTTATTTTATGTTATTTTATGTTATTTTACTTTATTTTATTTCATTTTATTTCTTTTATTATTTTATTTTATGTTATTTTATTTTATTTTATTTTATTTTTTATTATTATCTTTTTTTAATTTTTGACAGCATTTGGTCTTGAATGCTATGCGTGTACCAACCAGCCGGGACTTCCTGGAGGAAACAGTTGTGAAAGGGACAAAGCTGAGAATATTACTTGCGATACGTTAGGGTTACTCGATAGATGCATAACAGTGAAATACACCACGTCTCTTGGACAATTGGGCTCGAGGTCACTCGAGCTAAGGAACTGTTCCAACAACATTTCGTGTGACCCGAACAGTCAGTTCTATAGTAAGTGCAAAAATAGTTACTATTTGGTTAGCCTGCGAACAGGCTCCCGGCGAGGACGGTGAAAACTTCGGCGAGCAAAGCGAGCCGAGAAGCGCAAGAACGGTTATTATTTAGTCACAAACGGCACGGTTAACCGTTTTTTACATTATCAACTTTTCATAAGCATGATAAGACGCAACTTTTGGTAAAGTTTAAAAAAATTCTGAATGTAGGGTTCAGAGCCACCTTACATTTTCAAAAATTTTCATTATTTTTCATTATCTTGCAAATCAAATTCATTTCCATATGAAGGGTTGTGCACCAGGACTCATTTTTGAAACAGAGCGGAAAAGCAACTCAGAGGTGGCTTATTGAAAATCTTTCGTTCTTCTAATTACAGTCTGCAAACTGGTCAACCAGACGGGAAACTTGACCAATTGTTCAGCTGACTGTTGTGACGGCGACCTGTGTAACAAGATCCCAGAGACAACAGCAAAACCCCAGCCACCAGGTAAGGCCTTTGGATTGGTTGCAAGCTGTGGAGCCATTTTGTTTGTTTTTGTCCTGAACATGTTTGCTTAATCGTGTGTCCATCTTCTGTTTTGTGAATTCATTAAAAGTCCGTTTCTTCAAAAGTTTAAACAAATTTTTTCCGTTTGAGTTTGGATGTATTTGTTTACCTGTATAAGAAATGCCAGTTTTCATTTTCAATAAAAATTTAAAATCTGTCGAGTTTCAACTTGCCATAAATTTTGTTAAGAATTAATACCTGCTTCCTTCCTCATATAAAAATGTGTAACGCCTACAGGTTCATTTTCATGCAAATCAAACTCATTTTCATTTATGAAAGATTTTGCACGAAGACTCGTTTTAAAACAGAAGCACAAGGTAACTCGGAAATGGCCTATTTATTTTATTTTCAATCATTATTTTTTTCTTATTTTTTACAGCTCTTGAATGCTATGCGTGTACTAACCAGCCAGAACTTTCTGGAGGAACCAAGTGTGAAAGCGACAAAGCTGAAAAGATTACTTGCGAACCGTTATTGTTCAATAGATGCGTGACAGTGAAATACACCATGTATCTTGGACAATTGGGCTCGAGGTCAGTCGAGCAAAGGAACTGTTCCAACAGCGCTTCGTGTGACTCGAACAGTCAGTTCAATAGTAAGTGCAAGAATGGTTACTACACATTAAATTAGCCTGCGAACAGGCTCCCGGCGAGGACGGTGAAAAATTCGGCGAGCAAAGCGAGCCAAAGAGCGCGAAAGTGCAGGATTCGGAGAACGAAGCAATCAGGGTGGCGCGCTCGGCCGGAGCTTGTTCGCTGGCTATTGTTTAGTCGAATATGCTTGATGATGTTTCTCATGAAGGCATTACCCTTAAGGTAAATGTCACGATTTGCGCATCTTGAAAAGTTGAGCCTAAATTTTTCAAGTTCCTCGTTTGTAATGCGTGTTAATCTCCCAGAGGGGAGTACTTCCTTATATGGGCTATATACCTGTAGGTATGTGCCGCTTTTTCAGCCGTTTTGATCATAAATAGGGTATGATTTTTGCACTCTAGTCCTGAATTGGATAGAATAACCTACTTTTTCATCATTATCGACAAGACCATCAACAAAAGTCCTTTATAAAATTATGTTTAGGGCAACTGAGCCAGCCGCAACGGTCATAAATAAGGTATCAAATTTTTGGTCAGGTTATAGATAGGGAACGGAAAATCGCAAATTTTGGTCATCAATAGGGTAAGGGTTTTGGGAAGCAGGCCGCACACCCTCACCCAATTTTTCTGGGTGTACCAACCCTGTGGATCTTCCGGCATCTTCTCCATCATTAGCCATCCTTGTTACTTTATGGTTTATTATAATCTCTTATGTGTTTTTCTCTCTTGGTAAACTACAATTATCAATTTCCTTTAATTTAAAGCTGATAGGTGGTCAAAATAATTTAAAATTCCGTGACTGAGCTTCTTTAAATTACCATGCCTAGCTATAACTTGGATCAACTTTTTGCCTGCCTTACTTGAGTTTTCAAACTTAACCTTGATTGTTGAATTGGGGGTGAACGAGTCAGGAGATGGAAAGGGGGAGCACAGCACACTCATAATTGAAAATCTTTCTTTCTTTTTATTACAGCATGCAAACTGGTCAACTCGACGGGCATGGTGACCGATTGTTCACTTGACTGTTGTGAAGGCAAACTGTGTAACAAGGTTCCGGAGCCAACAACAAAAATCCAACCAACAAGTGAGGCCTTTGGATTGGTTGCAAGCTTTGGAGCCATTTTGTTTAGTTTTGTCCTGAACATGTTTGCTTAACCCTGTATCCATCTTTTGTTTTGTTACTTATTAAAAAGTCCGATTCTTAAAACGTTTAACGAATGTTTTCCGTTTGAGTTTAGATCTATTTGTTTACCTGCATAAGAAATACCAGTTTTCATTTTCAACAAAAAAAAAAATAGAATCTGTCGGGTTTCAACTTGCCATGATTTTTTTGTTAAGAATTAATACCTGCTTCCTTCATTCTTTTACCCAAAAGGCTAAATTGGTCATATTACTGATCCATGAAATTCTAGATACGTCATTAATTTCCTCGTCCATTGCAGTTCTTTCTCCTCCTCCTCCTCCCCCCCCTCCCCCCCCCCCCCCAACCCTGGTGTTTAGGATAATAACATAAATCCCGGAAGTAGCGCCCGGAGCGCTTATTTCACATTTAGGAGAGAACGGCGGGTGCTTATATATTCGAGGAGAAGGGGGGGGCGCGCTTATTTCATTTTTCTCAAATCATGGCTTGACGTGATCATTTTTAATACATCATGTGCGTGTAAACAACAACAGAAGCTGTTTATCGACATGAAAAGCTTAAATCGCGGCAGCGTTAACATTTGTAATTTTTTTTCCCAAACTTAACGTGTTCACAAACTGAAACAGTGTACAAATTTAACACCACACGACAAAAACTATACATCCCTTGTTGTCTCACTACTCGTCCACAAAATGGGTGGAGGGGAGGGGACGTTTATTCGAGGGGGAGCGCTTATTCTAAGTTTTGGCCGATAGTTTTGGCGCTTATTTGAAGGGGGCGATTATTCGAGGAGGGGGCAGGCGCTAACTCGAGGATTTACGGTAAATCTCGATGTTATTACTTTTAACCTTCCCGGTGACATATTTCTTTTTGTGCATTTTACGTTCAGAATTAACCTCCGCGGAAAGTGAGTCATCCCAACAAATGTTCGCTTTAAAGGAGCCATGTCACGGTTTAAGCATCTTGAAAAATTTGGCCTAAGATTTTGCCCATGACCAAAATACCGTGACTGAACTACTAATTTAATAATAATTTTAACCTCAAGTTATTGACTCTTCAAAGGCAGTTAATATCACTTGGAGTTTGATAACATAGCCGACGTTCAAGCGGCAAATCGCGAACAAAATCAGACGTACGACTTCTTGCGAAAGCTTATTAGGTATTTTTAAAATAATTTTAGTAAGCCGTAAGGCTTTTAAAAGCGATAGCGAAGCAACGAAAAATTCGACTTGTGTTAAAAAGCAATTTAATTATACATCTTTGTAGTTTTCACTGATGTGCATTTAATAAAATTTAATATTTTTCCGGTCGCTTACAGGATGAACCGTAATTCTTTGTCCAGTTTTTTTCCGCATCCTTGACCAAATATCCGTTTAATGCATCAAGTGTTTTAACGTTCGATTTATTGTTGACGATTTTGACGTTTACTCCAACTGTTCCTCTTTTTTCATTTTTTCTCTTTACATCATTTTCCATATTATTTTTCTGTTTACAATTTCCGGTTTGTTTTGTTCTTTTCTAGTTTTATCTACTTTCCTGCGTCACGTGATCCTTAGCTGGTCCGGAATTTTTAATTAACTGCATCTTAAACTAATAATAGATATGTCCGGGGGTCTGTTTCTATAACGTCGCCAAACAAAAGGTTTAACTCGCAAAACAATGGTTGTGCACATGCATCATAATTCTTGTTACATTTCTTTGCCGTCCTCTCGGCAAAACAACAACGTGAAATGACCAAATTCTACGTTGTCTGGAGAACGTGAACTAAAACGGCTAAGTTTTCGTATTTCTATTTGGAACTGAACGCATTCGTAGCATATTCAGCAGGGGCAAGTTTTAATACCAACAGAAACACTTTATGATCCCAAATAAATGCGAAATTCCAAAGTAAAATAGAAACACAATTTTTACTAGGCGTCGTCCTCGCCGTCGCCGTTGGCTAAGGTCCCTTTTGTCTCGCCGGACGTGACGTTTGTTGCGGTTAGACACAAGACAAAGGCATATATTTAACAGTTTATGGTCTGTAGTTCCGTTGTCAACCAAGTGAAGGCACTTCTTGGTCGATTGCATGCTAAAATGAGCTAGAATGGTTATCAATATACCGACTGTAATTAGAAAAACTGCCGGAAAAGAGTAACTTCTATGATAAGTGAAGCTCGACTGCTTGAAATTGACTCTTATCGAGGCCGTGCCTTTCTCGAAGCCGAAACCTTTAATACGAAATCGATAATAAGCACTTAATGACTGGCCCTAAAGGAAACAGTGAGTTTTGTTTCCCCGAGACCCTCAAAGTTTGCCGAGGGGAACATTGAGGTCGACGGGAAACAAAACTTACTGTTTCCCGCGGAGCCAGTCATTAAGTGTTTCGTTATACCTCCCAACTCAAAAATAGAAGAAAAAATGCGAAAAATCGTTTGTTTTACACCGGCTGACACACAAATTTGCCGCGGTTTCAACGAGCACGACCTGATCACGTGCGACTCGAAAGTTCAAGTTGTTGTTTTCCTAGGGAGTTAGTGAGTTTTGACCAACGGCACGTGACACTTTCTCCTCCAATCGGAAAATGTATTTGAGTTGCGAGGTATGACAAACTTTCTTAATCGCGAAAGGCCTTATCTCAAAGTGAGAGCAACCTGAAAATTAGTTCATGAACGCGCTTAATGTGCCAGCCAGGGGAGGTTACGCTGTTTTTTATATATGAGAATATTGTTTTTCGGCCCAGACTGAATGTTCATATTTTTCTGGTGATTTTAGGGCTGAAAGTATTCTTTGTGAATATTCAAAGATTATAGTGTGTGACATTTCCGTTTTATTGACTTTGATGGCGTTGAAGTAATTTTGGAGCCGGGCTGTAAGCAATAAAGCCTGATATGGCACAGAAATTCTTCAAGAATTGATATTAGCGTCGAACATAAGGCTAGTGCCGTATGTTGTTGTTTTTGGTTAGTTTTGCCGTTTAGAAAAAGGAAGTATTTTATACAGTTTAGTTTAAAACATATAATTATATTGTATTAACAAATTTACAACACACAAAATTATATTCCTTGCAAAATCTCAGCCTCGGGTTTATTCTTAAAACATTCTTAAAATGTCCCAAATGTCAGTCTCCATATTCTTATAAAATATATTCTTATAGAAAAAAAAGAGAGTTTTATGACCACAGCCTTCGTTAGACTAAAATTTTTACGGAGGCAATATCAAGAAAAAAAAAAACGTTTCTTCTATATTGATTTAATTTTTTGATATAAATAAATAAATAAATAAATAAATAAACATTTATATAGCGCCATTTTCCACTAATTGTCCATGGCGTTTTACAATACTTTAAAATTAAAATCCTAAGTTTAAAATCCTAAAACTAAAATCCTAATCCTTTAAAAACCTAAAATCCTAAATCCTAAAAGTTAAAATCCTAAGAATGAAATACGCTATATAATACAATTAGGCTACAAATAAAAAGTAAAAACTACAAATCAAAGATATGTAGCTTCTTACGGGAACTTGAAATAAATATAAAATAGATTCAAAATTGTTAATACCGAGCTAGGTGCCTCGCCTGTTACTAGTTACAGCCTGCTCCGTTTTTCATACACGTCTGGTTTGTGCCTTAAATAAGGTATCAATTTCCGTTTGCTTCATCCTCAAATAGGGTCAGCCGTGAAACACTCTTCGCGGCACACACCCGTCCGAAATTTACAGGAGTACCCCCCTCTCCCTGGGGGCTTTATTTGTAGAATGCGACGACTGTTCGGTAGTTCGGTTATTAGCAGTATTGAAAGATGAAAGGTTTGGGACAAAAGCGCAGTCAAAGGCAAACTCAGTTCCACTAAAAAATCTCAATTACGAAAAACCAAATTTATCTTAATTCTGCAGAGTTACGCATGGAGATGACTCAAAATTATTCAACAAATTGAGGCAGCTGTGACAATAGAAAGGCATATTTCTTCTTGTTCAACCTGTCAGCTCGCTTGCTCCAATTAGTGACTCTTGCCGTTGTGCTTTTTCTTTTCTCTGGTTTACTTTAAAAAAAATCGATTCCCGTTAACAAGAACGACCTCGACTTGATTTGATTTGATTTGATCCCAATCAAAGCCTTTCCCTAATCGCAAAGGCTTTCTTTCTTTCTTTTTTTTTTTTTTTTTTTTTTTTTCTTTTTTTTTTTCTGTTAAACGGTCTTTTTTCTGACAAACTTTCAAAGTTTCTGGTTTCTGAGATACCAGGAAATCATTAAATCAATTCTAAACTGAAATGCAAATAGCATAACTGCTCGAAAGCTGATCGGCTCCTGCTGGCTCGTCGTATTTTGTTGGCAGAAATGAGCAAAAAATCACTGGTGATGTTAATTTGCTTTCACTGCCTTTAACGCGCCATTGACTAACTCACTTCGTCCGAAAGACGACGGACATTTTCAGTCTCAAATATCTCGCCACGATTTACATGAAAGAACAAAGCCGCAAAATATTTAGCCAGTTCTAACTGACTTTATCTTACCGGTTGTTATCATACACAGATTGAGCAGGGCCTCAAGAAGCGAGGGTGAAGATTCCATGACTCATCAACTCGAGGACCAGATCTACAACCCAGGGGGAGGGCGGTTGAGCTGCCATATAAAAAGAGCGGGGATACTCGTCAGAAATTTTGAAAAGAACTCCTCAGAGGTACCAAGATCCTGTTTTGTGGGCGTGGCTTGAATTCTAAAACAACACTTTAACTGACACTTTAAAGACGAATAAGACAAAATTTAAAATGGAATGCGGAAAGAGAGTGTCCTACTTTCGTTTTACAAATGACCGGATGTCTCTCCCAGTATTTTTAAGAAAGCCAATGCCATGCACAATTTTTAAGAAAAACCTTATAAGGTGCTTAATGGATAAACATTTTTAGAAAAAATGACAGTAGGTAGTTTTGGTAGTTTTAATAGTTTTAATTATTGTATATTTTATATTTTAGATCTGTGATACTTGTATTTCTTATTTTAGATTTTAGCACTTTTTATTTTATAGAGGACCTCCCTGAAAACCACGTATTTACGTGACGGGTGCTTCCTCTTTAAAGATTGTTTTTATTATTATTATTATTATTATTATTATTATTATTATTATTATTATTATTATTATTTTTAAAATCAATTACTTGTCAAATATCCCCTGTCATATCTTTTGGTTCAATACCCTAAAGGCTCCCGCTGTGGACCTTTTGAGGCTAAACACTCTAAGAAGTACCAAAACCGTTTATTTTAACTCCTGAAAGGTACGAAGAGCACCCTCGTCTGTTTTATATGGAATCCCCTCCCCCCTGATCTAGGACACTATGAACATAGAGTGGGCGAGATTTGCCATTTATAACTTACTGACCTCATTGTGTAGCCAATAGCAACACAAGTGCCCGCCTAAAGCTGTCCAGCGGTCACGCCAAAGAGTTGCGATTCTCGTCAGAAACTGCACTTCTTAGGGAGAATAGTTAAATTAACTAAATTTATTTTCTCACTCCACTCAGAGTACAAGTAACAAGCGTAATTGGTGTAAATAAACTCGATCTTTGTACTCGTTAAGCAGTAAGGTTTACACAAATATTACAATTAAAAGGAACAAATATTTCTCTCTGCCGTCACCGTTATTTGTCAGTTACGAGTGGTGACTAAATGTTTTCTCTTTTCTGTGTACACATGGTTTGTTAAGGTCAAATAATAGTAACCTTACAGAAGCTGGACTCGCTCTTTTATCTTTTTCACCCGTAACCCGATACATTTGTACCTGTGTATTTTCTGATTTGTAAATCAGGGGAATAAATTTATATATCCTTTAGTAAGTATAAAACTTTCTTTTCCTCTTTGGTAAAAAAGCTGGTCCTTAAACGGTTTCAGTTGAAAACAAGAAAAGAAAGTGCATGTATTTCTGCTGTCACAGTTCACTGAATTTGTCACACGCAGTAAGCTATAATTTTCGGTAAGGTAGCTGGCCTTACAGTGCTGCTATTCCTGGGTGCTATTATAATTTCTTTTGATTCCAGTTACAGTTAACGTTGTTTTACTTCGTAACTGCTATTTAAACGTTTACTGTAAATATAACTACGCCAAAACTGATACTCTGCTGGCCTCCAGCTGCTCCACCGCAGACGCTCTTTGGGCTCGTCACGTAATTGCAAGCGTCCTTGCGGAACATAAGTCCGACGCCATCGCTTCACTGTCGCTTTCCATCTGATCCTGTATTGAGCTGTTTTCTTGACAGCAACCCAAGTCACGTCCTTTCCTTTCAACTCTTACTAGCAGCCGATGAGCCTTTATGTCTGCATGGGCCTTCGTTTACCTTATGGATTTCACTCAAGGGCTGCCATGGCTCCCGGGGGGGTATACTTCCGGAAACGTTGGGTGGGAGTGTGCGGTCCACTTCTTAAAACCCTAACCCTATTTATGAACAAAATCTGCGAACTTTGTTACCCTATTAATGGCCTGACCAAAAATTCGATACCCTATTTATGACCGTTGTGGCTGGCACAGTTGCCCTAAGCATAAGTTATGAAGGACTTTCGTTGATGGTCTTATCGATAATGATAAAAAAAAAGTAGCTTCTTCTAAGAAACATACCCAATTTAAGACTAGTGGGTTAAAAACCATACCCTATTTATGACCAAAATAGCCAAAATCGATACCCTATTTATGACCGAAACCCTACCCTTTGAGGCCGCACATACCTATATAACCCATATAAGGGAGTACCCCCTCCCCCATGTAGGCCCTGGCTATGCTATGCATGCGCGTAGGAGAGTGCTAATCTGTAATGTATGACAGCAAGAGGCAATCATCAGTTCTTGCTCAGACATATCTATGTAAAATTGAACAACAAGGCTATTCTTTATCACAACGGGAATTTGGAACCAAGAACTAATATCTTTTCGCTCTCAGTTTAATACAAATTTTGGCGAGCACTTGCTTGATCGGGGGGTGAAGCTCTGCTTTGTTTTTGTTTGTTTTTTGCAATCTTCAGTTTGCGACTTTCTTTGGTTAATAGCATAAAAATCGAAGAACATTGCTCTGAACAAGTGCTGAAAAGTCATCCAAACCATTTCATATTTTGTCCTTGCACAAAAAAAAGAAAAGAAAAACTTTATATGCTGGTCAGCGCAGGCAGAGTAGAATTAATTGGGAAAACGAATTAAGGCACTCTTAGCTGAATGAAATCGCCATTCCATGCCTGCGTCATTCCATGAGTTATCGATTACACAAACAGCACAAATCTTACTTTAAACTGACCCCAGCTATTCAGGTTCAGTTATGACTGGCGCCGCATTTAATTAGACAGACTACAAACAAAACATGAAAATGCAAGAGCCCCAAATAATTTAAGTCGAAAAGCTTGTCGTGTGATTATTTCAAAACAAACTTCAAATCTAAGGTTTTTCTTTCGCTTCGCTGTAGCTGTAGGTGTGCATAAAAGCGTGAAACGTCAGGGCTTCGTAAACAATCTTGATAGCAACAAACGTATATACGCGTCAGAGCTATTCGTCTGTTCCAAAGCTGTCGGAATTTTTTCCGCTTTATTTTTCCTGTTCCACTGCTAGTGCACGCAATCAGTCAGTCAATCAGCCGGCTGGAAAAAATCAGAACAGGAACATAAAGTCATTATGCTTGCATGACAGCAAGGAACTATTTTTTTTCCTCTTTCTTCACCAATAGCATCAGTCACGTACTCCTACAGCGCCAGCCCATTTTGCAAAATGACACAAATAAAACTTCCACATTAGTACTTTTCATTTCAGGGAGAGTTGAGAATAATTCGTCAATCCTACTAGTTCATGTAAACCTCATGAATATTCCCTCCTCGTGATCTATATTTATCAGAGAGGGGTGGAGCGAATGCTCTCTCAGTATTCCGTTTCTTTCTTTGACCGGAACATTCTATGTAATCTGATTGGTCTGCTATCAAGTGATATTTGATTAACATCGTCGCTTGCAAACAATCGGAATTAAAAATAGCAAAACGGCACCGCCAGCATATATATTACATTGCTCCCTGCAGCATTTCAAATTACTTCTAGCTCTGCTCCGCGAGTTGGGGAATCATGGAAACGTTGCCTGTCGTATTTGTCGCTTTTCTGGCTCTGTGCATGGTGCCTTTCGGTAAGTTAACTCCATTATGTTTGAACTTACGAAACAACTGCCGTTTTCATGTTTTCACGTGAATCGAGGGCGACGACTCTTTGACAGTAGGGAGCTTAAGCAACGACGTCGAGGACAACGCCTAGTAAAAAATGAATTTATATTTTACCAGCAAAATTCGCGATTGTCTAGATCTGTTCAATACGCCAATGACTCTAAAAACATGCTCAGGCTAAATATGCAACGACAACGGTCAATTCCAAATGGAAATGCGAAAAATTAGCCGTCGTCGTCCACGTTCCTTAGACGACGCAGAACTTGGTCATTTCACGCTGTTGTTTTGCAGAGGACGGCAAAGAAATGTAGAAAGATTCAAAACGCACGTGCACAGCTATTGTTTTGCTCATTAAACCTTTTTTCTGGTGACGTTTTCGTTGTCATCGTCGTCGTGGTTTGCTTAAGCTCCCTAGTAAGTAGAGGAGTCCACAAGACAAAATTCACACTCGGTCAAGACTCGACTTTGGCAAAGCAACCCAGAAAGCATGTCGAAGTCAGCGCTACTCTGTTAGCTTTGAGACAGATCTGTTCATCCCTGAGAAATACCCTACCTGAACAGCCCGAGACACATTCTCGTGTTCCACTCAGTGTACCATTCTTGCACTCTCGTCTTTCGCACTGATTTTCGTCTTTGCATCTTTTATAATTCATTCTGTCACCGATGACTGCAAAGTGGTTTCATTGTCATCGTTTCGAGGCCTCGTTTTCCCATCATAAGAATCCATGACGGAAATGATTTCGGTTCCTACGTGGTCTAATACTGAATGACTTAGTATGGAATCGTTCAACCAATTTAACTTGTGTCTACAAAATCAATCACAGGCTGCTGTCTGGTGAAAATGCATAATACCTAGAGCAATCATCACAGACCGGGAGATTTATAGGAAATTAAAATAGCATAGCACAGGCATACGCTTTCTTCTTTGTTACGATCGAGTGCAAATTTTGCAAATTGATCCATGTTGGTCCACGTCTATTGCAAACTTAGACCGACGTCAAAAATGACAAATATTCCAGAACCTACATATCTTTAGCAAATGTACTTCTGTTATCACCGCAAGTATTTGTTGATCAGTTGCAACCAGTGTTTTGTATTGTTTACCTTGCTGTGCTAAAACTGCAAAGGATTACGCTGAAAGTATCGTGTCAAGCAAACGTAAATCTTCTCTTTCAGTTTGTCGCGAAGCAGATTTCGTGTCACAACAGCGTATAATTTATTGGATATTTTCGTCAGGTTTACAAAGGTTTCCCAAGTCTTCCAAGTGTCTTCAAGATCTTACTAGTCCTTTACAATTTAATTTGGCATAAGTTGCACTCATATTTATGTCAGAGAAACCTAATTTGCTAAAAGTAACTAAATCAAATATCTTTTTATGTGTAAGAAGGTGATTTCAGCTCGTCGAGTTGCCCAAAGTAAGAGATTTCATCATCATGTCTCGGTATGTTTACTGGTGCAAAAATTCCTGTTTCAAGAGATTTCTATGCAAAGGAATGCTTAAAAAAAGAAAGTAAACAGTCGGAAAGCTGGCCATGATCTTGGTGTAGGTCCTGATGAAAAGTGAATTAAGTTTTAGACTGAAAGAGCATCGAAATTTACGTTTAAACTCTCGGATTAAGAAGAAAGGATCTCGAAGGTGTTAGAAATGTGGAGGTCAGCAAGATTTTAATAAGTTTCAGAAAACTCCTCGTTATGCATAAATGTGTCTCCTCGATACAACCTAAAGTAAATTTTTGTCTTTAAGGATATTGCTTCTCAGGACGCACGCCAGCTGAAATCACATTTTCGTATGTAATGTTAGCTAATGTTTGTTTCCTAAATGAAAGTAACGTAAATACCAACGGAAATAGAGTTCGTTGAAGTTTGGTTGTTTGTCCTGATTCACTGATTAAAGTATACCCTTAATTATAATGGCAAAAATACATGTTTGTAGAGTATGTTCAGCTAAATCATTTCTCAGAGTTAAGCCATACGACTAAAGTTAAGTCAGGTCGTCCGAAGACATTACTAATCGTTAACTGAACTTAAAATAATCAACAAATTCCAGAACATTCAAATGAACAGTTCCAACATGGTTCTGTCACTGTAAAATCTTTTGTAAGTCAAAACAGACGGAAACACATAAATTTAAAAGCTGTTGAAACACAGTCAGCTACGATAAACACGTAAAACTCTCATAATATAGATCAGAGTATTTCGGAATAAATATTATCAATTATCCAAAAATAAATAAACCACAAACGAGTTTCCTTCAAAAGCTATTAGCATCTTTTTAATGTTTTCTCTCTCTTTAACCTTTGATTGCCGGTCCAACTGGCAGAGAGCGGAGCTCAGAACTTTTCTTAAAAGAACATATTTCTTTTCCCTGGTGGTTTATTGACCCTTTGATAATTTTCACGATAAGCCCCTAAAACGATCCCTTAACAATTGTTTACACAACACCAAGATTTAGGATAAAATACCATTAATATATTCAATTCCTCAAAAACGAACCCAAAATAATAAAAACAGGAAAATCTTCTCTACAAGCAAATTAACCGACGTACTGAAAGAATATCAGGGCATATGTCCCGTCATAATCAATTCTATCGATGGCAGGAGAAATTCCGAGTTAATCAAAATATGAATAGATGTCGCTTGAGTAAATATCAAATGAAAACAGTGCCAAATGAACAAATACCAAATAGATTTCAGACATATCCTAAAATTCGTGCCAACAAGTTTTTCCTTTTTCCTGTTCACGAAATCACTCCATGAGGCTCGGCTGATGACAAGATCAGAGGCCAGTCTGTTTCGAGTCATACTGAATACCGATTTAGACAATTAATTAGACAGTGGACTAACTCCTCTAGGAAAAAAATTGAAACATCGTAAAGCCTTCAAGTATCCTGGACAGGAGAAAAACATTCTGAAATCGGTAACGTTCTTAGCTTTTCTTATTTATTTATTTATTTATTTATTTATATATTTATTTATTTATATATTTATTTATTTATATATTTCTTTATTTATATATTTCTTTATTTATTATTATTATTTATTTATTACTCATTCATTCATTAATTTATTCATTCATTTCTTTCTTTCTTTATTTATTTATTTATTAATGTATGCATGTATATATTTAATTATTTATCTATTTATTTATTAAATTTTATTAATTACCAATCTTCGAGTTGGCTTTTGCCTCTGTGTCAAAACAGGTCTTCATGCGAAAATGAAAATGTGTTCCGCCTACAGCTTCATCAGTCAGGCAAATTAAACTCATTTTCATATGAAAGACATTGCACGAAGGCTCCTTTTGAAGCAAAAGCACAAGATAACCGGAAATGGCCTATTTATTCTCTTTTTATTATTATTATTATCTTTTCATTTATTTATTTTTGACAGCTTTTGGTCTTGAATGCTATGCGTGTACTAACCAGCCAGAACTTATTGGAGGAACCAAGTGTGAAAGCGACAAAGCTGAAAAGATTACTTGCGAACCGTTATTGTTCAATAGATGCATGACAGTGAAATACACCATGTCTCTTGGACAATTGGGCTCGAGGTCAGTCGAGCAAAGGAACTGCTCTAACAGCGTTTCGTGCGACCTGAACAATCAGTTCAATCGTAAGTGCAAGAACAGTTATTATTTAGTCGAATAGGCTCGGCAGAGTTTGTCTTGAACGCATCACCCTGAAGGTAAAGGTCACGATTTGTGCATCTTGAAAAGTTTAGCCTAAATTTCTCAAGTTCCTCGTTTGTAATCCGTGTTATTCTCCCTTATATGGGCTATATACGGCATGTGCGGACCCGAAAGGTACTTTTTCATCAAAATGCCTTCATAAATTATGTTTAGGGAATTCAAACTGTGCCAGCCGCAACGGTCATAAATAGGTTTTCAAACTTTTTGGTCAGGTCATAAATAAGGCAGGGAAAATTTGCAGGTTGTGGTCATAAATAGGGTAAAGGTTTTGGGAAGCGGGCCGCACACCCTCACCCAATTTTCCTGGGTGCACCACCCCCCCCCCCCCCCCGCCTGGGATCTCCCGAGATAATGTTCTCCATCATTAGCCATCCTTGTTCCTTTATGGTTAATTTTAATCTCTTTGGGAGTTTTCTCTCTTGGTTAACTTCTATTATCAGGTACGGTTTCCTTCAATTTAAAGCTAGTATGCGGTCAAAATAATTCAAAATGCCGTGAATGGGTGTCTTTAACTTCTCATGCCTAGCTTTAAGTTGCAACTGACCTCTTGTCTTGCCTTACTTGAGTTTTCAAATTTTACCTGAACTATTGAGTTGGTGTGAAAAAATTAAGAGCTTAAAGAACGGAGCGCAGTACAATCATAAAAGGCCATTTCCGAGTTGCTTAGCCTCTGTTTCAAACCGAGTCTTGGTGCACAACCTTTCATGTTCAAATAAGTTTTTCTTGCACGTTCATTATCTTGTAAATCAAACTCATTTCCATATGAAAGGTTGTGCACCAGGACTCGTTTTTGAAACGGAGGGGAAAATGCAACTCAGCAATGGCTAAATGAAAATCTTTCGTTCTTCTTGTTTCAGTCTGCAAACTGGTCAACTCGACAGGAATGTTGACCAACTGTTCACTTGACTGTTGTGAAGGCGACCTGTGTAACAAGATCCCAGAGACAACAGCAAAACCCGAACCACAAGGTTAGGCCTTTGGATTGGTTGCAAGCCGTTTTGTTTGTTTTTGTCCCGAACATGTTTGCTTAACCCTGAATCCAGTTTCTTCAAAAGTTTAAACAAATGTTTTCCGTTTGAGTTTGGATGCATTTGTTTATCTGTCGAGTTTCAACTTGCCATAAATTTTGTCAAGAATTAATACCTGCTTCCTTCAGTCTTTTTCCCAAGAGGCTAAATTGGTCACTATTTTTTCACTTTGCAGTAATCCCTCTAGAAGGAAAATCGAAGCGTTATAGAGCCTCAAAGTATCGTGGCCAGAATAAAACATTCGACAATCAGTAACACTCATTACTTTTCTTATTTTCTTATTTTCGAGTTGCCTTTTGCCTCTGTGTCAAAACGAGTCTTTCGCGAAACCATTCATATGAAAATGTGCAACGCCTACAGGTTCATTTTCATGCAAATCAAACTCATTTTCATTTATGAAAGAGTTTGCACGAAGACTCGTTTTAAAACAGAAGCACAAGGTAACTCGGAAATGGCCTATTTATTTCATTTTCTATCATTATTTTTTTCTTATTTTTGACAGCTCTTGAATGCTATGCGTGTACCAACCAGCCAGAACTTATTGGAGGAGCCATGTGTGAAAGCGACAAAGCTGAAAAGATTACCTGCGATCCGTTATTGTTCAATAGATGCGTGACAGTGAAATACACCATGTATCTTGGACAATTGGGCTCGAGGTCAGTCGAGCAAAGGAACTGTTCCAACAGCGCTTCGTGTGACTCGAACAGTCAGTTCAATAGTAAGTGCAAGAATAGTTACTATTTAGTTCTTCGGGGAGGACGGTGAGAAATTGGACGAGCAAAGCGAGCCAAAGAGCGCGAAAGTGCAGGATTCGGAGAACGAAGCAATCAGGGTGGCGCGCTCGCCCGGCGCTTGTTCGCTAGCTATTGTTTAGTCGAATATGCTTGATGATGTTTCTCATGAAGGCATTACCCTTAAGGTAAAGGTCACGATTTGCGCATCTTGAAAAGTTGAGCCTAAATTTTTCAAGTTCCTCGTTTGTAATGCGTGTTAATCTCCCAGAGGGGAGTACTTCCTTATATGGGCTATATACCTGTAGGTATGTGCGGCTTTTTCAGCCGTTTTGATCATAAATAGGGTATGATTTTTGCCCTCTAGTCCTGAATTGGATAGAATAACCTACTTTTTCATCATTATCGACAAGACCATCAACAAAAGCCCTTTATAAAATTATGTTTAGGGCAACTGAGCCAGCCGCAACGGTCATGAATAAGGTATCAAATTTTTGGTCAGGTTATAAATACGGAAGGGAAAATCGCAAATTTTGGTCATTAATAGGGTAAGGGTTTTGGGAAGCAGGCCGCACACCCTCACCCAATTTTCCTGGGTGTACCACCCCCATGGATCTCCCGGGTTAATCTTCTCCATCATTAGCCATCCTTGTTACTTTATGTTTTATTATAATCTCTTATGTGTTTTTCTCTCTTGGTAAACTACTATTATCAATTTCCTTTAATTTAAAGCTGATAGGTGGTCAAAATAATTTAAAATTCTGTGACTGAGCTTCTTTAAATTGCCGTGCCTAGCTATAACTTGGATCAACTTTTTGCCTGCCTTACTTGAGTTTTCAAACTTAACCTTGATTGTTGAATTGGGGTGAAAGTGTCAGGAGATAGAAAGGTGGAGCACAAGACACTCGTAATTGAAAATCTTCCTTTCTTTTTATTACAGCATGCAAACTGGTCAACTCGACGGGTATGGTGACCGATTGTTCACTTGACTGTTGTGAAGGCAAACTGTGTAACAAGGTTCCGGAGCCAACAACAAAAATCCAACCAACAAGTGAGGCCCTTGGATTGGTTGCAAGCTTTGGGGCCATTTTGTTTAGTTTTGTCCTGAACATGTTTGCTTAACCCTGTATCCATCTTTTGTTTTGTTACTTATTAAAAGTCCGATTCTTAAAACGTTTAACAAATGTTTTCCGTTTGAGTTTAGATCTATTTGTTTACCTGCATAAGAAATACCAGTTTTCATTTTCAACAAAAGAAAAATAGAATCCGTCGGGTTTCAACTTGCCATGATTTTTTTGTTAAGAATTAATACCTGCTTCCTTCATTCTTTTACCCAAAAGGCTAAATTGGTCATATTATTGATCCATGAAATTCTAGATACGTCATTCATATAAAAATTTAATTTCCTCGTCCATTGCAGTTCTTTCTCCTCCTCCTCCTCCTCCTCCTCCTCCTCCGCCCCCCTCCCCCCCGCCCCCCTCACTAACCCTCGTTTTTAGGATAATATCGTAAAGCCCGGAATCCGGAGCGCTTATTTCACATTTAGGAGTTAGGGTTAGGGTTAGGAGAGAACGGTGGGCGCTTATATATTCGAGGAGAGGGGTAGGGGCGCTTATTTCATTTTTCTCAAATCATGGCTTGACGTGGTCATTTTTAATACATCATCTGCGTGTAAAAAACAACATAAGCTGTTTATCGACATGAAAAGCTTAAATCGCGACACGGTTAGTATTTGTAATTTTTTTTCCAAGCTTAACGTGTTCACAAACTGAAACAGTGTACAAATTTAACACCACACGACGAAAACTATACATCCCTTGTTGTTTCACTACTCGTCCACAAAATGGGTGGAGGGGAGGGGACGTTTATTCGAGGGGGAGCGCTTATTCTAAGTTTTGGCCGATAGTTTTGGCGCTTATTTGAAGGGGGCGATTATTCGAGGAGGGGGGAGGCACTAACTTGAGGATTTACGGTAAATCTCGATATCATTACTTTTAACCTTCCCGGTGACATATTTCTTTTTGAGCCCTTTACGATCAAAATTAACATCCGCGGAAAGTGAGTCATTCCAACAAATGTTCGCCTTAAAGGAGCCATGTCACGGTTTAAGCATCTTGAAAAATTTGGCCTAAGATTTTGCCCATGACCAAAACACCGTGGCTGAACCGTGACTAGTTTAATAATAATTTTAACCTCAAGTTATTGACTCTTCAAAGGCAGTTGATATCACTTGGAGTTTGATAACATAGCCGACGTTCAAGCGGCAAATCGCGAACAAAATCAGACGTACGACTTCTTGAGAAAGCTTATTACGTATTTTTTAAAATAATTTTAGTTAATCATAAGGCTTTTAAAAGCGATAGCGAAGCAACGAAAAATTCGACTTGTGTTAAAAAGCAATTTAATACATCTTTGTAGTTTTCACTGATGTGCATTTAATAAAATGTAATATCTTTCCGGTCGCGTACAAGATGAACCGTAATTCTTTGTCCAGTTTTTTTCCGCGTCCTTGACCAAATATCCGTTTAATGTATCAAGTGTTTTAACGTTCGATTTATTGTTGACGAATTTCACGTTTACTCCAACTGTTCCTCCTTTTTCATTTTTTCTCTTTACATCATTTTCCATATTATTTTTCTCTTTACAATTTCTGGTTTGTTTTGTTCTTTTCTAGTTTTATCTACTTTCCTGCGTGAGGCAACGTAGTTCTAATTCTGGTATAAAGTCGATGAAGACAATGACAGGTCAAGTGCACAGATTAAAGCATTAAAATTTCTTCCAAAGTATTCCCGAACTGCAAAATATTTTGCATGGTTGAAATAGACATTGTGGACATAATGCTTCAGTAAGCTTTTAAGGATTTTTTCATTGCCATCAGAAAAAGTTTTTCTCAGTTTTAACTGCGATATGATATAACAGAACAAAGTCGAGTAAAAACAGAATATTTCGTCCCATGGCAAGCGCTCTTTGGGCTCTTCGCGTGACTAGCCATAAGGACGGCATGTACTAAAACCCAGACGGTGGATTCTGGGACGATAGACGATAGACGATAGACGATAGACGATGGACGATGGACGATGGATGATGGGCGATGGACAATATCTCTGACATTTATTTCTCTCAGACATTTATTTCTCTCGGACATTTATTTCTCTCATTTCTCTAAGACATACTCATAGCTTTCAACAAGGAAAGCTACAGCTATTTCTGGCGAAGCCGGACAAAGATAAATATGACACCCGTGATAACAAGCAGCATAACTTGCAACAGTAAATCAAACAGCCGGGCCCGGCGTAATAATACAAAATGCAAGTAACCAACATGCTCACGGAATATTTCAATCTTTGTTCCTGCAAAGCCAATCTTTAGAGAGCTTAAAACATATCTTGCAGTACAAATGAGCCAAGAAAACTAGCACGTGGCAAAAAACAGAGGTGTCAAACGCTACAAATTACACGCGGATAACAGCAGAAACCACGCAGACCTATGACCTCTCCAACGGCTCTACTCTGGTGAAATGTCCTCCTAAAAACAGGATTATTGCTTAGCGAAATATTCAAAGATCCCCCTATCGTACCATACAAAAGGGGCAGATCCTCAAAGATATACTAGTTCGAGCAAAACTCTCAAAGCGGCTATTACACGTGGATAGGAGTTGTGTAGGCCTGTCACCCCATTGTTATCATTATACATGTACTTTATCCGAGAGAAATAAATGAATGTGTGACATTGCGTGACGAAAAGTCCGCGATCAGAAGTTCGTGATAATTTGTCCATTCCTTAAGAGTTAGATTTTTGCTGGGGGAGGGGGAGGGCATGAATTTTTGCTGTTCAATATTTCAAAACTCCATGGTGACATCGCGTGACAAAAGCAAAAGATTGTGTGGAAAATTTATACATGTATATGTACTTTGGCTGAGAGAAATAAATGAATGCGTGACATTGCGTGACGAAAATTCCGCGATCAGAACTTCGTGATAATTTGTCCAGTCCAAATAAATTATATTTTTGCTCGGGGGAGGGGAGGGGGGAGGGCACGAATTTTCGCTGTTCAATAGTTTAACATCGCGTGACAAGACTGTGTGACAATTTAAATGACAAATAAATGAATGTCAGAGAAATCGTCCATCGTCCATCGTCCATCGTCCATCGTCCATCGTCCATCGTCCATCGTCCATCGTCCATCGTCCATCGTCCATCGTCTATCGTCTATCGTCCAGAATCCACCGTCTGGGTTTTAGCACATGCCCATAAGGACGTGTGCGCTGGAGGTCACGGGATCCTTTGTTGGTCAGACATCATCTAATACTAATAATAGATATGTCCGGTGGTCTCTTTCTATAACGTCACTAAACAAAAGATTTAATTGGCAAAACAATGGCTGTGCACGTGCAACATAATTCTTATTACATTTCTTTGCCGTCCTCTCGGCAAAACAACAGCGTGAAATGACCAAATTCTGCTTTGTCTGGAGAACGTGAACCACAACGGCTAATTTTTCGTATTTCTATTTGGAATTGAACGCATTCGTAGCATATTCAGCAGGGGCAAGTGTTAATACCGACAAACACACTGGATAGCTCCAAATAAATGCGAAATTCCAAAGTAAAACAGAAACACATTTTTTACTTTGTCTCGCCGGAAGTGACGTTTGTTGTGGTTAGACACAAGAAAAGGTATACATTTAACAGTTTATGGTCTGTAGTTCCGTTGTTAACCAAGTGAAGGCACTTCTTGGTCGATTGCATGCTAAAATGAGCTAGAATGGTTATCGATTGCCGGCTGTAATTAGAAAAACTGCCGGACAAGACTGACTTCTAAGGTAAGTGAAACTCGACTGCTTGAAATTGACTCTTATCGAGGCCGTGCTTTTCTCGAAGCCGAAACCCTTATTACGAAGATCGATAAACTTTCTTAATCGCGAAAGGCCTTATCTCAAAGTGAGAGCAACCTGAAAATTAGTCCATGAACGCTAAGTGTGCCAGCCAGGGGAGATTACGCTCTTTTGTTATATATAAGAATATTGTTTTTCGGTCCAGACTGAATGTTCTTATTTTTCTAGTGATTTTAGGGCTGAGAGTATTCTTTGTGAATATTCATAGATTACAGCGTGTGATTTTTCCGTTTTATTGACTTTGGTGGCGTTGAAGTAATTTTGGAGTCGAGCTGTAAGTAGTCTCCTCCGCAGCCGTTATCAGGGTCGTCACGCAACGCCTCTCCCCCACCATGTGGGGGAGAAGCGTTGCGTGACGACCCTAATAACGGCTGCGGAGGAGACTAGGCTGTAAGCTGTAATGTAGGCTGTAATGGTTAGTTTTGCCGTTTAGAAAAAGGAAGTATTTTATACAGTTTAGTTTAAAACATATAATTATATTGTATTAACAAATTTACAACACACAAAATTATATTCCTTGCCAAATCTGAGCCTCGGGTTTATTCTTAAAATATTCTTAAAATGTCCCAAATGTCAGTCTCGATATTCTTATAAAATATATTCTTATAGAAAAAAAAGAGAGTTTTATGACCACAGCCTAAAATTTTTAACGGAGGCAATATCAGGAAAAAAAAAAACGTTTCTTCTATATTGATTTAACTTTCTGATATGTAGCCTCTTACGGGAACTTGAAATAAATATAAAATAGATTCAGAATTGTTAATACCGAGCCAGGTGCCTCGCCTTTTACTAGTTACAGCCCTGTTCCGTTTTTCATACACTGATTCCAGCAGGCCCATACTCTTGGAGTTTCATAAGCGTTTGTATATTCGCGTTAAGACAAAAGCAAAAGGCGGTATGGAACAGGAAGGTCTCGTTCCAGTCCCTTCTCGTCTAATGCGTCTCGGCCATATTGCCTGCTTGATTAACAGACTGCAAAGTAGGCTGCATTTTTCACGGTTCACAGAATTATACATATCTCCCCTCACTGACGCGCGGTGAATTTTCATTCGTGCAACTGGAAATATTTTGGCGGATATTTCCCGTCGCAATCGTGCCTTGACACTGAGCGATGCTGGAACTCGAAGGCAACTCAGTTTACTTCCTGCTTTAGAATATATTGCGCGTGTGTAGTGCCTCAGCCAAAAGCCTTAAAATTTGCATGATAACAGAGGACCCTAACATAGAGCTAGGCTGTCTGAAACTAAACGAGAAAATTACACGATACCCACAGTGTGCTTGTATTTTTTTAATCGAACAACCTTTTCGAAAGAAAGAATCAAAAGCTTTGTTTTTATGTTTGAGCAGATATTTTTGACTGTTTTTTAATGTGTAGATCAATACAGCCCACTTCGCCGAGGGGGTTAACTTAAATGCTAATTAATTAAAACAAAAAGTCGGTAACCGACATCAGCGTTATTATTTTGAGTTCATGGCGGCAGGGCCTAATACAACTGTCGAATGGTTATCATAACTTTGGCAAAAAAGGTTCATCGGTGTTTAAGTCTATGCTTCAACGTCAATGTCGAAATTCCCTGATCCACCCTCGCGCTATGTAAAATAACAACCGGGTACCAAACGACCATATTATTCCATACAGCAACTTCAACCTCGTGTTGTCCGAAATGCGTTTGCTGCTTGCCTTGTGTTGCTGAAAATAATTCAGCTATTTGTCGCTTTTACTTCAGAAACATTAATCTGGTAAGTAAGAGGTTAAATGTTGTAGCTATGGGGTCAGCTTTTGTAAATGTTTTTTCTTTATTTTGGTATGCACTTGCTTTATCATGTATAATACACAAAAGGTGTGAAATTAAGGTGGCTTGTTGCTGGTTATGTTGTTCCTTTAAACTCACCTATAGCTATGTGTTTTTGTAATTTTCTAGGGCAAAAAACATTACTCCTCTGAGATGGCCAGTTATTCATCCGCGACACAGAGAATTATTTTTCTGCTGCTACTTATCGCACAAGATCGGGTCGCAAGCACAAGTCTTGGAGGTGATATCACTGCAGATACAGATCTAACGCTCGATGGATCCCCTTACCTCGTATCACAAGATCTCGTTGTAGCTGAAAACGCCACTCTGACTGTCCACCAAGGAGTCCAATTACACTTTGAGACTGGAGTTGCTTTACGAGTTAAGGGTTCTCTGCAAGCCAAAGGGAATCCACGTGGAAGAATAGTCTTCACCAAATCACCGGTTAACAATACTTATAATGATGGAATACGCCTAAGCGATGGGAACAGTTCCAAAGAGGGTCGGCTGGAAATTTTCCTTAGAGGACAATGGATGCCTGTGTGTGATAATCGTTGGGATATGAGAAATGCTGAGGTAACTAAATGTCTCTTGTTCAAAATTGCTCGGTAGTTTGTATTTGCCGAGGTTTACTCCTTTCACATGTGCAAAAATTACAAGCTGAGCTGATCTTATATAATGCTAGTAGAGTGAAATCTTGACTTTTCAAGCCCTCGAACTGTCGAACTTTCCAGTAACTCAACCCAAAAGTTGTTTTTCCTCCAATCCCCCTCCCCGCTGAGTCTAACATTTTACCCGCCGATTTCTCGAACTACCCGATTGTGAAAATTAACTTTTGTTTCCCCTAGAGGCTCGAAAAGTATCTAGTACAGTAGAATCCCAATTTCTCGAACACACGATTTTTCGAACCTCCCAATCACTCAAACCAAGACTCATTTCTCCCATTCCCCTACCCCTCCCCCTCAGTTCGGCATTACAATTTTAATTTCACCCCCGATTTCTCGAACTATCAGTTCTCGGTTCCCTTGGAGGTTCGGAAAAAATTTAGATCCAGACTTCTTTATTTACATTTCTTTTGTTTTTTTTGTTTTTTTCTTCTTCTTCTTCTTTTTTTAACAAATTTTTCTGTTTACATTTAAATTTCCTTCAAAGCTGTTAGTTTAAAAAATCAAGTAATGAGTCAGCTTTATTTCTCAAACCAAAAGTTGTCACCCTCCCCTCCCCTCAGTCTAGCTTTGTAATCTAACCCGATTTCGCGAATTATCCCAGTTTTGAAATCAACCGGTTAGTTTTCCTAGGACGGATTAGACAAAAGAATTCAGATGATGTTGGACAGTAGAATGCCGATTTCTTGAACACTCGATACTTCGAACCTCCCGATAACTCGACCGAAAAACCCGTTCCTTTCACTCTCCCCCCCCCCCCCCCCTCAGTCGAGCATTGCGATTTCAATTTCAGTCCCGTACTAACCGGTTTTGTTAAATAAGTTCTCGTTTCCCTTGAAGGTTCGGAAAAATCGAGATTTCATCGTTAAGCCTTTACTCATACTTGCTGTTAGTTTGAATAATCATGAAATGAGTCAGCTATATTTCTCTATTTTTGGAGTGACACTCGTTTACCAATGCAAGCCAAGGAAAATTATATTGGCTTTTAGACTCATTAATTGTTGTACAGGTGGAAAGGACGTCAATCGATCAATCATTCAATCAGTCAAATCGTTATTCACACTTTTTTGATCACACAGGACGAAAAAACACAGAAAACAGAAGAAAACAAATGGTAGTGGTATTTGGCAATAATACCGCAAGTGATATTTTATAACAGAACTCGAGAAAGTTTCAGTGACGCACAACAGACCTTCAGATTTCGTTACGGTTGAAACAACAAACACGGGCGTCTGCATTCGTAAATAGTTCAATAAAAGTAATTTTTAAATCGCGTTTTTTTCCGTCACTGCAGCGATGAAGCGAAATCACAAATTAAGATGAAGTACGGGTAAGCTGTGTTTGTTGTGTTTAATTGCTGCTTTGTTGAAAAACACCAACGCCAGCTTCGTAATTTATCGTCACCTGACAGTCATAAAAGGTGGTAGACTACTTTTTGGCAGGCTGGAGTCCCTGTATGGTTGTGCTGAGTGGACAAACGGGAAAGAACTGGACGGGAATTCTGAACCTGTTGGCCGACAGCAGAGCTGATATGGATGAGATCTGTCGCTATAATTCGTCACCTTCCTCGTAGTCTGCCAGTGAACACTCTCTCATAGTCGGAACCTTATGTGAATTTCGGCAAAGAATCGAGAGACATTCGTCTAGTTCTTTAGCTTCGTATTTGACAATGTCGTCGTTAAGGCCCTTGCTTTCTGCCCACGACTTCCAAACATTCATCCACGTCTTAGTAGTTTTGACTGTATTTTTGTTTAGTGCTATTTTGGCGAGCTTTTGTATTTCCTCACCGGAAATTTCCGGGAATTTTTCCGCCATTTTATTTAAACAAAAGCAAAAACGTAATTGTGCTCAGTGTTGTCACGGTAACCTTGTTATACCATCCATTTTTGCTGTTATACCACTATTACGTGGAAATAGTGATACTATCGACCAATCAAATCTCCGAAATTTCTCGGCTTACATTATAATTGTAAGAAATATACCGTAAACTGCAGCTTATAATACAACTTCGTAAGGGCTTTTACTGAGATAGGCTTACAAACGGAGATGCTTATATCCGAGGGGGGCTTAAAACCGGAATAAAAAAAAAAAGCGGTCTAGAAACGAGCTACAGCCGTGTTGATCGAAACTTTAGGTTTTCATTTACTGGTTTTTAATTAAGCTTTAAATAAAAAAATAATTCAAAACAAGGAGAGCTAAAGGGGGACTTCATTCCTGGGAGCTTATAACCAGATACTTTTTTTGGTTTACAGGTAGATGGGCCTCTCACCGGTGGGAGGGGGGGGGGGCTTATAAGCGGCAGTTTACGATATCAGTTTTATATACGTGTGTAGCAGCCAAAACCTACAGAGCTTCCGAGTGTAGTTGGTAGTTGCCAGTTTAGTATTACGTAATCCTTGGGCTAGACTAAGCAAAAAGCTTTTCAGTTGTTTGTATAATAACAGTGTTATCTTTGATCACATGCAGGTTGCTTGTAGACAACTAGGGTTTCTGGGCGCCAAAAGGTACTACAGACATCCCGGGGGAACTGGATATATTTGGTTGAACGATGTCAACTGCCAGGGAACTGAGATGAGTCTGGTGGAGTGCAAATATCGAACTACATATTTTTATTGCGGTAAGTCACATAGAGAAAGAACGCAATCCGATATCACGATATATGGTTTCATTCATGGCTCGGTGGTTTTTTTTTAGTTGACTAGTATTAGAGAGCTTAAGCAAACCACGACGGCAACGACAACGAGAACGCCACGAAACAAAATTTTAATGAGTAGAACAACGGCTGTGTAAGTGCAAAATAAATCTTTGGACATTTTTTTGCCGTCCTCTGCAAAACAACAATGTTAAATGACTAAGGTCTGGTTATTTTGAAGAACGCGAACAACGGTAGCTAATGTTCTGTATTTTCATTTGGAATTGAACGCTGGCATTGCATATTTAGCTTGAGCATGTTCTGAGGCCAATAGGTGCACTAAACAGATCTAGACAATTACGAAAAGGTAAAATAAAAAATCTGTTTTTTTTTCTAGGCGTTGTCCTCGGGGTCGCCTTCATCATTGTTTAAGCTCTCTTTCTTCACAGGGACCCTTCTGGAAACCGTTCTTTGCATTGTCCTCTAAATACATACAGTAAACGGGATACAACTGACCTTCCTTTCTTTTTTCTTACCATTACGTGCATCAAATTATTTGAACTCGAACTTTTGGCACTGCTGGAATCCTAATTGGACACAGTTAAATACAGAAGTAAATATTTAAAGACACTGCACGGTTTTAAGAAATTCTTGACAAAAATCGACCTTGCCCCAGTTGTTCAAAGGGTGGATAACGCTATCTGCCGGATAAATCACTATCCGGTGGATAGCATACAGTTTAACTCCTATTAAACGGCCACCCTCGGGGAAATGAATGGTGGCCGCTCAAAGGAACACAGCTTACAGTAAAACAATAAGTGCAATATCAATAATTTTGATGGCATCGAAAATAGCGGAGGCTGACCAAGGTCCTTTAAAGGAAGCTGGCCGTTTATAGAGAAAAAACAATAGAAAAGCCCTCATCGGGACTGTGATTACTGGCCGCCTAATAGGGGTGTGGCCGTTCATGATAAGTGGCCGTTTATATAGGGGTTCGACTGTATTTTTTTTGTTATTTTACTTATGCACTGGTTAGCGATTTACCCTGTGGATAGTGTTATTTATACCCTTCGAACAACTTGGCGTTGGAATCTTAAAATGATATGATGCTTGAATAAAGCATTTTTTTCCTTGCCAGATCACGATAGAGATATTGGATTAGAGTGCTACAGCCTGGCAAACTGGAAAGGAATTGAGTTTTCTAGTTCCGAAAAACTCTCCTCTCTTCAATATGTGGACGTGTCCCTAGCACACGAAGCAATGAAGATTAGGGAGGTTACTCCAGATCTTGACCACGTGACAGTTAGAAGCTCTATATATGGAGTGAGGTCTGCCAATGCAAGTTCTCCGCTGACCATTAAGGATAGCAGTATCGGCGGTAACGTGTTTGCAGTGATTTCTGACAATGCAAGTTCTCCGCTGACCATTAGGGATTGCATTATCAGCGATAACGTGTTCGTAGGCATCCAAATTAAAGACAGATCAAAGGGACTTACGATTGAGAACACTGTAGTGAGCAACACAATTAAGGGACACGGGTTGAGTTATAACCTAGATGCTGATCCAGTAAATTTTTGTTCTGACGAAGTGGAAAATATGACTTCATTTCCAATTTTTTTCGAAGCGTTGGGCAAACCTAGAACGACTGGCGACTGTGCCAAGGTAGGTAACTAGGCATTAAGTTTTTGTCTAATTAAGTGAAGTCTGTTACCTAGCCTTCACATCCACGGCTGATCATGCAATTCGGGGTTGCAACATGAGACTGGAAGGGATGCTTGTCCAGCTACCTCTCTCCCTCCCCAAAGTTGCGTCAGTGTAGCATTATTATGTGCGTTTAGTTGGAAGGGGAGGGAGTGGCAATCAAGGCAAAGGTATCTTTCCATGTAAAGAAGAAAAGACAGAGGGACATTGGACTGAATCTTTGAATTACATACTGAGCACTGGACCACTGGGCTGCAGCCAGGAACTCGTTTTTATCTGTATTTATTCATTCATTCACTCAGTTGAATCTAGAACGCTTTGATTTTGATCATAATTTATTGCGCTTTTCTTTAACTTAAAAGATTCGTGTTTTTTCACTATGTTCAAGTCCTATGGCAAATTATTCCAAATTTGTTCACCTTTATATTTAGATAAAAATTTCGAGAGTTTGACCACTATACCTTGAACATTGCTTCTGTAAGGAAAGATCGAAATGAGCACTTTTTGCACTTTGTCTCCCCCCCTCCCCCCTTACTTCCACCCCTAGTTTAAACAGGGTTAAGTAGTTTAAAAGCCATGGAACAGATCGAAACCAAAAATAGAAGGAATACCTAGTAAAACGTCGAGATCAAAAAGAGTTGTGTGTTTTTTGGGCAAACAAAAATATTGCCTTGTCACGCAACTAGCAACATTATAGGATATGAAACATTACATTTTACTTCTTTGAGTTCTGACATTTTCCCTCTAGACTATTAAAGCTAGTCCGGGACAGCTCTTGACTGTGTATTATCAATCAATGACTGGAGAAGACTTCGAACTAGATGTACGCGATGGCAACAACAAAAACGCCTCACAACTTGAGCTTGTCAACGAGTCGACAGGTGTCAGTCAGGCTGTCACGCTATCGTCAAGTTCTGGTCACGAACTCTACATAAGGTTTCGATACAGCGCGGGATACAGAGAAGAAGTCAGAATAAGATTCGTAATCACGGACGGTAGAGGTAGGGAGTTTTGCTGTTCATTTATAATTTTTTTAATTGATTAGAAAACACCCTGTGTGAAAGCGCGCACTGGAAGCCATACTTCCATAACTCCAAAGAGACGCAGAGAGAATTTGCATTTTGTTATCAAAATAAAAACAGGTGATTTTCTTTTTCTTTTCCCGCAGTCTTTTCTAAAACAAATAGAAAACACCTTCTTTGAGTTTCTACCAAGTTATAGAAACACTCGTGGAAGTTTAGGAGAACTCAGAAAAGTTGTGAATACAATCGGCCCGCGGCTCGTGTCCCTACAACATTTCTCATTCTTCCAAACCTGCACTCATGATTCTGTTACTCGATACAAGCCAAGAAAAGGTTTTCTGTTTCTTAAATACCACATTCCCATCAACTCGTTCCCAAGGTCTCTCATCTTCAAGAGAGGAGAGACCCTGGTTGGGTGATGACATGGTAGGTTGGAAAGATGAGAGACACTGAGAAGGAGATGAACACGTGAAGAAACACGTGAAGGCTACCTAGTCTAATACATATCTTTCAGGAAATGCATGTGTCAACCTCCGCTGAGGTTACGATTCTTTTTCACTACGGAAAGTTTTATTCTCAGATTCTAGTTGTATTCTGACCTTTCATGTCTTTTCAGTTGCTCCCTCTCTCGTCATATCAAACTGCACATTCCGTGACAACCACAAAAAGGGCGTCTCCTTATCAGACTTTATGGGAAATACGATCATTGGCACAACTACTGTGATTCGGAATAATGCCGGAGGCATGACCGCTGAACGAGTCTCTGGAACACTCGCAGTTACCAACAGTCATTTTATCAACAACAGCGCTAATGGTTTGGAGATCTTGGACAGCAGCTTTCTGTCATGTAATCTGCACGAGCTGTCAAGCAAAGAAAATGAAGGCAATGGGTCATATTTCCATTTTGTTGCTTCTCTTGATAGTAATGTGTCTCACTCGGCTTTTGTTGGAAACGCCCACAATGGAATTGTAATCGCTAATAGCGCCAGTCACATTGCATTCAGGAACGTCACGGCGGTTTTAAACAAGTACAGCGGCGTTCAAATTCATGATGGCCAAGTCTCGTCCAGTTTCGAATCTTGTAATTTGTCGAGCAATAGAGAAGACGGTTGTTACATATCAAACCAGGCCGGAGATCATCAGTTCTTCAACTGCACGGCAAATTCCAATTTGAGGCATGGTGTTAGCTTCTCCGACCCTTCGTCTGCACCAAGGCACTTCTTCGAGCAAATAAGTCTTATAGATAACACCATCAACGACAACACGCAATATGGATTCAAACTATCTCCCGAGGGTCAGTATAGCAGTGACTCAGCTAACATTACCATGGTAATCATCAATAACCAATTCATGCGTAACGGCAGAGGAGGCATCTTTTTGTCTCCAGATCATTACTGGTGGAAAAAACCAAGAAGAGTGCAGGCAAGCGTTACAGACAATCATTTTGAACAGAACAAAGTAAACACATTTCACGTTTTCTGTGTTTACCTGGAATTGGTTATTGAATCCAACACATTCATAAACAACACGGATAAAGTACTGAGCTTGATGAACAACAACCGCTGTGGCTCAAACAAAGGTCGGGACCCTAACCTTAATCCTGTTAAGGTGGAAATAAATGAAAACAGATTCATGAAGAACCGCGCTGAAAATGTTTTATTTATCGACTTCAGTTCGTTCCCTGAAGCGGTTTCTGCTATCGTGAGGAATAATACGTTTGAAGACAACGAAGCCGCAACGAAAGACCTTTTTCCAAATTTTTATCGTCGTTCAACAACTCGGGCAGTGATCGTTCTTAAAGAAGGTAGTTTTACCTTGAGCGAAAACATTTTGGAAAATCCCAAGTTTGTGTACCAGCTCTCAACCTTGCGTCCTGATTACCAACGAAGTATTGATGCTAAATTCAACTGGTGGGGAACAGCAGAGGAATGCGAAATCGTGGACAGAATCTTTGATTTCCAGCACAGGGTACAATTGTCTCCAGTGGAGTTCTTCCCTTACCTTCTGTCCTCAAACAAGACAAGAGTCATTAATTCAAGCATACCAAGACTATCCTGCTTTCTTAAAGGTGCAACGATTGGTGGGATCGTAGATAGACCGCTGGCCTTATTGAGCGAGGAGTCGCCTTACGAAGTTCGAGGTGACATCATCATCCTGACGAATGGGTCGCTGTCCATTCCGAAAAATGTGACGTTACAGTTTCCTTCCAGGTCAGCGATGGTTGTACAAGGAACGCTTCTGGTCAATGGAACAGAAAACGAAAAAGTACGATTTCTAAAAAAGCAACACCGAGAAGAATTCCGACTGGGTGGAGGGACTGGACCGTGGGAGGGTAGAGTGGAATTTTTGGTCAATGATACCTGGTGGCCATTGTGCTTGTCCCCCAACAGCTCTTTCACCACCAAAGCGAAAAGCATTTGCCAACAACTCGATCTCTACTATGAAACCTATGCTACACATTCCCCTCCTGGCCAGGAAACTGGCTTCGTCCACGACGTTGTCTGTGATGAGAACGCTACTGGTGATACAATGAGCTGCAGAGCCAATACCTGGAGTTATGGACCTACATGTTTTGGAAATATTGTGCAAGTCTCCTGTCAGCATTACAGCTGGGCGGGGCTTCATCTGGCGATGTCAAACCATCAAAGTTCATTGGAACACCTGGAAATCCAAGATGCTGGCTACGACTATCGCAGTGAAATCCAGATTCCTGGGGCAGCTCTCAAAGTAGATCTGTTTCACCACAATATAAGCAATGTTTTCATAAACAATTCAGTGGGTATCGGCGTGCAACTGGCATACCATAATTTGTTTCACAACCAGTCCTTGATGCCACATTCTACAATATCAAATACAAAATCTCACGGTGTTCTGTCGAAGTCCCCTTCCCTGTCACTTACAGACGTGAAGATGACAGGGAATGACGGCAGCGGTTTTGTTCATGAAAGTTATTGGGATAAAATAAACAATTTTGCAGCTGAAATGGCCAGTGCAGATGTGAACAAGACTCTCCACGTCTGCTCGGAAAACAGAACATTTCTACGAGCCAACAAAGTGTTCTATTTCACCTTAGAAGCACTTGAACGGAGCTCGCATCTCAGATGTCAGCATATCATGGAAACAGAGCCCGGTTACAAAATCGTTCTTCAGAGTCTTTATTTTACCTCTTCGTATCGCAAGTCAGAACGTGATTTCTTACACGTATACGATGGTGCGAATGCATCAATTGGTCCACCGTGGAAGATGGAAGCTTTACCATGGAAGAATCGTTATGTTTACAAACAAATCATCCAGTATTTATTCAACTCTACCAAATCACGTGTCGTGTTTGATCTGAACAAACGCGCCTGGGTGCATCTTGCCACCAACTTCATTGCGTATACAGTGAAAGGTTAGTCATCATTTGCTGTTTTCTTTATTAAGGTGCGATAATTAGTTTTCTTAATTTAGCTACGTTAGTTATTTATTCACTTAGCCCTTTTTAAAAAAGATCTATATTCCTCGATATAGACGTAACTACCAAGCAACTTTACATCGATCGAGTCCATGGGGTTTTCTTTACACTTTAATTATGTCAAAATATACATCAAAACATACATGTTCAAGTCATCCTTAGATTTTTTTCAAATCGTCATCATTCAGAAGAAATGATAGTAGCCTTATGACTAGTGCTGCAACGACTGTCCATGTTTGATGACTGGAATATACCAGAAAATTAGACCCTTCGAGTCCTCATCAGTCTATTTCCCTGAGTGCGAGAACGGAAAGGATGTGGTGTAAATGAATACAGCCTTAGTTTATTTAAATTGTTTATGGAGGTGGTAGTGAAGAGGTGAGAGTCATGATATAAGGTAAAGCCTGCAAACAAGCCAAGTGGACCATCAGGCTGACGCTCATCTCTGATTTCTGTAGCATGAAGTGACTAGGCGTATTCCTACTCCTCCCTGGATGGGATGCCAGTTCATCACGGGGTTACCCCCAGCATTGAGGTCGCCGGTACCTATTTACACACCTGGGTGGAGAGAGGCACTGTGAGAGTAAAGTGTCCTGCTCAAGAACACAACGCTCGAACCCGGACCGCGCAATCCGGAGCCGAGCAAACTAACCAAGAAGAAACGTTTAGTTTTATGGAAGAAAAAAAAAACAGTTCTCTTTATTCAGTGGAACTAGACGAAATTGGCATTTATCAGTTATATTCTTTTTAATTTTGTAGAGAACGAACAACTTCGTTATATCAGTGGGGAGATCAACATAGCTCGAGTAAACATCAGCAATAGTCTTCAATACGGAGTCCTTATAACAGGAAACTCGTTAAAATCTCTCAGCATTACAAAAACAGACATTACCAAGACCAAAGGCTGTGGAATATATATTAGACCATGGGACATTAACATCGTTAAAATCATGTCAACAAATCTTCAACAGAATTTAAAGGGGATTAGTCTTCCGGAAATGACTTCTACAGAATTAACGATCGAGAACTGTGTTATCAATGGTTCTGTGTTGGAGGGCGTGGGTATTGAAAACGAAGTCGATAGTGCTATACGCATTGTAAACACCAGTGTCACGTACAATCATTTCGGAGTCAGGATCTTTGATCAGAAAAGCTTTAAGTTATTCGTCAGCGGTAGTACATTTTCTTGGAACAAGTATGGAGCCATTTATTTCTATCGCTCCCTTTTTTTTGACGTCAAAGGCGATTTGCCAGTCGTACTGTTCAAGTCCAATTATTTCTTTCGTAATCAGGGACTCGCTGTTGACATCAGAACCAAGGGTTCTTGGGTATTTTTGAATAACACTTTTGAGGAAAATCGAGGTATGTCTGTCGTCTCATTTCACAGATTTGACCGTGCTGGCTGGTCATCGCCCTTAGTTGTCCATAGTAATTTGTTCCTGGCAAACGAGTGCCCAGATAAAGCGGTGATTAACATTGGAAGTGCAGTGACGCGTAATGATGTAATCATTACAAACAACAACTTCACGTCCAATTTAGGACGCTGTGTGTTCCGAGAAGAGACACCTGCATTTTTACCCGCCCATGTTCCAATTTCCATCACAGATAACCTGTTTAATGAGAATAATTGCGAAAATAATAGTGTCATAGAGGTCCTTCACTTAGACGAAAACGCAACTTTGGTGAACAATATTTTCACACGAAACAGGGGAGAGAACGTTGTCTTTCTTCAAGTGACCCATGGCATCGACACAGCGATTCAGGGAGGAAAGATCGCTTTCAACAACAACACTTTATCCAATAACTTTGCTTACATCTCATCACATTTGTCTCCTGCAGACGATTCTTGTGCGCTTGTTCTTTCTGGAATTTACAAAGAATCAGGTATCAGGTTTAACAAATTTAACAATCCCAGCTTTACGAGGGAACTCTGTGTCAGGTTCCCCGCCACTTCTTGGAGTGACGTTGTGGATGTGACACATAACTGGTGGGGTACAGTTGTTGGAAGCGAAGTACGTGACAGGATTTCAGATTTTGATGATAATTACGATTTTGCTATTGCCGATGATTGGCCTTTTCTTCTGAGTGGCGATGACCCAACTTCAACCACCGTCAATCAACACGATTTCAAACAACATGGAAAAGTTCTTTCGGGACGATTGTTTGACTCTATAACACTAAAAGCCTCTCAAAGCCCGTACAGCGTGACTTCAGATTTGACCGTTCTAGATAACGTCACGCTAACTATAGAAGCAGGAGTTATGGTCAAGGTAAGCCCAGGGATGAGCATACTTGTTGTTGGAGCGCTCAAAGCTCACGGAACGCTTGACAAACCAGTTACATTCACGATACAGGAGCCTGCAAGCAGTAATAAAGATTCACTTCTCCCTGTGCGACTTATGCATGGGAATTTTCCCTGGGAGGGGAGGGCAGAGGTGTTTCACAACAGGTCTTGGACACCAATGTCTGCTCCCACCAATATGCACGTGAGGAACATCACTGAAGTAGTATGTAGACAGCTTGGATATGGTCCACCAGTCGCTACCGTGGTAAGCACTGATGCATTTAGCCAGAATGCCAACGGGTCGCAGCCTGTAGAATTTCTTTGTCATGGAGACGAAACATTTTTACATGACTGCCTTACAAAGCCGCCGACACTCGATTCCAGCAGTATGATAGATGTTATAGCGAAGTGTCGGGGGACATCCTGGGGAAATCTACGTTTTGTGTCTTCCAAAGACGAGAACATGTCCCAGTCCGTCTTGACTCATGTTCAGTTTTCACACTGTGGTAACCGCCATGGAATGGCTGTCCCAGCAGTAGAGGTGGTTACAAATGTGCCCAAACTGGAATCCATCATTGTGCGAAACTGTACATCTGGTGGGCTACAAGTTTACTCTCCGAGAACGGACGTACATCTCAAAAACAGCACTTTTGTGGACACCGGAGGAGTCGGTTTAAGCTTTGTACAGACAAAACGCAACATTTTCGTGGATAGTTCGGAATCATCAAGAAACCAAAGAGGTATTGCCTTTGAGGAAGCAAGTGCCCAAAATGTCCCTCGAGTCCACTTTGGAAGAGTATCTCTATGCAGTGAGAAGAAAGCTGTTTTTGTAAAGAATCAAGTGCATCTTTATTTTGATATTCCAAGACCCAAGAGTACAGCGATAGGTTGTCAGAAAGTGCTGACGGTGGAGAGAGGTAAAGGAATAAAGTTAACTGTGTTATACTATTTGGGAGAGCAACGTTTTGTAATGTACGACTCCATTAACACTACTACAGCAGTTGTGGACAAGTGGAATCACCGTATAGCGGAACTTGTTCATAAAGAGTTGATTATACCACGTGATGCTATTTTGGTGCAGTGGAGAGGAGATGTCAACTCTGAGATCGCTATTTTAGCAGAAGCCATAGGTATTAATGGTAAGAACGTTTTTTAGAAACATTTTCTCAAGAGCCCATCACCAGGAGCGTGCAACTCCCATAATGAACCTATGTCACGGCATTTTCACAGACCGGTGTATTTTTTTGGATTTTTTTCCCGCGATATAGGTCAGTTCTGGTCTAAATGAGCATGCATCGGTGAGGAAAGAAATGGTTGTTTTTCTCTTTAATCTTTCAGTAAGATGATGACGTTGGTTAAAACTAAGTTCGTGTTTGTGATTGGTCTCTGAGGTTCCTGCGGTGTCTGAATTCGCGGTAAATTCAAACTAAAGATAGATCGGTCTATGAAAACACCGTGACATGAATATTGGGTGGTTGCACGCTCCAGGTGATGGGCTCCTGATTTTCTAGAAGTTTAATTTTAACCATATCTAGCATGAGCATTTTTTCTTTCGTATTTCTGGGAGGAGGGATTTTGTGCCTCTCCCCTCCCCCCCCCCCCCCCGTATTTCCGAAATAGTATTCAAACTTATATAATGTGTAAAGAATCCAAACCTGTTTACATCACTGCATGATAATCACGTGTCAATTATGACATCAAAAACGAGTGAGATGCTGACGATTTAACTCAGGGGCAGAACTAGGGGGAGGGTGTAGGGGGTGCACACTGAAGCCTTTCTCTTCGTATTCGCTTTTAAAATTTGTTTACCTCACCAGTCAGTTACGCCATTCCTTAGTGGTGCACCCCTTCCTAAGAAAAATCATGGATCCACCGTTATAACTAATGTTTAACTGATATGCTCAGGACAAACGCTGTTGTGGTACATCTTTTCAATTTGATAGTTACCTTGAAATGGTTTGGTCTTTTAGACGATATTTGGGATAAAATTGCAGGCATAGCCTCGGATATAAAATATCTCACTGGACATAGACTGGACACTTTTTTTTTGCTGCTACAGCGTGCTGACGAGACCCAACCAGGTCGAAAGAGCTGTCCACGGTTGCAATTCTTGGCTTTCAATTTGGACTCTATCATGTCGTTGTCGCGTTAAGTTTACTATATAGTAATCAGCCTTGCTTCATTATTATAGATTTTATTGCATTTCAGTGATTACATTTCATGGAGCCGTTACTTATGAATGAAAGTAGATTGAATATAAAGTCGAGGCTAATATCCTGCCATTTCTTAATCCACAGATGCTCCATGCACCTACGAGCTTGACTTGTGCGGCTGGCAGACATTCACCAATATGTCAATAAATGGAATTAATGTTACGCGGACATGGAAAAGAGTCACCAAACATTTCTTGAGAGATGGCGCATCTGATTACACTTACGGCTCTATCAAAGGTCTGTATTTAGTTGATAGTCTAACAGGGCCCTATGTATAAAGGTCGAGTATGCCCTTCGTCTCGCTTTGGGAGGCAAATCACGGATTTGGGTCTCGCTTAAGGTGTTTAGGACGAAACGTCACCATTTTTCGCCGTAAAGGTATCTTTTAGGGTTGCACCTGAAGCAATAATAAACGAGCGCTGTCTGTCTTTTTTTAAAAGGTATCTTTCAGGAGTCAAATAGAGCACGCGTCACGTACAGTTTGGTCCTGCATAGAGGTTTAATTCAAACTTTCTGATGAGAATCTCGAGTTCCCTCGGGTAGGTGAGAGGCTAACTGCAGTGTAATTCGGCTATTAATTTATTTGTTTAATTTCTCCATCTCAGGAAAATGGCTATACGTTGGCAATGAACAAAAGCCATATGTTGGCGGGCGCGCAGCCATGATCAGCCCTCCAATTACAAACCAGTCCAAGATATGCTACATTGTGTTCTTTTACCGGGTGGGCAAAAAAGATAAAGCTGGACTGTCACTCTACATACAGACAGGTTAGTCTAGGCTGTCACTATACATACTAACAGGTTAGTCTGGTCAATTAATTTATTCTCTTCTATAAGCGATCATCAAAATCATTCTTGTGAGCTTTCTAGCGGAGCTCCCGCGCCGAAAGTGCGTCAGTGGGGCCCCATACCTTAGAATATTTGGTAACTCATCGAGCTAAAAAATTTTAAGTCTCGATAGGTTCTTCTTAACTGTATTTAAAATGTTACCGTACCATGAGGTGCTTTTGGTAAGTTAATTTTTGCTATTATTGCTCGAATGTTCTGCGGAAATCATCTTAAATCAAATCCGCTATTACTTCGATCCATTTCAGGCACAAAATACAGAGCAAAGCATGCATCACATTTTTTCAGTCCAGTTTGCTTGACGAGTCATCGCTAGTGAATTTAAGGGCTACCCAGAAGTTGTATGTCCGGTATTTTTAGCGAAGCCACTGCGCGCCAAAGGCACGGCAGCGGAGCCCCAGTACCAAAGAAAATTTAGTAACCAATCGATCTCAAAAGTTTTGGTTGTCAAGTGACTGTCCGTACGTACATACGTACGTGCGCCAAACCAAATGACTTGAAAAATAAATGAGTTGCACCATTATCATAGGTACATCTTTGATATTGAACATCTATGTTATGGTTAATTGACTATTGTCAAAACAAGGTATCCGCTGACCAGTATCGCGTGACCATATCGCAAGCTCAGGTTAACAGCTCATCGATGTCACTTGCGGTTTTTTGAAGTTTAGTGCTTACCAGGTACTGGTTTTCGATTGATCGCGGGCTCAAATCAGGTTATTACTCTAGGGGAGAAGGTGGGAGTACGTGCAAAGGCAACATTTTGGCGCAAATTAGCCCCCGGAGCGTTGTTGACTTTTCTTCCAACATAGTCCTTGCACAATCGTTTCTTGAAAAGTCCCTTATATATTGTGTGCGTAATGTCTACAATCTTGGTTACGCTTAATGGGTATAGGTTGTTAAAATAACTGGAAAAAAGGGAAACCACACGCTGAACAATTACATGCTCATGAATGTTGATCATTTTTTGAGTTTCTGACCCTAGAAAAACAAATCCTCTTTTTCCTTTATGGATAATTACTGCAATAAGTAGCTCAACTTTTAGCCTTCAATAAATCTGTATGTTATTTCTTAAACTCATAAATAATTCATCACGTTTAAACAAACGAAATCATGGCCGTGACGGTGTTTGAATATCTGATCTTAATTAGCATAGACTTTTACGATTTCATTTCTCCGTTTAATTTCTCCTTAATTTTAGTTTCGATTGAGAAGTTATATAAAACACTCAAGATAGTGTTTGACCACATTACCAAACACCTCGAAGTTCGTCAAAAATACTCCAATGCGCGTCGCATTTTCAACTCTCTTCTCACTGTTTGGAAATGTGGTCAAACACTGTCTTTCGTGTTTGATATATTACTTTAAAAAATCTTGAGCATTTCTCTTCTGTTTTGTATTCTATAGGAACGTTTCCCGCAATTGAACAGAGACTTCTCTGGAGCGCCAAATCTAAAAAGTGGTGGGAATGGAAAAAGGCCATCGTAGAACTTCCACAAGATTTGGATGAGTATAGAGTGTTGTTTGAAGGTGCATTTGAGTCATTCCAACCTCCACCATATCATCCGAGAAACTTTGTGATTATCGACAACCTAGAACTAAGAAGATGTTCGGTTAAAGGTAATCTATTCATCTATTCTTTGTTACGTGTTATATCAGTGAACGTATTTTAAATAAATAGCCATACACATTAACGGTAGTTACATCAACAGTTTTCTTTAACGTCCATACTGGTAAAGCCTTCTGAAAAATTATTTATATCTGAGCGATTTCGCAAAAACATGCCCGCTAGCGACCTTAAACGTAGGAGGGGCGCCGTCACGGCCAGGCTCGGCACATGGCCCAGGCACTGGCCTATCTGCTGGAGGTTTGCTGGCTGCCAGCTGTTAAAAGAAGTGGGGAGGGGAAGGTGTCTTGTACTGACACCCCCAGCTAGCTGGACTTTGAGTTTTCAGTGTTAAATAACCTTGATATTGACTGTGTTTATGGGTATTTTACTCAGTTGTTGAAACTTGTTTGAGGCTTCTTTGTTGACATGGCACCCTGCTGGAGTGGTCCATGCCACGTGCATGCGTGAGGGGGCCAATCTCCTATCCAGGGGGGTGGTCAGAAGACTTCTGGCATGTGGGACTGTCTTTGAGTCAATACGGGCATGTTTTTGAGAATTCGGTCAGATATACACGCGACTATTTGAACATTTGAAAGCAAGAATTCTCAAGAGTAGCATTACATGGTCTGAAATGGCGCAACAGACCGCAGGAGACGTCAAAATGTGGTAAGAATATCAGTGACACACTCGGCTATCGCCTCGTGTGCCACATTTTTGTTCTTATCACAGTTTGACGTAATTTGTGATCTATTACTAAACAGAAACACTGCAACATGAAATCAATTTATTTAAAAAGTGATGACTGAACTCGAATCATATCAACCATTTTTCTTTCTGTAGGAGAACACCGCATTTCCAACAGTGTATTCAGCAACAACATCCACCAAGCCATAAACTACTCCTCTGTAACCGATAAAAGCAACAGAAGACCTGGTTTCACCATTGAAAGGTGTAAACTTATCGACACGGCGATCTCTGCCTCAAACGTGTCTCAAAAGAGCGCCATTTCCCTAGATATTGAGGATAATAGTTTCACCCTCGCCAACAACTTCATCTCTGGAAATCTCTTGGGTGGAATTCAAGCGCGTTTAGGCCGGAGCGACGGAACAAGCTTTCCAAGAAGCTTAATATACGGCAATACGTTTTCCGGTAATGTGAATGGAACAATACTAGTACAAAATAGAACTGACTTTGAGACATATTTCAGCACTGTTTACATTACGGACAACATCTTTGAAAGCAACTTGGGCACTGGTAGCACCATGAAACTTTCTGAGGTGCAAAGTGTGATCTCAAACAATTTTTTCTACAACAACTCAGGGTTACACACGATACAATATAGCTTTTCTAGCAGGTGGCCCAAAGGACAGAAGTGTGAGTCAAACACTTTCTATCTCAACAAAGGTCTTAGCCAGAACAAAGGTGTAACTATCGAGTCCAACGGACCAATGGAATACCACGGCAACAACTTTAAGAATCCGTCCAACCTTTACGAGTTCAGTTCAACGAGACAGGTCGATTCGATTTACAGTTACTGGTTTGGTACACCGAGACCATCTGACCCGATTGATGCGACCCTGAACTGGTGGGGCGTTGAAGAAGGCTCTTCCGTTGCTTCACGCATTTACGCTAATAAAGACGATTGGAGGTGGGCTACAGTAGAATATATACCATTCCACAAGTTGCCACAGGGAAACTTTTTTTCAAGTAAGTACTAGGTAGTTAAATGGGCGGTGGCTTTTGGGGTTTGAGGCGAGTTAACGTTTTAGTGTGACTCGGGTCCTCGTCAGTGCCTCTTATTACACAAGACGCCCCTCTGTAGCCAGTGTACAGTGTCCCCATCATCCTGGTAGCCAAGGTGTAAAATGTCCACGTACTGAAGCCACCATTGTTAATACAGAGACTTTGTTGTGAGTTTCTACTTCTTTGTGATCATCTCCCTGACATTCCCGTCCCTTTTGATATCATCTCCCTAAAAGTCTAGTCTCTTATGATATTTTTAACTCAATACGTGCAAGAACCTTATATTGGGTTAACTGGACCAACTTGCAAAGGCAGCTAAACGGGGAACAATTAGTCTCGCGATAACATAGTTTCACTTCATTGATGAGAATACAATCACGTTACTCGAAGTTTTTCAAATTAACAGAATGTATGATGTAGACATGACATAACATGTATAGACCTAGCAATTTTTCTTTCACAATTCTGTCCAAACCCTGGAAAGGCGCAGTGAGGTTAACCCTATGTAAAACACCAACTCGTGAGTCAAAGCCAGACCACAACACTGGGAACTCCGTGCCCTACTCTTTGCGACAAGTGTGTTAACCATGTGACACCAATGATGCAGGAGACGGGGCCTACGATTTATAGTCCTTATACAAGAAGACTTGAACGTCTAACCATAGATGTAATTACAAAGGTAGCACATTCTCCTCAGTTAAGACCCTGAGTGTTGGTCCGGTCTAGGACTCAAACACTCGACCTCCCGTGCAGCAGTCTGCCGCTCTACCAAGCGACGGTTAGATTAGTGTTTAGTTATACTGATGTTATTTGTTATTTAGATGGTTGTCCCGTCAGCTGGCTGAGAGCAAAATCAACGTGCTTCGTGTTCAGAGGTGGAAGTAAAACATTCAAGGAGGCCCAGGATTACTGCCAGGTACGCAATTCAGTAGTGATTTTTTTTTAATACCTGAGCGGGCAGGAACCACGTGCTTCACTACTTGATTGACTCGGCTGGACATTGACTCACTGGACATGATTTTGTTGTATTTTCGGGGAACAGGATTGGCGCAGTGGCGACAGCGCTCGCATCCAACCAATGTGGCCTGGGTTCGATTCCAGCCCGGTGCCACAAGTGGGTTGAGTTTGATGTTGGTTCTTGCCTTGCTCCAAGACTTTTTCTCCGGGTTCTTCGGTTTTCCTCCCTCCACGAAAACCAACATCTCCAAATTGCAATTAGACCAGGATAGACGACCCGCATGAAAACCAGTCAAGACTAATGGGACTTCCTCTCTAAATATTGTAGTTTATTTTGTTTTTACGCGACAAACAATGCGCGATGTTAAAAGTAATATAACACATTCCACCATATTTGCGATCACTATTGAGTAATACTCCGTTGTGCAGAAAACCAATCAAAACTCAAAGCAAATACATGACACCGACGCAAAGCGCGGGAAAATGTGTCCACGCGAGTCACGACAGGCTTTGGCTTCACTTCTGATTGGATGACAAAGTGGCCCGAGGTTATCAGCGAATCACTTAGGCCTAGGGCAAACGTCGAATCCATTTCATTGACTGCTATATACTTGTGTTTCAGTACCATGGAGGACATTTGGCATCGACTTATATACCAGAAGATATGGATTTTATTAACAAGGCGATACCGGGATCAAGACCAGATGGAAAACCACTTGTTCCTATATGGATAAAAACCGAGGAAAACATGGTACTGTATGAAATCTCACTGGGTAAAGAGAATTAAAAAGTACCCATTGTCTATTGTGTTTTACTTGCTCTTCTCTCTGAATTCCCTGAATGTGTAAGACATGATAGTCTAGCAGTTCTAGCTGTTAGTGGATCGGGTCTTCGAACTCTCTTTTAAAATTTGCCTCTAACTTTGCAATAAAATTTTAGCAGTTGCGATGTAATGGTCAATTCTGTATGAGACGCGCTTGCAGGAAGACTCTCTATGGAACGATCTTCCCGAGGAACTTCGTACTGCAAAATCCTTAGACCTCTTCAAGAGATGCATTAATAGATCGATGGTTCTCTGCATCGGACTCCCACACGGCAAATATGAAAACTAGTAAATAGAAAATCTTACATGTCATGTATTTTCTTTTTTTCTGTTACTACGTACCGATATTGGTAACTTATTATAACTAAAGTTTTCATTCATTCATTCATTGGTAGTTGTATTCATCAAAACATGATGATGATGAATACAACTACCATAATTCCCTGCAGGCGCGTCTCAGAAAGGGAATTGACAATTGAAAGGTAGTAGGTCTTCACCAAGTAAAGAGATAATTATAGTAAGTAATTTTACGTTCGTTTACAAAGGGAGGGCTTTGAATAAGTGACAGCTAGCTGTATTGCAATAGCCTCAGACTGACTTGTTCCAATGTTAATAGCCTAACGCTTCGAATGCGGTAAAGTTTCAGATGGTTAATAAAAGATGTCTATATCTTCAATTCACCAGGTAGTGGGAAAGAGTGGTGAAAGATGTACCGTAATGACACTGGACAGAGCTCAAAAAATTGTCTCGTGTAACAGTCTGTACCCCTTTGTTTGCACAACAACTGCTCGTAAGTTATCAGTGTTTAACTAAAATAAAATAATAATAATAATAATAATAATAATAATAGCCATTTATAAAAATATTAGTTATCTTGTTTGTGTTTTTGTGTGAAGATCTAGGAACAGGTGATAACAGTTGCAGATAAAATGTCCCAATTTGTCTTTTAATTCAATTCAAAGCTTTGAATTATCAGAGTTTTTAAATCTAATATCATACTTTGGTAATCTTTAGGGTCGTGTTACCACTGTATACCGAACACAAATATAGATCCGCCAGTGTTGTGTGACAATCCAGCAGACTACGTCACGGTGAACTGCCCCCATAATGCGCCTTGCTTTAACACCACAGTAATGACGTCCACAAACAAACCGGTTTACGTCTTAGGTTGTGCGGACGTGAGTAGAATCATTTTTATATTACTTACACAATTTTCTTTAGAAATCCTTTTTCTCTCTTAATTTAGTCAACAAACCAAACATGTTCCGTGCTTCTATCAAGTTTCAGTATATAAGCCGTTCTCTGATTGGCCATATATGTTACTTGAACGACTAGTAGATTTATACTAAAACAACTCGGGCTGTGCCCTCGTCAACTATCACGAATTAGTTCACCACTACTTCTGACTGGTTTAAATTCATCATGTGACGCGATAGTGTTCGTCTGCGGAGAGACACTATCAGCCCATAGTCCCAGCTAGTCCGCGGAAAATACCCGGATGGATAGTACTCGTCCGTGAAAATCTTTCTGTAAACAGGCGGGCTTGTAGAAAAGAAATAACTGAAATTGTGTTTAGTGGGTTTTTGTCTGTTGTCTTTTTCAAATTTTACATTTGGCTGTCGCTTTCATCTAACAAATTTGGAAATAATTCAATATGATTTTCAATTTAGAGGGTTCGACCGACCACTCCCTCCCCCCCCCCCCCCCCCACCAGGGTTTAGGCTGACCATCAAAACTGAACTATAAATGTAACTTTTAAAACAAATGACAAGTAAAGATGACCAACATTCGCTATTGCGTAACAGTTGACACATATATGGAAATTACTATACCCGTTATCATACCAGTCTTGTTTTTCTTTCAGACCATCTCGTCTGACTCGCCTGCGGCAAACTGCTCTCAAACTGAGGAGCAATTGTGCTCATACATTACAGCGAGACTGGCAAGCGACTCTCAACTTATCAGCTCCTGTAGCTCTGTATGCTGCACGACAAACAAGTGTAATGGAAAGGACCCAGTCTACTACACTACTACTGTGTCAACAGAATCCATGGCACCATCTGCCACTGCATCAACAAAAGGTACACTAAGAGTTTATTTACTACAGAAAAAGAAACTGAATGAGTGCATCAAGTCACTCTTGACAGAACCCCTCTCCTACCAGAGCAAAATTACCCTGGGTGGGGGAGCGCGCTACTCCATATGTGGGCTATTTAGATGTGCCGCGGGAGAGGGTAGGATTTTCGAGGTTCTCGGTTCTTAAATAGGGTATCATGTTTGCCCTGTCTGCATTGAGTTCCCGGTGTGACCCTTTCATGAGGTACCTAAAATAAATTGTATCAGCTAAAATTGCAGTGCGTAAACGTCCATCTAAACGAAAAACAAATGATCCGTCAAACCTGAACTTACCGTTTACTTCCAATGTTGCAGAAACAAGATAAACTTGACCCGTTTAAGCTTTTCTCAGTTTTTGTTTTTCCTTTAGTGAATCAATATTCATTTGCTTCATCTTTGTGTAGGCCTAGGTCTGAAGACCCTTCGCGGCACACATCTATACAAAATTTACGGAAGAACCCTTCCCCTCCAGAGAATTATTCAAAGAGACGAGAAACGACCCAAGCTCAGTTCTAATGAGTTCTTTTTACTCTTATTGCATCAAAAAATATTCAATAGGAATGCCACGTGGAATAGCAGTACCTGTGCCCACAATGACATGAGTCCAAGGAGAGCATTATTCCCTTGCGCCGCTACGAGCCCTCTCTTTGCGTTCAATTCGCATCCTCTTCCGCGAAAATCTCGTTGAAAAACTTTGAGTACATGTACTACGGGCTTTTTTGGCCTTCTTGTTAATCAAATTTAAACAAACAAATGTTCTAATTTCTATTCCTTCCGAGAGAGGAAACTGGAGTAATGTTAAAAAAGTACTTGATCTTCAGGTGGGGCGGTGGCCTTACTGTTAGTGCGCTCGTCTCCGGATCGAGCGATGCTGGTTCGAGCCCTGGCGCGGGACACATTGTTGCGTTCTTGGGCAAGACACTTTACTCTCACAGAGTTCACTCTCACCCAGGTGTATAAATGGGTACCAGCAACATTAATGCTGGGGGTAACCCTGCGATGGACTAGCATCCCATCCAGGGGGGAGTAGAAATACTCCTAGTCACTTCATGCTACAGAAACCGGAGATACGCGCCGGCCTGATGGGCCACTTGGCTGGTACGCAGACTTGATTTTCATATTTTATTTTATTTTATTTGGCAGGTTTCGCTATTGACTGCTACGAGTGTATTAACCCGCGCGAAGTTTCTAAAGGAGACGAGTGTAACAGTGATAGATTGATCACGTGCCCTAGATCCTACGATAGGTGTATGACAATGAAGTACACCATGTCTGTTAGACAATCGGGCCCAGTCTATGTCGAGCACAGAGGCTGCTCCAACATTGCTTCGTGTGACCCGAAAAACCTGTTAAATAGTAAGTGCAATAATCGTAATTAGTGTCATGGAACTTGTGCCCGGGTACAGGGTCATGACCTTGAACTTGGGCGCTGAGTGGTACACGGTAGAGTGGCATCCCACCTTACGGCCATCTCGTTGTTACGCCCTCTTTATTCTGGCCGGAATAAAAGCTCAGTCAGTCATTTTCCTTCTTAAAGAACCCCTTCAAAACGACCACCCTTTTGTGGCCCTTTGGTGACCGGGAGGGTTCCACAGTACTTGGGTACTCAGAGTAACTAGTGTCCATACAACAGTTCTCGAGTACCAGGTGTGAACACAACCCTAATCGTCATTTTAAATATTGAGTTGGCGTGTCGTTGGCATGAAAGAAGAGCTCAAACAACGGAGCTGCACAATATTGACAAACCTTTTTTTTTTCTTTTTTAATCCAACAGGCTGCACGTTGATGAATGTCACTGGCATGGTTACTGACTGTTCGCTTGACTGCTGTCAAGATAGACTGTGCAATATGCCTAGAGCTCAAGAATCAATTACTAAGCCAAACAATCCACCCAAAGCACGAAATACAGGTTTTGGACTAGCTGCAAATTTTGGCACAACTTTGTTGGTTTTAGTACTGGCTATGTTTTCTAGGTATTTAGCCTAACCTGCACAGCCTACTGTTTTTTGGTTTTTTTTCCTGATATATATAGTTTCAAAATATGGCCACATTACACATCTCTCAGGTCAAAAACCTGAGAGTCGTCGTAGGTTAAGTTTTCTCTTTCTTGTTAAGTTTTTTGATGTTTTTTTTTAAAAAGCCGAAAGAAGTGCGGGTACATTTTGTAACCGGCAATCTACAATCAATTTAACAAAAAAAAAGCCTTGTGCTGTAGTTGATGATTTTAAGGTGACAGGCCAAAACGCAGGGACAGAAGAGACAATTTGTTGAGTTCCTCTTTGTTTCTCTTTCAATACGAGAAAACATCCCGTGGAAAAAAGGAATTCTTGTTATGTTTGAATAAAAATGGATACGCCGGAGAAATTTTAAAACGCAGCTTAGTTTCTACGGTAGGCCCACCGTCCACACTAATCCGTCACGAAAACGGAGCTTTTTGAAAACGTTCTTCAAACCGGAGGAATTTGAAAACGGTGGCTTTTCGTTTTAGTGTGAACGTTAAACCTTTTCAAAACGGAGCTTTTTCGAAAACGATGACGTCACGATAATAATATGATTTCTCTGTCCGAGTTTTTTTCAACCACAAATCCAAAATGGCCGGTTATTGTTGCGTTTTTCAACATTTGATGCATTATCAGAGTAAAACCTGCGTTTTTAAATTCCTCCGGCATAGTGTGGACGAGTCTACAGGAGATAATAGTCAAAGAGATGCAGTCGAGTTTGACTAGAAAACGAGGGCGAGTTGTCCAAGCGTAAATGTTTCCCCTCCAACCATTGGAAATTTTATGTTCTAAAAAACTACTTCTCAGCTTTTGAACTTGGTTCTCGGGTTAACATTTATTTTCTAGAACATCAAATTTCCGGGGGCAGCAATCGGTCACATTGTGCACAATTAGGTGCTACCCTCGGTAAAAAGTGTTAACTTACTTGCCTACAGACTCTCGATGCTACCCCAGCTATATCGTTTATATACACAACAATGGAAGAACTGGCAAGATTTATATGGAACTCGCTGAAACTCTCTATATACTACCGCCGGGATTCTCTCCTCTTCTTCAGGGGTAAAAATCGTGTTGTGGTGCCCCTGGGAATGTTTCATTTCACATTTTTACTGCCAATGTAGTACCAATGGTAGGGTTTTTAGAGCTCGCTGCAGTTGGAATTCGATAGTGATAAAGTTTCTGCATGGAAAATAACTAGTCTAGGGTAGGGTTGCAAAATCAAGTTGATCATGGTCTAGTAACGGTATCAGTGTTCTAGCGGTACACCCCTACCCAATAATTTACAGAGCAACCCCCCCCCCCCTCCCCCGGGGTTGCGAACTACATCAGCGTGCATGATTTCTGGACGTTTGAATCGAGTCAGACAGTGAGTGAGGAAAAAGTTTTTCCTGAAACGGTCAACATCTTGACTTATTCACGTACCACGGAGAAAGGTATCGCGCATCATAACAATAATAGTAGTGAAAACATTTATTAAAAAATGAAGCATTACAACTGCAAATTACATTGCCTTATCTAATTACCATTCTTATTGTCCTTCCCAACTCAAAATCGTGTCAAGCACAAAAAGTACTGTTAAAAACATTTTTTTAGGCACCCAGTATTTCTTAAACAAGATGTTGGTTTTTGCACAGTCCACAAGGTTCTCCGCGTAGCAACATCGAAATAAATGTACTGAAATATCTAAAGAAAATGATTATTTGAAATCTTAAATGCATAGCTAGTTAGAAATGAAAAACGTGCAATTCCTTCTCTGGCCTTTCAAACCCTGCCAGGTTTGTGTAATCAAACTAACAAGAACATAGAACTCATAATGAGACAAGCACACAGTTCACTAAACTCCTGGAAACTAATTCAGGACCAAAGCCAACAAAACGGCGACCAAACTTGCTACCAAACCAGAGATACGGGCAGCTGCATTACAGTTATCACCCTCGCAGCAGTCGATCTCGCATTTTGACAACATTCCTGTGGTGGCGTTTAAAATTTTGCACACTGTAAAGAAAATATATTCGCTATTAAGAACGATAATAATATCATTTTTCTATGTCGTTAAGGCGGATGACCCAACTAGAACTGGGGCGCATGCAGGATTTTAGAGAAGGGGGTTCGAGATATGGAATGTCGTGGACGTTTCCCTGTTGGGGTATCCTTGGGCATCCTTCCCCAGGGATATTATTAACATTGAAATCCTTGAAAATGGGATTTTCGGCATTTTGAGGGCAAGTCAGCATGTTACAATGTCTCATTTTTTTAGGCGTTTGCGACCGAGCTCCCAGACCCTCCCCTCCCCTCCCTTTGATCTGACTCAGTAGAGATTCCACAACATGAAGCGAGCAGGAGTATCTGTAGATGAGTACTTGAACATTGCAGGGTTCAATTCTCCTGGAACGAACGAGGTACTGTGAGTACATTATCTTGCCGAAGAGAACCGCGCAATAATTAAACCCGGACAAGGGCTCGATCAATCCGGAGAGCAGGACGCTAACCATTAGGTTTTTACTGGGACTCTCACAAAGACATTCAGTTAATTGTCGACTTAAAGTCGAGATAGAAAAATAAATGGCTTCTTCTTCGGGTGTCCGATTTTTTTGTAATATTTCTTTTGTATTTTTTTTATTTTATGAAGGACCTCCCTGAAAATCACGTGTTTACGGGACAGGTGCTTCCTCATATGAATATTTTCCTTCTTATTGTTATAATTGTTAAAACCATTTGGTTGTTAAACATGTTCAATATTATATTCAGAGGGGGGAGGAGAGCGCTCCCTTTCCTGGGCTATCTTCTCACTCGGTGCCCGAGCACAGTGCCCGAGTACGATTCTAATGTGAACACAGCACCTTTTTCCGAGTACTCACACCAGAATTCGGGCACAGTGCCCGTACCCGGGTACATGGTCTCGACCTTGTTAATCTGGCAATAGGCCCTTCGCAGGATCCGGTCACATGGTACGGAATTAATTATGCTGGGACGCAAGTTGCGCAGTGGGACTTCCAAAACAAAGGAACTAGTACCAGTCCAGCCCGACTTTCCTTTGTTTTGGAAGTCCCACTGCGTTACTTGCGTCCCATCGTAATTAATTCCGTACCATGTGACCGGATCGTCTATAGATGGTACTTGGGTCTTTGGAGTAACCGGTGTCTGAGGGAAACATTATTTTGTGTTGGTAACTACGCACCAGTGTCTACGCGCCAAGGGTGAATGCAGCCATACATTACAGCCTTCACATTAATTTTACTTACTATTGTATGGACTGTCCGGGCTACACACAATGCTGCTGAAGCAATTTTTCAACTGGAAGTCCAATGATCCAGCATTAGGGACTGCCATTGTTCCCTTGATCGTCATACATCTGTCCAAGAACGTATCACAAGTGATGCTTCTGATGTTCTCATCGTTGCATTTACCTACACCTGAGTATCCGGGAATGTCTGTACAGTCATAGCATTCCAGAGTCAAAGCTGTCAATTCAAACAGATAAAACATCAATCCTGTTCTTTACACTAATAAAATCGGATCTGTTTACTTTGTAACACGGACACCAACGCTTTCAAAATTGCTTCGGAATTGGGCTTTCGAAAGGAGAGCTGCCCGAACTGAAATGGAATTGCAGACGAGTGACACCGTTATAGATCGATTAGGATGGAAGCCGCTCTCTGAGAGACGTGAGGAGCATATAAAAGAACTTGTCAATAAATGCTCAAAGGGAAATGTCCCAGATTAATTGAAGAACTATTTTGATACAACACGAAGTGGTATACATTCTTATTATACTAGAGGTAGCATAAACATTTTTTAAGTTGCAAAACGTACGTTTTATTACAAGGATGCAATTATTTTTAACTCTTTAATTTTTACCATTTTTTGCAAGAATTTTTAAATTTCCCCCATTCTTTCTTTTCATATATTCATTTCATCTTTGGTTTATTTAACAGGGCCCACAGTGATGTCAGTTTTATAACTGAAGTGGTTACCCAGTATAAATATTATAATTATTATTATAAAGTAAAGGGAGAAGCCAAGGGAAAAGGGAGAGAGTCTTTTTATTAGTAGTAGTATTTTTATTTTTTATGTGTTATCCAATCAGCGCAGCATTCAGATTTTGGACGTTCAGCGCAAGGGTGCTTTTGTGCCATGCTTTTCTCCACTTCTCTCCTCGACCCTTCTCCCTTCCCCTTGGGAAGGTCTGTCTGGCTGATAATGAGGCTTCGTCCGTTTAATCTATGATCGCGAAGATCATCTAGCCTGCAAGCTGGCTCTCGTTTTGCTCGCGTGTTTGGGCTTTTCACGACCTCATGTTCCGACCTCATGTTCCAACGTCATTGTATGGAGTACAGTGGAACCCCACCTTACGTAGGCTCGATTTCCAGGCGTTTTGCGAGTGCGGTTGTTTATTCTCCTCCCAACGAGGATGTGGGGCAAGGACCGCGGGCTCACAAAACTGCTGCAAATCGAGCCTACGCTTTACAGTCACCTCGTAATTACGGTCACCCCGTTATTACGGCCACCCCGTTATTACGGCCACCCCGTTATTACGGCCACCCCGTTATTACGGCCACTCCGTTATTACGGCCACCCCGTTATTGCGGTCACCCCGTTATTACGGCAACTTTTTTTGTCCCAGCGAAACGCCCATAAATTTTCTCATACGCAAACCCTGTTGATACGGTCAACGGCCACATTTTACAAGCTCAACCAGTATAATCCTTTGTAATTTTACCCCGTTTATACGGCCACTCCAACCAGTTATGTTCATCATTCTGATTGAAGTTTCATTGTTTTAAAATTATGTCTGCATTCCGGATGCTGGTAAAGAACAGTTGTTTAGAATTGCAATTCTGATAGATCTGTTAAAGTGCCTATGAAGTAAAAACTAATTGCTGCTGATTTGAAAAGCTTTTCAAAGTAAAGAAGAATGGCGTTTTCCTTTTTGGAATATCTTTTTTCGTTTTAGAGATATTCACGTTTTTGTATTATAAGTGATGACGTCATAGGTGGTTCCACTAAAACAGTTCAACACTCAATCAAGAATATCTCTCAAAATATTAAAGCAGTGTTCTTTAAACTTGGCACCAGAAATGTAAATCACAAAATAAACAAAATGACACCCGTCGTGCCGTCGCCATGTCAACAGTTATGCCGCTGGTCTCGTTTTAATTAAAACTAACATTACCAAATTTTATCTTAAACAAGGATCATCCACTCCCAACAATCTAATGGGGAGAGTTAAGACAATATGGGAATCATGTGTGTTCCCAGCAAGACCCTCTGTCCCTTTTCGAAGGGTTGCAAATTGGCATATTTGGTTTTTCACAGAAAGAGACTGGAGCCAAAAGTGTTGCAATGGCAACAACACAGAAGGTGTCATTCTGTTTCTTTTGTGATGCACATTTGTGGTGCCAAGTTTGAAGAACACTGCTCCAATATTTCTAGAGATATTCTTGATTCAGTGTTTTACTGTTCAAGTGGAACCACCTATGACGTCATCACTTTCCTCGTTGACATAATACAAAAACGTAAATATCTCTAGAACGAAAAAAGATATTCTAAAAAGGGAAACGCCATTCTTCTTTACTTTGATAAGTCTTTCAAATAAGCAGCAATTAATTTTTACTTCATAGGCACTTTAAGAGGTCACTCAAGTTAGACCAGTCATAAGGTTTGACCCTACCCCATTACTACTGCAGAAATTTCATGGCCCGTTGATGACCGTATTAAACGTGGTTCCGCTGTACTTTTAATGCCCTCTTTGCAGCCACGTGTATTTGAGTAATCACAGACTATAACTTGTTCAAGCAGAATGAAAGGCTAAATTTTCACCGCTAACTCGAATCCGATCTACTTTCCCCCAACAATTCCTAGAAAGTGCGCGGGCTCCTTTCTGGAACAGCGGCTGGTAAGCGAGCCCAGCAGTGCAGAATGACTGGTACCCAGATTTTACGGACGGGATTATAAATTGAACATCGAATTTATTGATCTTTATTATGCAGCTCAAGAGCTTATTCTGGACGGAGTTACCTTCTGAAACCCGATTGCTTCCTTCGTTAAGGCTGTTTTTATGTTTTTCACTAAGAGTAGGTTTACACTAGAGGAAATTGTTCCGAAACGTTCTAGTACCGGATTAGTTTTGCTGTTTACACACAAGTGGACGAATCCGAAATAAAAACTCCCCGGTTTGGTCATGTCTACGGAGATTTTTAATCCGGGATTTACAGTGGGAACTTTGAATCCGAAAACTTTTGAATCCGGAGAGTTTTGTAGTGTAAACGATTTCCTCTCAAATCCGGATACTTTTCCGCCTGCGATCTTTTGACTTTTCGGAAGAACAAAAATGGCTGATCTAGTAATGGCCACTGATGCGAGGCAGCCTGCCCCGCACCGCCCCGATCGCTTCGCAGCCGTTTCGGGCTCGTTTTTCGTCCTCGCCGAGAGCCTGTTCACAGGTTAATGTAACAGACCTCAACGAGCAATATAGTCATACAAGACTGATCTGATTTTTTTTCCTGTCCTTTATTTCGAAAGCAGTAGATTACTCTGTTCAGATGTACCGTTAATGTTACTGAGAACATCTTTATCTCATAATATGGATCTAGGTGGCGCGGCCTAGTGGCTGGGGCGCTGGAATTATGAGGTCCCGGGTTCAAATCCTCCACCCTGCCACTAGATGGATCTTTTGCTTGGTAGTCCCAAATTCAACTCCTGCACGCTTTGTGAATAGGTCAGCCTCCCGACAGTTGGGATTTTTAACAAGTTTCTGTTCGATTAAAATATTTATATGCTTATTTTCAGTGTCCCTAATTAGTACAGCAGTGCTAAACACTTCGACACTTAAATAAAGTGATTCAATTTATTTTATCTATCTATCTATCTATCTATCTATCTATCTATCTATTTATCTATTTATTTATTTATTTATTTATTTGGATCTCCAAATAATGATCGTTTTAGCTATCCTAAAGTGATTTCCTTCTGTCAAGTAATTCATATTATGTGCGCAAAACAAAAGAATGTGGCGCATTTGTTCGTTCAATAGATCGAAGCTATTAAAGTTCGCGGTTTCATCACCATTCCCCTTAGTCTGTAATTAACTGTCTGAAAGCTAAGTAGCGGTGGGAAAAATCTACTCCGAATTGTTATTTTGGATCTGCATGGGTGGCAGGCGTAAAAGAGGGAGGCGACGCGAAAACTTGACAAAAGTCTGGTCTTGTCTGGTCTTTTGTGTTGAAGAACAATAGACCCGAGGTCTCAGTCACGTTCCATAGTTCAGTTTCAAGAAGCAACCCAAATATCAACGAAAGCTCGACACGAATTACGAACACCGTGTCCAAATTGTCAATTCAACATCTGTATAATCATAAGCAAAACCAAGCTATAATATAGAAGGTCCAAAAGGTCATACCCATTTGCCAAAATTATGCTGAAAGGTTCGTTCAAAGGTCGTTTGTATTTATACAGACGGTCATTTATATTCACGGTATATTATTAGTATATTTATATTCAAAGGGAACCTTTTTCCCGAAGAGGACTTTTGGAGCTTTCTTTTTCCTGTCAATATCGCAACGAAAGTAATACACCTCCACTAACTATGACCCAACATAAAAAAAACATCAAAAAGTTGCCACCTGTTAAAGAAGGGTTCACATTGCAAAATTACCATATAATTTATTTGCCAGAAAATGATTGGACCTCATGAGTTCGGAAATCGGCTACTAGGTGAAGGTGAATTCTTTCGTCTACAAGAGTAGAAGACAAATAGGTAATTGTATACAGACTTCGTTTTCTGAGCTGGTCGCCCAATCAAGTCATTATTGTATCGACGAAACTTCCTACCGCTCGGGTGTATTTCTGGCAGTATTCGATCACTTCGCTCCAAGTCAGTTCGCTCCAACGCCCATATACATTATTCCTCGTTCTTTCGTCCACTTTCAGGCCAAACTTGGTTAACTGAGGTAGCGAACTCGGCCTGTGTGGAGCGATCTAACTTTTGCTGGAGCGAACTGACTTGGAGCGATGATTCTAACCAGGGAGCGAAACGACCGTGATTCTTCCTGGCAATACGCTGGATTACCACAGCGTGCTTTCTTCATTATATTTCTCATCCGATTCCACAGTGTTTCTTTCTCAGCGTAGAGCTTACGTTTTGTTCTTTGATAAACATTAAGTGCTATTCTAAGCATATAGAGCACGAAGCGAAGGCGAGAGCATATCCATGATTTTAAAGGACATATAAGACTGAAAGCTTTGTTAACGAAACAACATCAATACAGTAAACGATTTATTTAACGGACGGAAATTAGGGCTTGTTTACCATTTACGTTTAGGCATACATGGTTGCCAGATCGACCAAGGGATTCGAAAGACAGTTTTGGTATATCGATTCTTAGTTCGATTAATCGTTCTAGCGAGCTACAACATTGAAAAGCCTTCGATCCACACCCCTTGCGTAATCGAATGTCAATCGCCGCGCGCTCGAGCGATTTTCAGTAATCAAACATTTTCATCTAGCAAATTAAGCTGAGTCAACTCACCAGTTGGCATCATATACAGAGCCAGTAGGCCAACAATAAGAAAAGATGAAGTTTCCATGATTCGGCAAGTTGAAAACAAAACAGTATGGTCAGCGCTTCGAACAATGCCAACAGTCACGACAATCACACCAACACTGTAAACTGTGGGTGTGGCAACCTCGTTCCCAGGGTCTCTCATGTTACCGTCCCCTGAAAAACGAGTGACAGCTCCCTATGCCAGGCAGCAGGGGGTTGTAAGTCATTGTTCAGACATTGTTTGTCCCCTGCTGGCTAGCCTGCGAGCAGGCTCACGTTGGAGCACAAGCTAGCCTGCGTAGCAAGCTATCTATCACGGTAGCTCACAGTGACTCAACTCCGTCACTGACCTAACTCACCATGCCAGATCACAGGGTCAAATAAGACTCTCGGCCGCGCAATTGATGTTTACACAAACGAAAATCAACTGTAATAAGAACACCGGGGTCAGTCGCTAGGTCGTAAATGTTTTTTCGGTGGTAATTCCGCAGACCAGGGTATTTCGCGAGAGGTGCGATATTTGCGTGAGCACTGTGAAAAACTGAATGGCTTTCAAACTGTACTGATCTTTCGTGTTTGAATTTGAACAAGTGTTTCCAAATTAAAGACTTTGGTAGAGAACAAAAGGAGGGTGTATAGTTCGATCCATCGTCACCGCTTTGAAAGCGGCTTTCACTGAAACTGTCACGCTCAAGAAGTGTTTTTCGTCCGCGACTTATTTCAAATTTCTATTTGAATCATTATTCTATTTGTTTCGTTTTTTTTTAACTTTAAATTTCTATTTCAAATTCTATTTTTTTTTAGTGTATTGAGCCGAAAAAATATGTAAGAAGATATTTAACAATCAACTGATTTAAATTTTGTCTCATTTATAATCGTCTTTATGGTGATTAAAAATTATGAAAATGATACCACTGAATTGACACCCCATTTTTCGAGATTCTTTCAAAATTTCCGGCGAGCACCCACCCCCCCTTTTTATATGGGAGTTCCCTACCCCTGGGGTTTCAGTGCCGCGTCTTATTTTCATTAAGAACATTAGACATTAGTTTTATACCTTGAAACGTACGTATTATTGCTAATCCCTTCCCCCGGGAATTGCATGGTATAAAAGGAGTATTAAATAACATATGGTAAGTTAGGTGTTTTCTTTCTTTCTCTTTTTTTTTTAATTTTTTTTTAATTTTTTTTTTTTTATTATTATTATTATTTTTTTTTTTTTGTACAATCCACTAACTCGCTGCTGGTTTTCCGCACAAGAACATTGATACAACTGTCCTGAAAAATCAAAAGGAAATGACTATTTTGAAACCTTTCTTCAGTTATAACTGTTTAAATTTATTATGAAAAAAGTGAAAAATTCCTTTTCTGGCCTTTCAAAACCTGGTATTCAGTTTAGACTAGAAACAAAACAAAGTATGTGATGTGACATGCGTACACTCCACTAAGCTCCTGGAAACACATTCAGGAACAAAGTCAGCAAAATGACAACAAAACTTGTTACTAAACCAGAGATACGGACAGCTGCATTGTCTGTATTGCAAAAATCACCATCACAGCAGTCGATTTTGCATTTGGGCATCATTCCAGTGGTGCTATTCAAAAGTTCGCACACTGTAAAGAAAATGTCATTGTTATTAAGAGCGACAACAATATTAATGAAAATGAAAATGAAAATATAGAATAAAAATAACAATAATGACAACGACAATGACAATAATAATGATAATGATAATGATAATGATAATGATAATGATATGATAATAATGATAATTAACATTTATTTCTTGAGTGCGCATTGGATTGAGGATGATAGATAGCCAATGAGGCGCATAGCACCTGGTCATTGCTGTAAATAACTATAGCTTTTCTTCAAAAAAGCTGGGTTGGAATTGAAGATTTTGGATGACGTAAAGATATAAAGCAAATGAAGTTTTAATTTCCATCAGGACTTGTAAATCTTTGTAGCAGAGACAGCCAAGGTTAGGCTGAAAATCTCAAGTCACTGTACTTGAATTCAAAAGTCCCATTTAAGTTACACTGGTTTTTGTTTGTCGCTGTTCCTGATACCACTTTTACTTTAACAATAATAATAATAATAATGATAATGATAACGATAATGATAATGACAGTGATAATGATAATGATAATGATAATGATAATGATAATGATAATATATATAATAATACAGCCTTACAATAGTTTTACTTACTGCCCACGCCAGCCAGAAGGCAGATAAAGCTGCTAGTGCAGTTTTTTATCTTGAAGTCCAACGATCCATTACCAGGGACTGTCACAGTGCCTGTCATGGTCATACATCTATCAAAGAATGGATTATCGCAAGTAATGTTCTTGACATGCTCCCTGTTGCATGAGCTTGGATTTGGGTGTTCAGGAGTGTTATCACATTCATAGCATTTGATGGTGGCCAAAGCTGTCAATTCAAGCAAATAGGATGTGGATTGACAAAAATTTTAACGGCTGGGTGCGGGATAAAAATACTTTGGTGGGAGCAGGATCACTCATTTTGGCAGGTTGGACATGTGAACCCTAAGTTTTTAAATTGAAGGCTGGATGTGTGATGAAAAACAGAAAATCACACGTTATGCAGAGCCAGGCAGGATTAGGATAAACATTCTTAGTTGGGTGGGACGGCAGGATTTAACTAAAATTGGTGGCAGGATGCAAAATTGATAAAACCTAAATTATTGCATCCTCTTAAAATGTCAAAAATGTCAATAGTGTAAAAGTAAACTAGTTCATATCCAGGCGGTTACTCCCAGAACAAAAATTGGGTGGGGTCATGTGGTCTACTACCCTTTTGCCAGACCAAAGGTTGCAATTTTCACTATCCCAATGAAAATCAGATTTGACCAAATATTTGCTGCCCTATAATCAGTTTCATAGCTCAGACAAAAAAAATTACCAAATTTCCAGACAAAAAAAAAAGTTACAAAATTGCCATCGTCAAAAAAGGTGCCAAGGTCGCACAACCCCAGCGGTTTTGTTACGCTGGGATTTTTGTTCATGGAAGACATCACAAAATGTAACATTTTGCAATGTCAACTGTCATCATGCTTTGTTCTTTCTGATATTACTAGCTATAGATGAAACAACTTTAGGGCTGCTGTAAAAATCAAACTGTTGGACAAGAAAAATAAAATGCCACAAAGAGAAGCAGTTGATATAAAATAACAACAATTTTCATTCCACTGGATCCCAGAGGTCCTATTGTGCAGTTCCAGAATTTAATATCCATACTCTGCCCACAGAAGGGATTTGAATTTCCTGGGGGTGAGGGGGTTCTGTAAGACAAAAAAATGTAAACAAAGGTGTGAAGTTTAATTGGAATTTCCAGAGGGGTGGGGGGGAGGGTCTTATAAAAAATCCCTTCCATGGGGGAGTATGGATATTTTCTAGAGCTACACGTTAGAGCTTGCATGGTCTTCAATCCATGTTTTTGGGTAGTAGAAAATTCCCTTTTTCTAGGAATTTGAATTTGCAAGGATCCTCCAAGATCTTCAAAGATCCTTGAAGATCCTGACAAGGCATTATACAGTAGATACTGGAAGATCCTTACAGATCCTTGCAAGGATATTAAGGATATTTGAGGATCTTGGAAAGAATGTTCAAAGACCTTGTAAAGATTCTCAAAAAGATCCTTGAACCTAATATTGGGCTGACAGTGGTCTAAGAATAATTATGAAGAGCCCAAAGGTCCATAACCAACTGGAATCCTGGATGCCCAGCACTTAAGCTTAAGTGTCTTGAAAAAAGTAAGTTTTTCCAGTTGCCCAAATGCAAATGTTAGTCACCTGTGTCACCCAGGCACTTAAGAACTAGAGCACAGCCCTGCCAAAGATCTTTATTTACCAGGCAGGTAAGCTACAACATTGAAAAGCCTTACAGACCCCCTTTGCAATCGATACAACTATTAATTGCAGTGTAATTGATTTTTAGTGATCAAACATTTTCATCTAGTAACCTTGAGAACTCACCTGTTGGCATCACATACAGAGTCACCAGAGCAGCAAGAAGGAAAGATGAAGCTTCCATAATTTGCCAACTTGAGAAATGATAGGGATGCTGCAAGCAGTTGAACCAAGACTATACTGCATGTGGTTTTTATGAGGCTGATAAAAGGTCCTTCGAATAAAAAATAATTTCTATAATTTTTGAGAAAAGAAATATGTATAATTAAATAATCAGTAGATTCCCTAGCAACCTTTGTGGCATTATAGGTGTTTGAGGGAACAAAGGAACAAAACTGCAGTGCAGTGACCTCCACCTCTGGGTCTATAGCTTCCTGGAGTTAGGTCTTAATGTTTTATCCCAGGGGAAGCAGTGTCTCTGGGGTTAGTTTTTCATCTTGAGGAAGGAGTAATTGGGGCCATTAAAGGACAAAAAGTGTCCTTGGGGTTAGTTATAGGGTTGAGGAAAGGAAAAGGCCCCTTGGGGTTAGTTTTAGGTTTTAGAGGAGGGCAAACAGTCTCCTTGAGGTTAAAATAAGGTCTTTGAGAAAGACAAGGTCTGGGGCAGAGGAAAAGGTTTCCTTGAGTCACTGGGTGTTTTTGTGATTGGGCAAGGGCAAAAGGTTTCCCCGATTAATTCTTGGTGTTTTGGGATGACAAACAGTGTCGTTGTGGATAGTTTTTGACTCTCCGGAAGAAACGATTAGTTTCCTTGAGGTTAGTTTAAGGTTTTTGAGAATCTTCTCGGGATACTTAGTTATTTTGGGGGGGGGCAGGGGTGGAGTCAAAAAGGCTTCTAAGCAGTGTCTCTGGGGTAATTTTAGACTTTGTGAAGGCGTTAACAGTTTCCTACGGGTTAGTTTCAGGTTTTGGAATGGGCATAAAATAAAATAGTTACAGGTATAGGAAAGAATAATGAAATAAATAAGTGCATAATTTTGTTAATATTTGGTTTTGTAGTGCTGTTTTTTCTCTAAATTATAGAGCAAACAAAAACATGAAAGTGGTAAAGAAAGAGAGAGAGACGTAATGAGGAGTATCCGTGACCTCCGGCCGAGTGATTGGAAGAAGGATGCATCAACACCAAAGCTCCTACAGGCTTTTGTACATTATGCTGGTATTTTTCGAGCATTTTAGTGAGGCAAAAGCATCAAGCACTATTCGAGCATTTCAGTGGCATTTTCCTGGAAAATTAATTGTCTTCCACATCCAGAAAATAAATAAAAATTATTTTTACGACAAAATGAGGACTTAATTTAAAATTGAAAAAAATTCAAAATGCCACCCTAATACAGCTGAGTGGAGACTAAGGAGAGGTCAGTGGCAGTCAAATCAAATTAAAAGATCATTCAGAGAATTATCTTTTGGTGTATTAAAACTATTAAAAACGTTGCGTTATACTACGTACATGTTTTTTTTTTTAAGCACCTTGAGCTGTTAACTGTGTTGAAACGTTAAAATTATTAAAATTTAAGAAACCCTACGTATGAGCATTAACCGAGCATTTTGGCGACTTTTTGGGAAGACCGAGCATTTTAGTGGGAAAAATGGAGCATTAAGGTGGAGCATTTAAGTGGGAAAATAAAAGCATAATGTACAAAAGCCTACGCTCCTAGTAGCAATGAATCGGTGGGGGGGTGGGGGGGGGACATTGCACAACTGCGCCACATGCTTCTAACCTGTTCTAACTTTTATCTTGAGACTTCCGCTGAGACTATGTCAGTGAAAGAAAGTAAAGTAAGCCAAACGAGGGCAAACAAATTGAAAAAAGGAAAATCTTTAGAAGCGCTTTATTTGTAACATTAATGAAATCGAACGGATAAATGCTAGCGTACTACATGTCCTACACGTAAAAATAGGTTTGGGTGTGAAGGGTAAAAAAAGCGAGCGTTGGTTGAAATGCCCTGAGTAAATAAGATAAGAATAAACTGTGTTCAATAATCAATGTAAAATGTAATAATATATACTGACCTGCTAGTTTTCAGCTTATTTTCAATGATGTTTCGAACCATCAGTAAAGATTTTCGCAGATTCGCGCGGTTGACGCCAAAAATGACGTAGGGGTAGTGACGTAGTTAGGAGAGGGTCTGGGAATAGGTTCGCAAAGCTAGACCAGTGGGAATACCCGAGGTAATGGAACGACTAAGAGGAATGGTTCTACCCATTTTTTTTTCCTTTTTCCGAATTCCCTACATAAGTGCAGAGAAGAAGGGCAATGAACCGGTTTACCAAAAACTGCATGGAACGGCAAATTTAGGTCGGACCGGTCCGACCAGTCAAAGCCAGTGGACCACCTCCATAGGTGGTCCCGAATATTCCGGTCGAAAAGAACCGAAACGGGCCCTTCCACTTGACTTCCGATCGAAATTTCCGGAATCTTGGGCATAATGGAAAGCATCCCAGGTCTTTCGTTTTTCGCTGATTTTCGTTCTTTTATCATCGTTGAAAAAGTGGTTTGGTTGAGAGGCAGAGGCTCTGAGGGATTTCCTAAATGAGCCTAATTAGAGGCTTCAGTGTGGGGTATTCGAGATTTTGTACTTTGTTGAAGATGAACGCGTGATTTGGTAGAAATGATCAGTGGTTGAGGTTAGTCCTTCGATATGAATATTCATGCTGGTAAGCGAACGTTCCAGCTGGTATAAATATGTCATAATTATTAAAAGATGTCTATTCATTAAACAGACCAGAAAAATGAGGGAACTTAGCAAGAGATGTAATTAAACAGGGAGATTGAAATTTTAACGGTGCTTTGAAAAAGTTTCGGTTTGTATACCGCGGCCGGTTCATGGTACATTTCATTAATCTTAGTTGAGAAAACAAATTTGGATATGTGTCTATAACTCATTGGAAAAAAGATTCGACGTTCAATTCGAATGAAAAGCTTTTAATGAAGCTAACAGTTGTGTAAAATGGGTAGTAAAAGAGAATATAAGAAATATTGCTTAGGGGTTTGTGGAGTTACTGACAGTTGTAATGTTTGCAAGCTGTCATTAAATTACAAGTCTAAAAGCTTCTAAACTTAAAACTCATTCCAGTGTTGGGGAAAGGTAAGAAGGCTACATTTTCTCGCTTGCAGACATCACCTCGGCTCAGTTGCTGGTTTTATGGTACAAAAATTAATCCATTTCCAAGTTTTACGACAAGTCCTGGTGCGCAACATTTCACTTGGAAACTGATAAGTTTTACAAGCACTCTTGTTGTCCTGCAAATCAAACATATTTCCGTAAGAAAATTACTATGCACTGAAAAGACTTCTTTTGGAATATAGGTACCGGTAAACTAGTCGACAACTTAGCAATGGAAACCCTCGGTTAATTGGCCGTGGGAGGCTGGGGACGAAAATGTTTCCAGTTTCCCCTCGACCAGGATTCTGGTCTCCGACTCCATTACGGCTGACTGCCGAATAGGCCAACTTTCCTATAACAGTGTAAATGCGCCTTCGTGACAAGTACTATAATTGGATGAAAAGACGTGAAACTCATATTGCCAAACTACCCGAAATCTATGCTACCAAATACGCCGCAGTTTATTTAGCGAAAACTAAACATAACAAAAATTAAGCTTCCCTATTTTTCGATGTTTCACTTAGTTGGCAGTTGACGCGCCTTGATTAAAACGCTAGTTTCATACCTTGAGCCTTACGTAAGAAATTACAATCGTTAATCCATGACGTCTTCCGGAATCACATTGTGTGAAATGCTGTTTGTAATCACCAGCAAACCTTTTTCACTTATTATGTAATTATACAAATGTCAACTCAAATCTAGGACTTATTTAATGAAAAATCAAGTGTGTTACGTCAAACATGCCCTCTTGACATATGGGCGGTTTGTTGATAAAACAGCCTGAAAGCGCTGAAACACGAGTTTAGTACAGGAACCCTACAATGGCACGACTTTGGAAGGACGTTTTCGTGAGCTTATGTTGTTGCATTTGGCTATCCAACTTAGGTAAGCTGAGTCTCTAATTATCAACGCGATATCAAACCGCTTTGTTATTCTGATATGGGATTTGAAGCATGCCCAGTCAACCTCAGAAATTATGAAGTCTATCCTTTGTATAGTTTAGTTTGCGAAAACTTAGCGCCAATTCGGGCACAATATTTCATCTCCTGTAACAAACCTCGCGTTTTCGTAGGTTAATACACAACTTTTGATAACAAAGTTAGCTTTTTTGGTGTAATGTAATAATGGTATACTTTGACTTAAGCTTCCATTTTGAAGAGGCCTTAAACTCGGCAAGCTTGTTTGTCAGCCAGCTTTGAAGACTGTTACGTCGATTTTGACTGCTTTATTTGTTGCTAAAACCGTCAAGACGATTTTAGTTTCAAAGTTGCTCGAAATAAAGTTTGCGCCTAAAAAAAATCACACTGAAAGGCACAGAACGTGGCGATCTTGCATATAATTTTTATCAATCATGTGAAAGCGACATAAGTGTTTACCGAAGCAGTTATTTCCTTCTAATAATTTCCATTGTTACAAAGGGATCTCTTAGATTACACTCTTTCTTCAGTTATAATTAGTTTTACGTGTTATAAGACCGTAATCTTGTTCCTGTACCAAAACTTCCTACTTCTTTCGCAACCGTTGGTAACAATAACGGTTTAAAAAGAAAACAGAGTCGACTATTTCCATTGAAAGGGAACTACGCAGTTCTGTCGAATTCTTCGTTTAACTTGGTTGTTTTTTTTATCAAGATCATCGATCTCGCCGAATGGTTATTTCTCGACGGATCCGCCTAATTTACGTGTATCATATCGCAATGCCATCTGGCAGCGTAAGCCAAAATTTTGAACGTGAAATTTCTGATCTGTTTTTATATTTTGAAAAACCAAATTTCCCGCACATCAGAATCAAAGCTGAATTCACTCTTCCTGGATTCAAACATCAATCATTCCAGCATCCTGGTTAAAAAGGAAAAATCAGCCGCAAGTACGTTTATCAGCGAACATCTCGAAGAACGAACTTATTTTCTTCCTTCACTTTTTACTTCTAGTTTTAATTCAGCGATAATTTAAAAAGAGACTTGTCTGGTAGCTGTTTATCTTATACACCATGTCGAATTTCATTAGCTGCACTCTTAAATCTATTGAGCACAACACACCATTTATTACGGCTTGTACCTTAATTCTTCAGTCAACACGAAGAAATAAAATATACTGTAGTTTGTGTTTTGAGTGACGCCCTAATCTTCAGCGAGTTTTAATTTCACTTGGTCGCTCAAATTATAAATTCTAGTAATCACCTCAAGATGGATATTTAATTGGTCTATCAACTACCAAAAAGGAATTTCCACCTGGATAAAACAGTGCAAGAGTGTATGGTTTGTTATTTTCGAGAACGTCTTTTTGGCAAAGCTAATATAATATCAGGTTAGAACTGCCTAAAAGCTAAAGGCGCCTGAATTAATTGTTCGAATGTTCCTTTGTGCGGCAGTGTTCTCAGTGGACCAGTCTTTGAATTCTGAACGCCTGATCGATCAAAAGTAATCCAACAAAATAAACTGTGAAAAGATACTGAATTCGAACGGTTTTTATATTAAAGAGGAAATTTTTCCATGTTAAGTATTGTTTAGCTGGCGGTTTCTGTATAAATCACCTCAGTCAAAAAGATTTTACCACTACTTAAACGAAAACCACAACAGGTGAAACCCATTTTGAAAACGTCATGCAATTGTAATATGCTCCATATTTTTTCTGAAAGGATGCTGCAGTTTGCTCTTTTTGATTTATCTTTTATTAATTGAATTCTTCATCAGTATTAGCCGGCATATATAACCAGGGTTCAGAACTTAAACGCTACAAAATTAACCATAACACCAGCCTCGTATTATTTATGCACGGGTATTGCATGATATGGGCAACGATATCTAAACCGAAATAATTGATTGATATCAAATTTGTCTTTTGTCTAGGCGCGGTGACTTTTAAAGGTGGCTACTAGACATCAGATAACATTGTAAAGCTCGAACGTAATTTACACTGGAACTCGTACTGAGAGCATATCCCAACCAGCTAAAAGCCTTGATTCTATTTGATAATGCCCAGTTTCTTTTGAGTGACACATGCACTCTGGACTTTAAGCCCCCATGTTTGAGACAACTACTTTCAACTGTCCAATCCTGTGCAAATAGGCCATATTCGTATTCTCGGTATTGGACTGGAACTAGCTTGCAATTGAGGCTCATGCGGGGGAAGATCATAAAGAGATATTTCTGTCATTTGCATTTGAAAAGGCTCCCTACATTTAGCCTCAGTTGCAAGCTAGTTCCAATCCAAGAATACGAATACGGTCTATTCTCGACCACTGATCTGTCATGTACAAAACCACTGGAAGCTGTCAAGATCAGTGTGAGAAGCTAAGCCATTAACTATTTCCATTGATTCTTTTTCCAGCATGGTCTTTAAGGTGTTTTTCTTGCGAAGGACTCATCGACACAAAATGCGAGAGCAGTACAACAAAAATTGAGTGTCCCAGTAACGGAGAGCAAGTGTATGACTCGTGTTACACCGTGAAAAGAATTATGGACTACCCCATTATTGGGAGACGAACAGAGGTGTTAAAAAACTGCTCCGTTTTAGCAAAATGCTCATTTCTGGAAACATTGATTTGCGACAACTTCTACGGATTCATCAACAGTTGCTCAATTGAATGCTGTACTGGGGATCTGTGTAATAACAAGACATTTCAGTACAGTAAAACGTCTGTAACACCCACGAACTTCGGGATCGTGGAAACACGCGTGAACGTCACGCGGACTGTTGTGTCAAACAACGCGACACGTAAACCAGATGACACATCCGAGATTACTATGACGTCGACAGTTTCAATGATACAGAATTCTATGTCATTTGAGAAAGCGCTGACATCCTGGACTTCAGTGACGACATCCTGGACTTCACAAAAAAGTCAAGGAGCCATATTCAGCAGTGCTCGTCCCGCCATTGAGCCAACGATCGAGGTCAAACCAGTCAGCGGTGACGCAAAAAGCATCTGCGTTAAGCTGCCAGTTCTAATGTTAATGACGATTTTGGTCTTTGAAATCAACCACGACAGTTTATAGAGAAGAAAGCTTGTTTTTACCCCACTTTCTTTTTTCCAATGACCGATTTTAAGTAACGAAAACCGCGGGAATCTTTTATTTCAAATTACGTTCATAGACAAAACGGTATAAATATTGCTTTCCTCGGAAACCACGATACATTAATTATCCTTGTCTCTAGATCTTTCTCTTCTGTAGGTCACGTCATCGGCTAGACGCAGTCCTCTAAACTTTAGAAAACGAATAGCAAAATGAAAGCCAATGGAGAGTGTTATAGTGGAAAATGAGTGCAGCATTATAAGTAACGATAACTGCCGTATAAAAGGCATGGCTCCTGTCTGCGTTCAAGCCCAGTGGCCCATAAGGCCATGCCGGCCTGCATTAGTTAGCCCAAGCGTTAACTCTGTGGGTACCCTTTCAAACCAAGCTAAGGACACAACAAAACGACCCCAGCCCGGGCTCGAGCCGAAACCGCTCGATCCGGAGTCCAGCGGCTTCGCGCTAACCATTAGGCCACCGCTCGCGCGTCTCCCACAGTATTGGTAGGAATGTATCAGTTAATAAGAGAGTAAAGAATAACTGAATATGGATCGATTCAGAGATGATAGATAAGATCGAATCTCTTCATGCAGACACCACCACAAAAAGGACACTGCTATGTTACGCACGATTCACGCAGAATAAAAACAATCTTTGCCTCTGTACTGTAATACGAAGGCGGCCTTTATAATATGGTCGTTGCACCTTGTCCCTATGACGTCTGGTTTAATCATGTTAGACTGTAGTCTGTTTTTATCGTCAATGTCTTTGGCCCGCATTTCTTTTCAAGCGTTATCGTAGTCTTAATTTCCGTGTCGACAAGACGCTTTAGGAACAGGTCCGCAATTCGTACATGTGTGATCTGCGACATCGAATTTGTCATTCTCGTCCCCATAGTCCTTTTTAGCTAAAATTGGTGATATGAAAATGAACGACAGCTATAGAGTCCGTGCCCACTGGACTAAGATCTAACGCATACTTGTGCGGGGTCACTGTAGTAAGAAGGTAAAGAGGTAAGGTTATAGACGGGCTAAACTGACGCATAAAGCCAAACCGTATTTCAAGTTCAGCAGTATAAAACAATAATCGGTATGGCGGTATGGCTCTTCCTGAGCTGGGTACTAGTCCAACGCCAGGTGTCATCGTGGGCTCCTGTTTCCAGGTAACATTTTATACTAAGCTAGTCCAGGATTAGCGAGAATTTTGTTTTCAGTTTTGTAGTTTTCTGGTGAGGTTTTCTGTTTCCGTTTTTTTTTTTTGTTTTTTTGTTCTTCAGTTCTCAGCTTGAGTAATCTCAAACTACGCAAAATTGATACTTCGGTTGACTTTAAACCCTGCGTAAGCGTTAAGCGATTTTCAAACAACCCAGCGTAAGATCAGAGAGGATTCATCATAACTCCGGCCAGTGTTCAAACCAGCAGCATCCTGGTGCCAGGGCTCCGCACGCCCCAACACCGCCGTTCATTTATGAGCCCGCGATACCTTCCCATCCTGCTTTGTTATGCCACGTCTCCATTTTGAGGATCACCATTTTGACGAGAATTCGGTGATTTTAGAGGCAAAATGCAGTATTTACGGCGGGACAAGAAAGACGAAGAAGACGGTAAATGATCTTTATGTGTTTTTATACATTTCTGCGAGCATTTTGTACACAAATTAATCACGATCCTTCATTCTTACTTGTTTTAGGAGCGCAGTCGAACCCATTTCAGAACCTCGACAAAAGTGCTGTTCTCCAAGAGGTCAGCTTGGCATTATTGGTTTTTAGTTTGTCTAAATTCTTTTTGTTTTCGCCCTCATTTAAGAGAAATCACACGTTACCAATTTTTTCTCCTTCCCTAGGCTCGCACATTTAACGAAACTCCGATAAATCCACGGAAATGTATTCATATTTTGACCAAGATTCTGTACGTTCTCAACCAGGTAAGTGAATTTGATGGTAAATTTTACATGACAGTTCAGTTGAACGCGCCGATCATGAACTGGTTGCGGCTAAAACGTAGCCTTATAATATTCATTATTTCACGGTAAATTTTTACCCAAATACCAAGATTCTGTCAAGCAGTCAGACGACGGAAAAAACTTTAAGAAGACGAATTTATCGGAGCGATTTTAATTTAAATCGAAGTCAAGTCAATGGAGAGTTATTATTTTGATTGCAAAATGGATTTACTTCATTTTATCAGACACTTCTCTTGCGGTGTTGTTGCCTGTTATATTTTCAATCCTTTTCTTTACCACTATCCAAAGACTACAAAGTGTGTTACCTGACTTTTAACAGTACTAATAGTGATCGTCTTTTCGTTTTTTCTCACAATTATCACTGTGTAATTCAAACACAAGTCATAAGAATTTATAAAATGAACATCGAGGAGTAATTCTCATTGTCACAAATTCTCCCAACTGCTGCTGTAATAAATGATAAGAGACCACCAGGGAGAATCTTTATGCTGATATTATATTATAACTTATTTGATTGCAGGGACAGCACCTTGGTACTACAGAAGCTACAGAGGCATTTTTTGCAATGACGAAGCTGTTTCAGTCTAAAGATGTGAGTTGGGTTTCTATTACACATAACCAAGAGTTGTTAACTAATTGCACAAAAACATGATCCCCCCAGTACTTTTTTGTCATCAGCAAGGCAATAGTTGTAAGAACTGCTGTGTTTCAAATCTCAAATCAACATCATGTGGTAATCTGTCATTTTTGAAGTATTTGTAAGCTTGAAATATTTTCATATGAGACATGAATTTTCAGGAACTAAATGCAAAAGACTTTGCAAGAACTAAAACGTGAAATTGACATTTGCTTCAGTGGTTTACAAAATTATAAATTTCTGCATGAATATCTTGTGGATTCACTTTTTCCACTCATATAATTCAATTCAACATGTCTCACCATTTTAATGAGAAAATGATTCCTTGCAGGTGATGCTTCGTAGAATGGTGTATTTGGCTATTAAAGAATTAGCCAACATTGCGGAAGATGTCATCATTGTTACTAGCAGGTAAATAATTGATAAATGATATTTATTCAACAACTTTAGTATGACAAGTACAGTGATTTCACTAACATTTTCAGCAGGTAGGCCACTGGTTTTCACAGGCGGGCAAAACGTTTTCAACTGAACTTCCTTATAAGAAAAACTTTCATCTAGAAGGTCAAACCAGGCAGACAAAATTATCCTTACAGCCAGTCAATGTGCCTGTTGCCTAGCCCTTAACCAAACCCCTGCAAGTAGAGAATTTAATCTATTGTATGGCTAATATTGGAACACATTTTTGTCGGAATGTAAACAGTGAATAAGAAGACTGTGAGCAGTCTCTCTTTTCCTCGAAAATCTGTGGGGAGCAACGTAAAACAAATACGTGTACGAGTGTGACTGTGAGCATGATGTGTGAGCAGCGAGCGGTGATGCAACGAGTCGCCAGTAGTGCAGACGTAATGCTCGCTCTACTAGCAGTTCGGAGCATTGCCGCTCGCACGTCCAGCTTATATGCTTACTTGTTTTTGTGTTCTTCCGCTTGGATTTTGGAGGAAAAGAGAGACTGTCCACAGTCTGAATATGAAGTGAAGAGCAAAAGAAAGCATATAATAAGAAATCACCAGTTTTTCAAGGACTTTTATTCTTATTGTGCACTGGTTAATCTTGGTAAGTTACTCTGTCGTGGTGTGTGTAATAATTTTTTGTATTCATTGTTGTTCCACAGCTTGACAAAGGACATGACTGGAAAGGTATTTTTCTTAAACTCCTTTAAACCTGTACTTTAAGATACTTAGAGCGGGTTTATCCCCATGAAAATGTTGAAACCATTAATTTTGTTATTGAAGGCATATTTACACTTGTACTCTCTTTGGGCAAGGCTGCTGCCTAATGGGTGCCCATTCGCCTGAGGCACCTAAGTTACGAGTGCGGGCGACTAAAGTTTTGTTCAAGGAGCCTGAGTGGGCGCCTAAACATGGAGTTTTCATTCCCATGTAATCTGTCCGCTGACTTCAATCTTCTCATGAAATTGGTTCAAAAAATTATTCACATGATAAATCACACGGAAAACAACAGCTACTCTGGTCCTGTTTTGCTTTTATCATGAGAAATCTGGGCAAAAACACAGCAACAAAGTCTCTCTCCGCTCACAAAACAGCCAAAAACAGCCATATCTGAAAATCGCCCTATAATGCATAGCCAGCTCAGTATTGAATAAATGTACATTATGTATGCCAATGGATTGTGTCTCTGTTGATGCCTTACTGATTCCAAGTTGCAAAATAACTACTTTGATAACAAATATTTTTAGAATTGGAGTGATGATCCTGCTGACATTATATTTACAGTTGAAAAGATAAATGTGTCTAAATATTTGTCCGATACTTAAGAAAACTTCACTTAGATGTACTGAATGAATTTCTTTAGGTTCAGAAAACATAATTCGAGTAACTAGCCAGCAGAAAGAACTCATCATTGCAATTCTCTTTGCATACTAGGGTTCTGTATTTTAAATTATCAATGAATTGTCACGACTCCGCCCAATATACAAGAATTTATTTTCTCCAAAGAAGTGGCCAATATTACTGTAATGCTGCCTCAAAATCACCTTTAGTTTATACTAATGTCCCAAGCCCGGGGAAGGAACGCACATTTCAGTGAGGCCAAATTCAAACCCCACCCCCAATGCCTCTTTCATTTTTATTTGTTTTCATTTGAAGAAGCTAGTCATAAAAGGGGATAAGTGACGATTTTGGTTGCTTTTCTTTTTTCTTGCTCCAAATTAGCTGAATTTTTACATGTGGTCTTCAATGTAATAGAAAAACGTGTTCCTGTATTTTTGCCGCTGGTTTTTGCTTCGCTTTATAAAGATGCCGCTAGGAAAACCGAGTGGTTTTTTGCATACGCAATATCCTGAAAACGAAGCAAGGTTTAGCGCAAAAACTACGGGACATTGCTAAACATACCTAAACAAAACTCTATGCGAAATTTGGAGCGTTTTCGACAAAGTTCACTTTTGATTAAAATACCTAATGCCCTTTTCCCGCCGAGGCTGCAAATAAATGAAGCCGGGCCTTTGTTATGATAAACAGAGCCGATCCTTTGTTATAATAACCAAGCCAAGCCTTCGTTATAAGTCGAAGTCTCGCCTCGGTTTATCATAACAAAGGATTGGCCCGCCGCGACCGCAGGGACTTTGATCTCACTTAGAAAGCAGCAAAATGTCAATTTCACGCAACGTATAAGCTCAAAAATGTTGATTTTAGGTCAAAAAAGGTTTAAATGTTGATTTCACGTTAACGCGTGATGGCAAGGATGTTGGTTTCACTTAGAAACCAGCAAAATGTCAATTTTACGCAACGCATAAGCTCAATGATGTTGATTTCAGGTCTAAGTAGGTTAAAATGTTGATTTCATGTTAACGCGTGACGGCAAGGAGGTTGATTTCTCTTAGAAACCAGCAAAATGTCAATTCCACGCAATGCATAAGCTCAATGATGTTGATTTCAGGTCTAAATAGGTTAAAATGTTGATTTCACGTTAACGCGTGACGGCAAGGATGTTGGTTTCACTTAGAAACCAGCAAAATGTCAATTTTACGCAGCGCATAAGCTCAATGATGTTGATTTCAGGTCTAAGTAGGTTAAAATGTTGATTTCACGTTAACGGGTGACGGCAAGGAGGTTGATTTCTCTTAGAAACCAGCAAAATGTCAATTCCACGCAACGTATAAGCTCAAAAATGTTGATTTTAGGTCAAAAAAGGTTTAAATGTTGATTTCACGTCAACGCGTGACGGCAAGGATGTTGGTTTCACTTAGAAATCAGCAAAATGTCAATTTTACGCAGCGTATAAGCTCAATGATGTTGATTTCAGGTCTAAATAGGTTAAAATGTTGATTTCGCGTTAACGCGTGACGGCAAGGATGTTGGTTTCACTTAGAAACCAGCAAAATGTCAATTTCACGCGGCACGTAAGCTCAATGATGTTGATTTCAGGTCTAAATAGGTTAAAATGTTGATTTCGCGTTAACGCGTGATGGCAAGGAGGTTGATTTCTCTTAGAAACCAGCAAAATGTCAATTCCACGCAACGTATAAGCTCAAAAATGTTGATTTTAGGTCAAAAAAGGTTTAAATGTTGATTTCACGTTGACGCGTGACGGCAAGGATGTTGGTTTCACTTAGAAACCAGCAAAATGTCAATTTTACGCAGCGCATAAGCTCGATGATGTTGATTTCAGGTCTAAATAGGTTAAAATGTTAATTTGACGTTAACGCGTGACGGCAAGGATGTTGGTTTCACTTAGAAAACAGCAAAATGGTAGGAGCCCATGATGGGCTCCTGAAAATGGTAATTTCACGCAACGTATAAGCTCAAAAATGCTGATTTCAGGTCAAAAAAAGGTGTAAATAAAAATAAAATGAAACAAATAAACATTTCAATAAACACTTTTTCAAATACGGCAACGTCTTCAATGGCTAAAAAATCACAAGATAAAACATAGTTTTCGACAAACGCGATCGTAGCTTGATGTCACGCACCGCCATAACTTCCAAGTTCAAAATGCGCTGGTACCTCTTATGCCTGATGAGGATAACTTTGGCGGCTGTTTAGTTTTGGATTTAAGAATTTGATGACTCCACGTGAAAACGCTCTATAAATAGGGCTGACAGATTAACAGATTAACCCTTCTGCGCAACGTACGGGTCTCCATACATCTGCATGTCCCCTGATCCCAGAAGCTCAAAACACTACAAATCATGCCGATTTGAAATAAAATCAACGCAAACTGGATCACAGATCTGTTACAATCAATCGCCACTTGCTGGCCATTATTATGTTTAAATCTAGTTACCAGTTCGAGAAACGTCCGCAGAACGTAATCGCAATGCATGCCGGGAAGGGTCTTTACACCTCGTGCGCGGGAAGACATGGCGGTCGATACAAGACAAATTTTATAAGTCTAAAACCAGTTCTCGCTTTCCAAACTTTGATGCTAGCAACGCTTGGCAAATGGGCCACAACTCACCAGAGGGTATTTTTCTTGGGCAAGAACTGCTCTTGGACTTTGTTACCTGGCTCGATCTGACTTCAAACGCCGATAACACGATTACGGTATATCAGCTGCCTTCGAAGTTTCAGAACACATTTTGATTCTTTAAAACGTGCTGATGACTTACGGGTTTATCGAGGCTTTATGATGCCTCTCAACCACCAGGTAGGCACACAAGGTACTTTAAAACAATGCTTAAGATATTAGTTGACAGAGCTCTAATGCGGCACATCTCTTTTTTGTTTGATGGCATTTTGTTTGACGCTCGATCGATTCACGTGTTGTGTTCACGTCACAATAACCGGTGTAAACAATCCGTTCCCAGATTTCCGCTCTATATGCTGTGGGATTTGGTTTTGACTTCATACACTATAAACAGTCTGCCTGTTTGCTGTTCAACAAATAAACTCCTAAAGACATGGTTAGGAAAAGCCAAGTTACCTTACCTTACCTTTGCCTACGTTTTAACTCGAAAACAAAGCAAAAACCAGCGACAAAAATACAGAACCACATTTTTCTATTACATTGAAGACCACATGCAAAACTTCAGCTAATTTGGAGCAAGAAAAAAGAAAAGCAACCAAAATCGTCACTTATCCCCTTTTATGACTAGCTTCTTCATTTGCAGCTTGCATTTCATGGTTTGTACAACGTGTTTCGTCTTTTTAAAATAGAATTGCAAAACTCAAAAACAAAAGCAGCAATATAAATTTTTATAAAAAAGCTGCAGCACTTGCATGGATACACCAATTATTGAGTTTGACCATAAATAGTATTCTTTCTCAGTCATGACCTGGTCACTTTGCTGAGTGTTTTATTTATAAAATTTGATTGATATTAGACCATATCAGTGTCTCATGGAAGATCTCTGCCCCAGGACCCCTCTACAAGATTTCCACAATTAACCCCCCCATCTTCCTCAAACTCCCCCCCCCCCCCCCCCCGGATTGACCACGGAGAATTTTATCTGGGCTCCTAACTTTTAATGGAAGGAGCCCAAAGGGCTCCTTAAAAATTTCCTTAGGCAACAGCCTTGTTGGGCATTCAGAAACAAAAATGATCATTTCACCAGAAATTTGACCTTTATAATCAGTTCTAGGTTATACATGATGTGGTATGATATACTCACTTTTTTGTTGTCGTCTTCATTTCAGGAGGACATGTATCGAGCCAGTGCTATTCGGGCCCTTTGTAAAATCACAGATGTAAGTTCATCATTTATTTTTTTCAGTTAACCCATTTGACATCTTTTGTCACCTAGGAAATGAAATAAGTCAGTTGTTTCAACATTCTTGCCAGTTGAATTATTCAGGTTTCACTTTATAGTCACAGATACAAAAAAATGTTTAAAATCATTTTGAAGTTAAGTTTGATTTGATGCTCACTTTAGAAACTTGCATGACTCATGTTGCTGTTATTACAGTCCTTATCCAGTGATTTTCCCTCTATCTTCATTGTTGCTGCACTAATCTTAGCTTTTAACTATCTTTTGCCAATTTTCTTTGGCAGAGCACAATGTTGCAAGGAATTGAACGTTATTTGAAGCAAGCAATCGTTGACAAAAATGCTAGTGTGTCAAGTGCATCCTTGGTTTCAGCTCTGGTAAGCATTTCCTCAGTTTTAAAAATATGACTTTTTAAACAAAAGCAATCACAGCAGTAGCGACTACAACAGTACTAGTTTATATTTAGCATGAGTAAAATTACATGACAGAAATATTTAAATGCAGTCTCAGAAAATATCCATATACACCCCAAGCAGGGTTATCAGGCCAGGATGCGGTGGGGGTGTGGGTGGGGATGTGGAGAGGTCTCCAAAACTAAAATTTTTAAAAGAAAGTATAACCAAACTTGGAATTTCCTGAAGGATTATAGGAGAAATTAGACAATGTAATATTTACCTACTTGTAAAAGTTACTGACCTAGGTACATGTATGTAGTACATGTGTATTAAGGACAAGCTCAGGGATTTCAAGTTTTACTAATGCAGTTTATACTTATTTTTGAAGCATCTGATGAAGCCAAACTATGACGTGGTGAAACGTTGGGTGAATGAAGCACAGGAGGCAGTGTCAAGTGACAATACAATGGTTCAGGTATTGCCGATTTAAATAGGGCAACTTTGTCACCTGTGACAAGCTTTCAATAAGTCCATTGTGTCAAGCCAAGAAATTGCCTGCGATTGCCAAGTACAGCAGACACAAAATTTTGGCCAGATTTTGAAAAATGATCTCTGGTGAATGCTGTTTGTGATTAATTTGTGTGATGCAGGCAGCACATAAGCATTGCTAACAAGGTTGCATACAACAAAGGCATATGATTTAAATCAGCCTGAGGAAAATTTGTAACGCAATAATGGCACATTTGAATGTTTTGCAAAACATAGTTTGATCATTGGTCCCAAGTGCAACAAAATTGGCAAAATGCACACAAAAGAAATGAATTGCATTCATTTAAAAGTTTCTAAAGAGAACTAGCTGTGTGTGTAACACAAGTTTTTTTTATTGTAGTGACCCTACAATGTACATACAAGTATGTCTCCTTCTGTTTGCTCAATAGGTCATTTCCAGGTTGCCTTTTGCCTTTGTGTGAAAATAAGTCTACATGCAAAACCATCGGTATGGAAATGTGTCCCCCCACCCCCACCCCCTTTACAGGTTATTTTCATGCAAAATCAAATTCAGTTTTATATGAAAGATTTTGCATGAGGACTTGTTGTGAAACAGATTGAGGCACAAGGTAACTCAGAAGTGGCCTATTCTGGACACCTATACATGTATGTTATATATATGTGAACATATGAAAGATCATATATTTGAACTGTGGAAAAAGATATGAAGACATGAGTGATCAGATGTCGCTTGACCCTCTACGGGTATATTACATATTACAAACTCACAATATGACCAGCTCCCAGTTGACTTGATATTTAGCTCAGTTGGTAGAGCACTGCACCGGTATTGCAGAGGTCATGGGTTTGATCCCGATTAAACTGGAATTTTTTCAGGCTTTAATTTCACAACTGCTTAAGTTGCTTTTATATAACTGTGCTGATCAATCATGTCTTCATACCTATATACTACATTGTAAGACGATGAATTCAATGCTTGTGTAAACTTTCAAGAATGATTCTGAAACAAGTAAGCAGCATGTTACTGTTGAAAGTTTCCCATATTCTTGTATTGTTAGATGATTCATTCAGCTGACAGTGCAAGAATTGGGAACCCTCTTGGTAATCCATCTGATTGCATCTATTTTCCAGTGTTGATGACATGATATGTTTAAAAAACTCTGCATAAGTTATATGTTACATTGTGTAATCAACATTTACAGAACTGGGTTATCACTGTGTGGCGTCATATATTCTTGAATTGTCAAATGTGTTTAATTCACATTGACAGTCCAAGAGCCTATGAATCCTCTCGGAAAGCTCTGGAATTACAACAATGTCATATTGTATTTTACTTTCATTTGTAATCAAGGCAACCAAAATGATTGTGGTAAGATTAAGGTAACTTGTGAGGGACTTGGATTCCATCCAAGGGGAAACAACATCTATTGGGCTAGTCATTTTATGCTACAGAAACTGAGATAAGCTTGGGAATTCCATGTTTTAATTATTTCTGGGTTTTTCTTTGTCCTAACACTGGGAAAGTTTTGTGTATGTGCTGTTAACCCAATCCAGTGTTAATGAACACTCATGGCAATCACTAAACTATGTTTCTCTCAGTGTTAAAAATGACGAGAAATGATCCCAAAAATCTTGTTTTATTTAAGATTGATACCATGTGTAATTTCATTTGCAGCTAGCATCTAGCGTTTAGTGTTGTTATTTCTGTGTGGCCTTATGTACCCATACATGTGATGTCAAGTGAGGGGTGGGGGGACAATAACGCTGTTACAGAAAATATAATAAGCTGCAGAAACTTTAAGACTTTATAACCTTACCCAAATGGTAGAATTTTATTCCCAATTTTGTATTTTTACACCGGGATGTTTCTTAAAAATTCCAGAATACTCGGTTATTTATTCAGCTGAGTATTCAAGAGTTCACGAAGCCTCTTTGAAATTTCTGACAGAATTACATTTCTCCCAGTATTAATTTATGACAAGACTTGCTTTATAAGATAGATACCACTTTATGTACAGTTAGCATAAATTTATTGTAATTCCTACATGATGTATGTTTAAATGTGTACTTGTATGTTTGTTTAACTGTCCGAACTAATGAACCCTTGTAGAATGTCATGAAAATTAGACCTAGATTTTGCTGTATTGTGTTATCTCGCAGAATATTTAAAACCTATGATTTAAGTGCACAGACAGTTGACGTTTTGTACTTGCAAACTTCCAGTGTAAGTGTCTACATATTTGTGGCTGGACAGAAAACAAAGTAACATGATCGCATTGTTGAAGTTTTTAATGGCTTCTCTCCATGGTGGGAAACATATCTAGTCTCGAGAGATACAAGATTGTCTCGAGAGATACAAGATTGTCTTGAGAGATACAAGATTGTCTCGAGATAAATGAGGTGCATATTTTAAAGTGAAAAGTTACTTTCTAGCAGTACTACAGTAACGGTAGTGTGTGTTGGTATAGGTTCCACAGTACAGAGCCCCATTTACAATTCTGTCATAAACCCTTTCATGTTTTTATTTGGTTTGGGGAAATTGTGAATTTGTGTAGCACTCAAGGCCAAACCTGAAGTACAGAGCGGTAGTTGAGGTTGAGAGAGAGGAACAAAATTTTTACTTTCCACGAACAGAAGCGAACAAAGATCCATGTAACCTCACTTCAGACACTAAACAATCTATCACATAACGTTTTTCTATCCTAGGAATGCCCTGCAATCAGGCCCTAAAAATGACATACCAGAAAAGAATTTTTTTTTTCATTCCTTAGTACCACGCTCTTGGTCTTCTGTATCATGTGAAGAAGACAGATCGACTAGCTGTGTCCAAACTTATTTTCAAGTACATCAAGCAGTCTCTTAGATCTCCTTATGCTGTTTGCATGTTGGTAAGTTCTCAATATCTTACCATGCTATCCACTAATTAAGTAATTTTCAAATGTTAAATGTCATTGAGATTTCTTAAGACGAGCTGATTGAAAAATACATTGTTGCATGTGTTGAAGATAACAAAATATTAAACTGTTGTTCATAATATTATGCATTTTAGATACGCGTTGCATCCAAGTATCTTGATGAAGAACCTGAAGTGTAAGTATTTTGTTAAAAGTGACCATTCTTAAATATTTCCACCTTTTAGATCTACAGTCCCTAGCCATCTTGACACATAACCTGAGTAAATTCTTTGCTTTCTGCACCCTTGTGTTTTAATAGCAGGGAATAACTGTTTTTCTTTTCATGTGATTATAGTGCTGAGAGCCCTGTGTATGATTTTCTGGAGAGTTGCTTGAGACACAAGAGTGAGGTAAGATTTTATTGAACATCAGTGATATATGTCCCTGGCCTTGCATCCTAGACACAAGAATTCCTTAATGATAAGTTAATGTGGCTCATAACAAATGCCTCTTCCACTTCCATACCCCTTTTTAACCAAACAAAATATTACAAGAAATATTGCATGTCCAACCGGAAAATTGTATGGGAGGGAACAAATACATGATAAATGATAAATAAGGACTTCTTGAATTCAAAAGATTGTCTGTTTTGAATTAAAAATTATGATATAGTTTTCAGCTTATGTATTGTTTTTACTTCATAAAAATTTTAAACTTTTAATGATTTATCTTTACACAGATGGTTATCTATGAAGCTGCTCGTGCTCTTGTAAACCTCAAAAATCTCAAGTCCAGAGATCTATGCCCTGCAATTTCAGGTAAAAAATAAACAAGGAGGCAAAATCTTGTATCTAACCAATGGCTTGCAGATATAAAGTATGTTCTACTAATAACAAAAGTTGCATTGCAACAATGTTTACAACACTGTCTAACTTGTTCAACAGTGCTGCAGCTGTTTCTGAGCTCACCACGCCCCACCCTGAGGTTTGCTGCAGTGCGCACATTGAATAAGGTGGCCATGACACAACCCATGTCTGTGACAACATGCAACTTGGATCTTGAAAACCTGATCACTGATGTCAATCGCAGTATTGCTACACTGGCAATCACCACTCTACTAAAGGTTAGTTTGAAAACAGGAATACTAGGACTGTGTAGTAGTTGGCACATTAGACTCCAGAGCGAACCATCTGGGTTTGAGGGACATTGTGCTGAGATGTTGACCAAGACACTTACTCTGAAAGTGCCTCTCTCCCCACTGGTGTATAAATGGGTACTGGTGAACTGTTAGGACAACCTGGGAAAATATTAGCAAATATCTTGCAATGGGTCAGCATTCCATTGGAGGGGGCAGGGTTGTAGCTAAGAAAATAGTCTCCTGGCTAAGATTTTCATTGAGCCAGTCACCATTTTTCGTGAGAGACCTGGAACAAAAATTTTGTCCCCAATTTTTTGCAATGCCGTAAATGCTGGACTACCAAGCTGCATGTTTACAAGATGGTGGACACAGTACACAGAAAGAGAACACGCTAAACAAGTGCTCAAAACAAGATTTTATTTCAAGTATTTGACTTGTTATAGTGCCACCGATACTCAAGGTAGTCAGGAATTTGTTCCAAACTTTTCATTTAGAGAGTGCGATATGGTACAGGTATCGAATGATTGTACATACATAACCTAAAGACCGTTCATTGTCCTGTACTGAGTGATTGCCCGCCAAAATCCAGCCGGCGATCACCTCTTTCTCAGCCAGCGAATTTCCCCGGCAGCTGGTGCTTAACGGCATCCCTGGAGAAGGGCTTGGGGGATAGAGTAGCAGTGTTTCTGTTTAACTCCGTTTCAACCCGTACTAACCATGTAGCAAGCACTAACTGTTCTGAGCCACAAAGCTCATGAAGACTGTCCAATCCTGAGATTGAGCATGTTTGACTTTTGTAATTTGATGTTTTTGGTGATAATTTTTTTCAGACTGGCAATGAGAGCAGTGTTGATCGTCTGATGAAACAGATCTCGTCATTCATGTCTGAGATCTCAGATGAGTTCAAGATTGTTGTCGTTGATGCCATCAGGTCAGTTGATACAATGCACAATGTCACCCATACCATCATAATATTGTTTTACAACAACTGACAGAATTCTATGATTGCTAACTCAAGCAGTAATTATAAATTTACTAGCGTTCTATCACAAATGCTGTTCTCAGATTGGCTACGCTACTCACTGTCTGTTCTGTTGTAGATAGTGAGTAGCCCAGCAGTGTGTGCTTGTTAGCAAACTGCTGCCACTTCTTTGCACTTTCAAAGTGTCTGTGAAGAGGAGTTAGATAAAGTTTTAGATGACTTGTAGATTTCTACTTAAACAGCTAGATCATTTGCTCTTGATTTTTATGAGTAATAGAAATCCCAAGCTCATAATCTGATTGTTGAATATAATAAGTTAAATTATTCTTGCATTTTGATTGGTTTGTACTTATGATCTATTGGACAACAGATGCATAGATGACATCATTAACATTTCTATATTATACAAGACAGGCAGATTCCATGTTGCCATGTGTCTGTTCAGTAACAGATCACAGAAGACGCCAAAATGTGGTAAGAACATCAGCGACACACTCGGCTATTGCCTCATGTGCCACTTTATTGCTCTTATCACATTTTAATGTCATCTGTGATCTATTACTGAACATGGAATCTATTTGTTAAATAGACCACGAGGAACAACTCCAGCTAAGGGATCAGAGCTGGACTTGAACCAGTGACCTCCAGATTTCAAGTCCGGCACCCTAACCACCCGGCTACGCTCCACTTGGTTATGCAATGGAATCCAAGAATTGTTGTTGCTTACTGTTTTTTTTTAATTTGTGTAAATCAGGTCTTTGTGCCTCAAGTTTCCCAGGAAGCATCATGTTATGATGAACTTTTTGTCATCCATGCTCAGAGATGAGGTTTGTGCTACACTTCTTTTTTACAGGAATATGTTAATTTTTTTTTCCAGCCGAGGCTGAATAGTCTTAGTTTTTCTGCCAATTTTAGCCTGAAAATGTTCTTGTGAATATTCTTTGATTATAGTGCATGGCATTTCTGTTTTCGAATGTATTTTGTGTGTGGATGGTGTTGAAGTAATTTTGAGTCAGGCTGCTGGCATTAAAGCGTGATGTGATCCACATAACGTCTCTCAGAAATGTTATCAGCATCGAACATACGGCGAACTAGTGCTGTTTTTGTTGCTTTTTGGCTACTTTTGCCGTTTAGAGAAAGGAAGAATTTTGTATAGTTTAGTTAAAACATATAATTGTATTTATTTACAAATCTTCAACACACAAAATTCTTTCTCCATCTCAGCCTCGGGTTTATTCTTAAAATATTCTTAAATTTTCGCAAATTTCATTCTCGATATTCTTACAAAACATATTCTTATAAAAATGAAAGAGTGTATTTAACCAATTTTTGTTGTAGTACAACATGACCTAGTCTTTCTTCTGGTCGTATGTGGGCTGCTTGCTTTTCTTGGGTAATGGCGCTCAATTTGTTTTATCGTTATTGCTCTTCTCAGGGAGGATTTGATTACAAGAAAGCCATTGTGGACACCATCATCACTGTCATTGAAGAGAATTCAGAAGCCAAAGAAGCCGGTAATTTTGCTTTTCTGGCACAGTCTTCTAAGAGTTGCTTTGTGCATTTTTGACATGTGTATCACATCACGAAAGTTCCTAATTCTTAATTCATGTAGACATACCAGTTTGGTTCGCTATGACGTCTCCAGGCGGCACAAAGTTATTTCTGAAGAAGGGTTAAACCCGAAACGTTTAGTAAAGCAGCTACTATTTGACACTTTCAAGAGCCTTTTCATCCGCAAATCGTTTTCTTCCTGCCTTCTTTCCATTTTTGAAAGTACCTTGTACCTTTTTGAACGACCCCTTGTCTAAAAAGAAGTACTCTTTCACCTCCTCTCTGCTATTATGAAAGTCAGAGAAAAGTGACTGGATTTTTTTTTTTCGCCTGACAGGACTGGGCCATCTGTGTGAATTCATTGAAGACTGTGAACACACTGTCCTTGCCACAAGAATTCTCCATCTTCTGGGACGTGAAGGACCACGCAGCCAGAATCCTTCAAAGTACATTCGGTTCATCTACAACAGGGTAATCTTGGAGAATGCTGCCGTCAGAGCTGGTAAGAATGTTGTTCTTTGATGATTATTCTCCAGAGAAACGCGAGACGTAACTGTAGTTTTCTTTGAAGACCTGTTTTGGATGTCACACCAGACGAACTACAGATTCTCGCAGGTTCTAACAATTTGCTGTAATGCCGGTTCTGTTTTATTTCACAGCTGCCGTGACTTCTCTTGCCAAGTTTGGAGCTCACTGTGACAGCCTGTGTTCAAGCATCCTTGTTCTGCTCTCTAGGTTTGTCTGTTACGAATAAAGATATGGAGTCTTGAACTAATTAGTTATCAGAAGACAGAGTCCAACTCGCGACTTTCATAACCCTTGGAACCTCTTCAACCCCGTATTCGGCCAACGGTCGTAGAACCGCTCGAAATGTTTCCGATTTTTCTTATCCTAACAAAAGCTATCACGAGAATTCACGAGCACTCCCAAAGTTGTGACGTCAGCATGACAACATTTGGTGATGTCATGTTGTTTGGCAACGTCTGTACCAAAAAGACCGCGGGTTCAAGAGCATAGATTCCAGTTTTAAAAAACTTCTTGTGATGTGTTATTGTTATTTAGGTGCTTGCTGGATACGGATGACGAAGTAAGAGACAGGGCGACTTTCTATGTGAACATCTTGAAGGAGAAAGAGAAGGCATTGTCATCGGGCTACATTTTAAATGGTAGGTACTGATAACTGAATGCAACAATAATTAGTTAAGAGCGGTTTTCAACTGTTATTGAGTGTTGTAAAAACCAAAACCAAAAAGCTAAAGTAATCACTCTAGTCAATCACAAAGGACACACACAATTCAGTGAACCAATCAAAACTCGAAGTAATCACATGTAGCTGACGCAAAGCGCGGGAAAACGCGTGCGAGCGAGTCGCTATTGGTTTTGGTTTGACTTCTGTTTGGATGAGAAAGTGGCGCGAGCTTTTTCAAGCCAATCGTGTAGCGTAATGATACAAAACCAGTCAGGTTTCGACACTCAAATGAAAATCGCTGTAATTCGACTTAACGCTACACGAACACAGATGTTTGGATACTCTGGAAATCTGCAAAAACGTATAGAAACTTTCCAAGTAGTTTGACACGACTTGTAGAAAGTAAAATCAGTGAAGTCAGTGTACTGGTTGAGTGAGCTGGTCAAATTTCCTCTTCTTGAAATATAATTTACTCATTCTCTTTGAACTCATGTTTCGCATTCCCCAGGTCTTCAAGTGTCCATTGTGGGTCTGGAGCGAGCTCTGTACGCTTATGTCAAGGATTCATCTCACACTGCTCCATTTGATCTGAAGACTGTTCCCTTGGCAACCACGCCAATGCAGGACCAGGTCGTGAAACCTGGAAAAACAGGTTTGTCCACTTCTGCCACATTCTTGTTTTTATCGAGCAGAACGGTAATCTAACTATTTCTAAGTTCGCTCTATGTTGATCAGTGTTTTCTACCTTTGGTAACTACAATTTTGAAGTTTGTATATAGCAAACGGAGTCTCGAGACATTTGTTTCCTGTTTATTTTAGTCATCGAGACGCCTTCTGCACCAACCAAGCCTTCAGCACCCGTGGCAGCCACCAGACAGGATGTGTATGCTGGTAAGTGCCACTGTTTTCGTTGTGCCGTTACTCATAGAAACTCGAACATTTTCAATGAATTTCCGAATTTTTCTAAAGTCCTCCAAAAATTCCCAACGAAGACTCACAAATTTTTCGATCAAAAATCTCAAGCTTGCTCGTGGAACTGACCCGCAGCGAAAGCAAAGAGTCGTAAATATGTCCGGCAACCTGAACACTCTTTAGGCTCGTCACGCAATCTTCCTCTCCCACGAACGTGACGAGAAAATTGCGTGAAGAGCCCAAACAGCGTCTGCCAAGGAGACTAGCCTAGGCAACCTGCTGATTGTGTTAAGGCCAAGGAACTCCCATGCCTTTCATGAGGATTTACAATGCCCCTTTTCGCTCCATCTTCAAGAAAGTGGAGTTAAGTACCAACTTAGTGTTTCACTGGTTCTGAAGTCGAGAATAATGATAGTTAATTCTTCGTGTCTCTTCAGAACAACTGGCAGCCATTCCTCAGTTCTCAAAGCTTGGTCCACTGTTCAGGTCCTCGCCAAAACCAGTAGAACTGACTGAGTCTGAGACAGAATATGTGGTGAACTGTGTCAAACACGTGTTTAATGATCACATTGTCTTTCAGGTAAGTTGGCAGTGAATAGATTGTCTTCCTGGTTCCTGACAAAAAAAAAAAAAAAAAGAAAAGAAAAAAAAAAATATCGCTCAGAACTGATTACATTTTTGAGTATGTTTTCCAAAAATAGACCTTTTAAGCTTGGGTGGGTTGCATTCCATTACAGACCACGTGATATTCTCTAAAGAATTGTTCTTTTCTCCATCTAAAAATTATTTATGTATCTACACGCCACTATTTGAAACTTTGAAAGCAAGAATTCTCAAGAGTATCATCATGTGGTCTGAAATGGGGCAACAAACCGCCCGAGTTAAAAGGTCTATTAAGGAAATTTCGTTTGAAGTTCTAAAACTTGGTTTATGGAAGGCACCACGCTTGTTCACGAAAATCAAATACCAATTTGTATTTTTTGCTGTGTGTCCTTGGTGTTGCATGTTTTTTGTTTTCTTTACTGATAAAGCTAAGTTAATTGTCGTGGTGAATTTGGAAAGCTGGCGTTTCAGCGATAGCGCATCGTCGGTGCAAAACGGAGTCAGGACGTGTCCCATAAGTGTAGCCTGCGTAGAAAGCGTAGTAAAAGTTCCCGTACGGAGAATTATTTCCGCATTCTTGCCGCGCGCAAATTGGAGGGGGAGCAAAAACATCAAAGTACGGGAACGCCTGCTAAGCAGGCTTAGTTGAGTGGGAAACGTGGGTTTCCTGTAATTCACAAACTAGTGGAATTCCCATCCTGTTATTAACTTGCACTTGTTTGATTTTCGTTTCAGTTCGACTGTACAAACACATTGAATGATCAGATCCTAGAAGAGGTCAAGGTGGAGATGGAACCTTCGGATTCCGATTTTGAAGTCGTGTCTTACATACCACGCCCTTCGCTTCCTTACAACACACCAGGCACCACTTACACGCTGATCAAACTCCCTGAAGACGCTTCATCAGGTTTGTGACAACTGTTCAAGAACTCATTTTTCCTCACAATTTCCATACATTGTCAGACAGACAGGTAATGAGAATATAGGAAATGATCTCAAGGAGACAGTGTCGTGATGTAAAACCAAATTCTCAGAGCTAAGATTATTAAAAATGTATGAAAATAATTTTGGAAAATTTATATTTCGACCTTTGGCTGCTTGCATGCGTGCGTGGGAGCGCGTGTCACGCGTGAGTGTGGTGGCAGCTATTGTTTTTCCCATAACTTCTTTGTTTCTTTGTTCAGTTACTTGCACGTTTACGAACACGCTTAAGTTTGTGGTGAAAGACTGCGACCCAAGCACAGGCGAACCAGATGAAGAGGGATACGAGGATGAATATGTGGTATGTGTTTGCCTTCTGTTTGATCTTTCATTCCTTTTATAACGGTATTTAAATTAGTAAAGAAAAGGTTACGTGTAAATGATTCACTTGTTTTCCATGCGAAGTATCCAGATTTTTTGGCGGAATGGTAGAGTGCAGACCATGTATTTATTGACGAGAGTTAACCTTTCGAAACAGGCTGTCATATTTTCCTACCAATAGATCATTTTAAAGTTGTCTGTTCAGTGACCTGGCCTTTAAATGGCAGCGAGGCTGCAGGTGGCCTTGTTTTGATAAAGACCTCACTGCTTTTGTTGTGTAAATCAAGTTGTCCTTATGCTAACAAGTTTGCATTTAAATGGGAAAAGCAGAGAGGTCCAAAATGACGTCAGTTTTTCATGCGTCCGTGTTGTTATTGATCACGAATTTCGTCATAACATTATCAAAGTAGCTGTGGATCCACGAAGCGATAGCCGAGTGGATCCGCAGACTACTTTGACAATGTTTTGACGAAATTCATTGTCAATAACAGGACAGGCGCATGAAAAACTGACGTCAATTTATTTTTTACAATAACAAATTGTCAAAATACCCGTTCTCGCTCGTTGACGCATCGCATAAATTATAAATTCACGTGTCTGTCCGCCTATTGACAAGGAATTTAGCCAATGAGCGCTCGAGAATTTCTGCCGTCATTGTAAAATGGCCTATTGCTTTACATGTCAATGTTAACAATGTTTATCTCACCCTATCCCCCAGCTTGAAGACATAGACGTTCTTGTCGCTGATCACGTGCAGCGTGTTCACAAGACGAACTTCCTGGCATCGTGGGATGAGATTGGTGATGAGTGTGAGATGCAGGACACGTACGCACTTACACAGATGAACAGCCTAGAAGGTAAGGGTGTTGCATTACTCGGTGACAGTCACGCAAATTTTTCAATGATGTGACCAGGGGTATTGCGCCCCTCTTCTAGTTCCACTGGATGGAATGCTGGTCCGTCCCAAGCCCCTCTGCTCTCAATTTTTAGTCTAATCTCCTTGATAGTTCCTAGATGTCCACATTTATACACCGCAGGAACGGGCTGTTCGAAAGGTGGTTAACGCTAACCCAAGATTAAAAGTTAACCCATGTATAAATTTTTAGGGAATAAAAATGTTTTTATAGCTTATGTTTGTGTAGTTTGAGATTACTCAAACTCAAAACTGAAGGATAAACACTCACCGAAAAGGTAGGCAACTAAAACTAAAATTCTCGCTAATCCTGGGTTAGCTTAATCGGACTTTGAGCAACCCGACCCAGGATGTTGGGGCATATTGAGTGTTTCGTCTCAAAGCATGAAACAAAGAGCCTAGCCGCATTCATCTTACCCCCCCCCCCCGCCCGGCCTCCCCACCCTCCACAGTCCCATGTCTCCTCGTTTGAAGCTTAGCGCTAGATAAACACACCCCTTGGCCCTCCCTGTATAGAAATTTAATTTGTTGATATTTGTCTTTTTATCTTTCATTAACAGAGGCTGTCAAGCAAATTATCGAGTACCTCGGCATGCAGCCGTGTGAGCGATCCGACAAAGTGAACACGGAGAAGAATTCCCATGCCCTGTTATTAGCGGGGGTGTTCCGTGGGGGACACGATGTCCTGGTCCGAGCCCGGCTGGCATTCGATCAGGGAGTCACCATGAACATCACTGTGCGCAGTGATAACGCCGTGGTCAGTGAAGTCGTGTTGTCTGCCGTGGGATAAAAAAAAAAACGTTTTTTGAGCACCGGGACCTGTCAAGCTGAATTAGTAAAAAGATTTTACACGCCTCTGACAACTTTTCCCGAAATATTCCGAAGATTTCCGAAAGTCTAGGGCAAATTTCGTTGTTCTGCGAAGATTTCCGAAAATGAGCCGATGTTTTCCTGCCATAATAACCAAAGAAACCTTCCCGAGGTAAGCAAAAACCTCTAATTCTTCGGAAATCTTCTTGTTTTTCACAGAGTCGTCTCTCAAAATGTCCGTGTTGGAAAAACGGCGTGTTCAATTTTTTCTCGTGGTCCCATTGTGTCCCAAAAAGAGAGAGAAAATCAGTGAAAGTTATTATGAAAATCTCTTTAGCTTGCAATGTAATGTAAGTGTAAACAACACAGTTTCGAATAAACTGCTTGATCGATATGGTCTATTCTCGTTCTTTCGCATTTTTCTCATAAAATAATAATAGTAAAATAAATTATTATTACTGCTGGGCTGAAGGATTCAAAATGTGAACTGCCTACTTATACCCTCTCGTTCTTTCCCAAACTTGAACTATAAAATTCTCCTTACTGATCCTATACATTTCTTTCGATGTTAGTTCTGAGCATGGTAGTGCAGAAATCAAAGCAATGTTATACTCAAGTAACTGTTTAATTTGGTCCAAAGAAAAATCGTTTACGACTTTCCTTGCTAGCATCGCTTTCTAGAGAACGAAACCTATGTTGGCCGCGTAGGTTAATGCGTCGGAGTTTATAAACTCCGAATGAACTTCCACAATCTTGGTCGCAACTTTAATAGGAAGTAAGCACTGTAAAATGTACTATTTCAAGGGAGGAAAAAATCCGACGCGCTGTTTCCTGGAAACCCAAATCATAATTTTTCAAGGGTCATTTTCTGTACGGTATTCGGAGTTATCAACCAGTAATTTCTCCTTACATCATCAATGGGTGTTAAGGATACGGCTGATGAGAATTAAGAATATCATATATAGAAAATCTACCGTGTATGTGGCACACAGTCGGCAAGTCATCAGTGAACAAAGCCTCATGGGCCAGCTTGAAGCTGACGTCATGTTGCTAAGCAACAACACCGCTGAAAACTGCGGTTCAATGCGTTGACACATGAGTTCTTGAATAACAATTTGACTCTTCTCAAATGTTGAAGTGACTGTTTTGTCGTCTTTTCAGGACATACGTAATTTAGAAGTTTATTTCCATTGTACTTAAGTACTTCCCAATATTCGCGCACGAGTTTCCCGTCAGTCAAAAAAGAACTCCATATTGCTTGTAACGTTTTTTTTTTTTTTCTTGAATTAGGCTTCTTGGGGGAATCCCCTATGTAAAGGAGCGAGCCCCACCTGCGTCACAAGGCTACAAGAATAAACTTCAGCAAATAAGTGTTTTAGATTTGTTTGTTTTGAATTTTCATCCAGTAGTTACTTTATTTAACTTGTTCAGCGATCGTGAACTGTGATCTCGCACGTCACGCAAAGGAAATTCAAACCACTTGTCATGACTGTCGTCAACTAGATGAAGAAATGCTCAGCGCCTTCGAAAGTCACCGCTACAATCTATAAATACACACATCACATGGCTAGACTCTCGGAAGACTACGAAACACAGCCTGCATATGAAGTAGGCACTCACGCATTTTTGGAGTTCAAAAACATCCGTCATGGTAAAAAACTGACTCCTACTCGATTTTCATTTCTTCAGTTTCCTGTGTTGTCTGGCCTTGCATGAACGGAGTGGTGCGGGGACCGCTCGGCAATCTTGTGACGTGTTTTTCTACATCAACATCATGGTATACTACTTTGAACTAAACCGGCGCCTGGAACTTTGAAGAGTGATAATTTTCCCAGTCTCATATGGCAGAATGTAGCTGAAGGCAGTTTATTTTCGTTCTTAGCTAACACAGAGAATCGTGCAACCAGAAACTGTACGGACACATTGTACACGAGGTTACTTCCTCGATCTTTTCATTCGGTCGTCAATGCTCCGACGTCAAATTATCGCTTAAACATCGCCTCAAGATGTGGTTGCCTTTCCGTTTTGGCTCAAGTTTAGTCATAATTTCGAAAGGTGAAATGATTGAAGTCTTCGGGGACGAAAAACACCCAACAGGAGATCTCGTGTTAACTGGCTGATCAATCATTTTTTTCCCGATGGTTTTTCGCGTGAGACATTTTTGATTGAATTTTCGGCTGTGAAAATAGTTCAATTTTCAATGATTTTAACGGTTGATCGCCGTTTTAAGAAGCTAACTTGTTTTTTAATCCTCGACCCATGCAATTTCTCATTCATTACTTTCTTTTTCACTTTCGCTGTAATGTAACAAACATCGTTCATTCTACAGTCACATGGAGGGAGCATGAATGGACGGATTCTAACAAGACTCCTCAACCTACATAGCGGTAAATATCATGCTAATTTGCGGCGGTAACCAGGCAGAACTTTCTTTGATTACAAGGCATTTGTTATTCTTATTTTCTGGTGTTTCCTATTTTCTTTTGATCAAAATTAAACGACGTTTTTCAAGATCTGAGGGTGGCATATGCGAAGAACAAGATCGCATGTGTTTTTCGCTGCCAAAATTAAATGTTACACAATCTGCGGGGGCGTCCCTGCGTGGCGCGAAATAGTCAGGGGCGAAGCTTGTCCACGAGAGTAACTGGCGCCATCTTCTTCGTAGCGAATTTAACCTCCCCAAAGTCGGATCTCGTTTTCGGCTTCGTTGTTAGTTTACGCAAATCTTCGAAAAGCAGAAGTTATAGAAAAAGACCTCATTTAGCCGTCAAGATGAGCTTTCGCTGAGAGTCGGCGTGGAACATCACGATTTTATGCTTTCAATGCCCTCCTTTGTTTGCACATCGCTCGCGGTGAAGTGAAAGCGTTTATTTCGAAGGCGAGTCCCTTCAACGGACGAGAAACAGCTCAGCTGAGGGTGTAGAGGATCCGCTACCTACGAATTGTTTAGAGGAATACCAAGCGATTCTGTTTGCGTTTCGAAAGGAGGGTTCCAGACTAGCCTTAAGTGGTTTTGCGTGGAGTGAACTTTGAGAAATTCAACATCTCAAGTTATCCGGTACGCCATTATTGGTTGGCCATTGTTCGCGAAACCGGATTTAGTTCGTGCCTGTGCCGCGTTGGTATGAAAACAATTGAGTTGAAAACGAAAGGAGTTCCGAAATAAATCTCGGAGGAAAGTGTCAGAGAACTCAAACAAGGACATTTTCGTCAAGAGGGGAGTGTTTCGTTTTAGTTTCAGTGACATTACGGCACAGCATAGTCGCCCAACGCTGTCGTGTTCGTTGTCGCCATTTTAACGAACTACCTTGGTGTGGTCAGATTGCTTCGTAGTTCACTGGATTTCAAGATTTGTAGCTTCGCTTTACGTAAAAAGAGGCGTCCTCCGTTCGTGAGTGAAAATAAGCGAATCTCAAGACGGAAAATCGAAATTGTGCAAGGGAAATTAGAAGACTTCAGTTTGAGAACTTTCGATTGATCGTGACGCGCCGGCTTTCTTTATAGGGAAAGCATACCACGAAAACGTCATTCACGAAAGAATTATTCATATTCACGAAAACGTCGTGTTAAGATTTGTCTCTTAGCGAACTATGTTTTAATGTTTTGAACGAACCATGGTGAACATTAGAGAACTGATCGACAATCTTCGAGCGACCAAGCCGCCGTATGAATGTCCTTTGTGTCAGAAGATATACAAGAGTTACAGTGGAATAGAATATCATTTGCGTGTTTTTAAACACGATGGCATGGAAGTTGTGGGAGCAACGCCAACATCTTCGAAAAAAGGAAAAGGCCGAGGAAGAAAGAGCGTTAAAAATAAGAAACCACCGCCATCTCCGCCAACGGTGAGTGTTCCCAGAGAGACGCTAACTTATGCTCAAGCGCAGAAAATTGTTGAAGTGGAAATAGAAGGTTTTCCTCATAGAATCCATATAAATGATCAATTAGATGTTCTGGATAGCGAAGAAATTTCCACGCCGGAGCCAGAAAAACCAGTGGAAACTTTTGAGACGATGATGATCAAGCCGCTAACTGATACAAAATCGAAGAATGAACAATCCGGCGAAAACAACAACAGAGCGAGCTTGCCGCTAGCGGATTACAGCGAGAAGTTGGAATCGGGTTTTCGGCAGCCCGATGCACCGGTTAGGTCGACCACTTACTTTCGATTTATCGAGCAAACCACTGAAGAATTGGACGAAATGGTAGAATACGACATGGACGAGGAGGATTATATTTGGTTAGATACTATAAATGAGAAACGAAAGAGCGAAGGAATTGCGCCGGTTTCTCAAGAAGTGTTCGAAACTCTGATGGACAGACTGGAGAAAGAGTCTTACTTTGAGAGCCAAACGAACTGCGATCCAAACCAGTACATCGATGAAGATGCAGTTTGTTGTATTTGTAACGACGGCGAGTGTCAAAATAGTAACGCAATCTTGTTTTGTGACATGTGCAATCTGGCTGTCCATCAAGAGTGTTATGGTGTACCATACATTCCCGAGGGACAGTGGCTTTGTCGTCGATGTCTTCAGTCGCCATCCAGAGCAGTGGACTGTGTCCTGTGTCCAAACAAAACTGGTGCTTTTAAACAGACAGATACTGGCAAGTGGGGGCATGTTGTGTGTGCATTGTGGATTCCAGAGGTGTGCTTTGCAAACACAGTATTTCTGGAACCTATTGACTCCATTGAAAACATTCCTCAAGCAAGGTGGAAACTCACTTGCTACATCTGTAAGCGTAGGCATGGTGCATGCATCCAGTGTTTCAAGACGAACTGTTATACGGCATTTCATGTCACTTGTGCACAGCAAGCAGGCTTGTACATGAAAATCGAACCTGTAAAAGGTGAAAATGGACAGATGACTGTGCGTAAGACTGCTTTTTGCGATGTTCACACACCGTCTGACTCGGAAGCAGGTAAAGAGGAAGAAAACAGTGAAGAAGAAGTTAAGGAAAAAACTAATGTTTCTAATAGTAAGACTCCGAGTAAAACAACAAGCAAGACTCCAGCAAAAGCAAGCAGTAAGTCTGCAAAATCTACCAAGTCCAAACGTAGTATCAAGAAGTTTCGGAAACTTTTGGCAGAGAAGAAAACAACTGCAGTTCCAATTGTTAACATTCCATTTATCCCTGCTCATCGGTAAGTTTCTTTGTTAGTTGTATGAAAACATTTAAGTACTATTTGTATCCAAGATTAGCTTTCTTTTGCTCTTATCACTACACACTGTTAAGAATGCTGTTTTTATAGCACTGTCTCCTAGCAACTGTCAAAAGCATATAGTTTTGTTCTGGCCTTGTTTTGAAAACCAATTACGATTTGAACATTGTTTCTTGAAGTGCAAGCAAAAAAGATTGGATATTTATCAAGCTGCAAAACAAGTTAACATGTCTGGGTATTGTTCTAGAATATAAATAGTAAAATTAAAAAAATATGGAGAAGCTCTGAGCAGTTTAAAAACTAATAAGTTTGGTAACAAGGTTATCCTGGGTTTTGTAGATAACCAGATGATTTCAAAAACCAGCATTAAATTTATTTTATTTCTTTTTATTCAAGATTCATTTTGTCTTTTCTGTGTTGTTATTATCAACTAAAGAAATTGTGGAAGAATTTAATTTAGAATCTGACAAACAAAACTTAATAATTCATCAATAACCTAGACATTATTAGACAGGTTAATTATTACCAAATGGATGTCGGTGTTTTTCAAGATTTTCCACCAGCATCTCCAGCTGAGTTTGACATTTTTTTATTGACATTTCCTCAAGGGAACAGGTTCCTCACATGTACTATAAAACATTAAAATTCATTTACACCTGTTTTTCTTTCATCAATATATTTGCTATACTTTTGGCCATTTGGAGTTGACAAATTACAGTCGGGAAAATAGATTGCTGTTGTTTCTGACTGAAAAAATAGCAAGAACTGAGCAATAGCGGTGACCGAGCTAATTGAACATCTAACCCTGAAGCAATTAAGTTTGAAATTGACTGGCATTTTATCAATTCTCTGTGCATTTTACTTTCCCCCTATCCAAAAAATTGGTCGGATTGAGTTTTTGCTTGTGACAATGAGTTTTCCTTGTCAGTACATGAGAATGAGACACTGCAGAAATTTTCCTTTCCCTCAATAATGTTGGCATTTATTTAACTGTCAAAATTGTTGAATGCCCTGCCAGTGCAGGAAAAAACCCAGGTCTGACTGCGCGGGGCAAGTAAATTTTGCTCTTAGACAAGTGAAAATGGAAGGTTAGTGGTCCATAGGGCAAGTGAAATTAGCCTCAGTAGTTTTGTTGGTGATAATTTCCAATCAAAAACAATTTCAAAACTTATCACTGCAAGATGAGTAAAACAATGAGTTGAAAGCGTCGATTAATTTTAAATCGAATCATACTTTGCTCGCATTCTTTGTGCGCATATTGGGCAAGTAATATTTTAGTGGGTGCAAATAGAGTTGGTGCTAGGATTTTTCAGTCTGGGTCCTGGGACCCACATATCTGGCCAAATAAGGGTCCTTAGCATTTTTGTGAGCCCCAATACCATTGATCCGAGGCGTCCTTTGAAATGGCTTTTTTTTTTCCGGCCGTTTCACGCACCATTGGTTTCATTTACATCATCCAAAAAAAGTGATCATGTGATGACCAATTCATGATTGTGTGATGAGTGAATCTCTGCCGTCAGGGAAGTTGCACCACAGTTTGTTTGCAAGTCTGTTGAGTTTTGCATCTTCTAACAAGATGCAATCCAAGATATGTTACAGAAAAGAGTTCAACGGATGCAAAATCCATGGTATGGATAAGATTTGCCTCAAACTTAGAACTTTTGTGGAATTTGCAAACTCTGTGCTGCAAACTTTGGCCATCCACGCCAAGATACGTTTATCATCATGTGATCACTTTTTTTAATCACGTGAATGAAACCAACAGTGCGTGAAACGGCCTGAAAAAAAGCCATTTCAAAGGACGTCGGGGATCAATAGTAATTTGGCATTCACTCGTGAATGCGTTCTTCTTTCCAGCTTTTAAACAATCCTTACAAATCATAATTAATAAAAGGTCTCCAGTATCTCTGTTCTACAGCTAATGAAATTTCTTCAGCCATTTATCCAAAAATTTGCCATGTTTACCACCTGTTGCCATTATATCAGCCTAAAAATATACCTATTCATATGAATACACAACACACACAACACATGTTTCTTTGAGTGAGAAAGCAACTCAAATTGACGGACGCTTATGCAAGTGTCAGACATACAATTGTCACCAGTCTCCAACTCTGCCAAATCAAATGTGGCAATTACAATTTTCTGAATTTTGCAATCGCAATCTGTTCAACTTTTTCTTCGTTTCTCAAACAACAGAATCTAACTGACTTGTCAAGGCTAATGTAATAAGTTCTTCAAGTAGGGTCTTGCGTCGCATAAAAATTTTGAAAATGCATTTTTGAGGATTTTTTGCGGAAAAATGTGCAATTTCTGATCCTTGGGCAACTGAAAACTGAAATGTACTGGCCCACTGGGCAACTGGTGTCAATTTTTTTTTTCCTGCCCTACCTGCCACAGTAAGGAATTTAAATACATTTTCAGAGTTAGTAACAATAGAAATCACTAGGAGAAAAAGAAAGATACTTCAGTGCTGGAAATAACCCTTGGTTATGGGACATTGACTGATCAAATTCTGAAAATTGTCAAACTTACTACAGTACAGTATGATCAGATAACATGAGCAAGCACCAAAATGACTTGGGATTTCATAGTGAAGATCCTATTTGCCGACCATGCTAGCAATGAGAAATCATAGAGCTCCATGGTTTTTTTCCCTCTCCAGACTTCAAGAAAATGTGAAATACAAATCACCCCATAAAGCCTTGTAAAGCATTTTTTATTCTGCACCAGGTTGTTCAAAGCCCGATTAAACTAACCCAGGATTAAACAGAATTTTGATTTCAGTTTAGTAACTTTCTGGTGTGGTTTTCTGTTTATATTGTTTGTGCTTCAGTTTTGAGTTTGAACAATCTCAAACTAAAGAAAAGAGTAATATTTGCTGTACAAAAGGAAAACAAGATGAGTTAAAGAAAACAATTTTTATACAAGAAAAATTAATGCTTTGGTTAACTTTTAATCCTGGATCAGTGTAAACTGGCTTTTGAACAATCCTACCCTGTTGTACATGTCTGGCTTTGATTATTTTAGTCATGAGATTATTTGGATTTGCAAATTACATAAATTGCTTATCGATGTCCGACTAGATTTGACAGGTGACATGTCCTGCTGCGAAATATTAACTAAAATTTTTTGCAGTACTATATTTTGTCACATTGCTTTGGCACTGATTTTTTTATTTTATTTTATTACTTTTTTTTTTTTTCGTTTCTTTTTGTTTTAAAGAGAATCTTAATCCTCGATCCTTCATGCACCTAAATTGATAATAGTTAATTCACTGGTTTCCTTGTTTTGGTTTACAGGCTGAGTAAGATTGTGGGTCGTGTAGCAATAGGACGCAAAGCTCAGTTTATTCAGAGCCTTCAGAGTTACTGGATGCTAAAGCGACAGTCGAGAAATGGAGTTCCATTGTTGAGAAGACTTCAGGCCAGCCACCAGAGCCAAAAAGCTGGTGCTGATGAGGTGAGGCAAATTCTCCATAATGTTGATCATACAGACTCTGTAATTTATCTTGTGAGAAGATTGATTTTGGTCAAGAGCAGGACTTTGTGTAGTCTCCTTTGGGGTCGTCATGCAACTCTCCCTCCCCAACATTAGCTCCTTAAACCTGACCCACATTTCTTTAAACCAGTGGTAAATATTCATAACATTTGTTTCCTAGTCAAGTGAGAGATCGCTGAGGATCAAGGCAATGAAGGAGCAGCTGCATTTCTGGCAACGTCTGCGGCATGATCTGGAGAGGGCTCGTCTGTTGGTGGAACTGATCAGAAAGAGAGAGAAGCTTAAACGAGAACAGGTAAGTATCTCTACTAAATTGAGCTGGTTGCTCTAGCTTGAATTGCCTATTTCTGGTTCATAAGTTATTGAAAAGAAAAAAGAAACATGGTACCAGAATAAGCTTTAGGGCACTTTTGGAAAGAACACAAGGGCCAAGGGGATAAAACAAATTTGTCCATGTACTTTCATCTGTTAATAAGTCAAGTAAGTCAGTCAAAGAAATGAAAACATTGTAACAATGTTTTCATTTTTTTGACTGACTTACTTGACTTAAACCTTTCACCCTGTGGAGGGTATAGGTCCTTAAGGGAGTCTCTCCATCCCTCTCTGTCTTGTGACTGTCTCTCTAACTGTTGCCAGTTGAAGCCTGCCTCTCTCTTCTCCTCCCTCCATTGATCATCGCCAGCTGTTCCTTCACCTTCATTTCTTTGAGCAAGATATTAATTTCTACTTTGCATTTTGTTTCCTCCTGACCAATCAGGTGAAGGTGAAACAACATGTCGTGGACCTGCAGCTGCAGCCACTCAACATTGTTCTCAGGAAAACCCTTGATCTTCTGCAGACCAAAGACCCTGGCGAGATCTTTGCTGAACCTGTTGATACTGATGAGGTAGGCAAAAAGGAGCAATGGTCAGCGTGTGATTCTTTTTGTAATAATAAGATTATCAATCCTCTTGATGGACTTACAAATTCTCAAAATTGGCATGAAAGGTTTGTAAGGCAACAGCTGGGAGAATTTGTATTTTGAGTTTGGCTTCAGTCGAAGGTTCCTAAATTGAGTTGACTCAATATTTTATCTCAATTATTATTTTGCTCTTCTCATGAGTTGTACCCTCTTTTCCTTCCTCCTCTTTCCACTGTTTTTTTCATGTAGGGGCTCATTGCTTGCTGGCTAGGATCTACAGTACCAGCCATTCAAGTGGTCTCTGTTTTACATGTAGGAGTTAGCTGCTAAAAGTGGAAGCTCTGGGATGTCTTAGGCATCCAATGTCTATGTTAACTTATGGTTCTCTCATCCAGAGCCTGGTTTGGTGAACATTCAGTGGTGTAAAACAATCATGTGGGAAATATAGTGATGGCTCAAACCAATTTTTTTTGTTATGCCTAGGTTACTGACTATCTTGATGTTATTGATGAACCCATGGATTTCTCAACGATATCGAGGCGCATTGAAGACAATCACTACACAGCTATGGAGCAGTTTGAGCATGATTTCAACCTGATCATTAGCAACTGTCTGAGGTACAATGCACCAGACACCATCTACTACCGGGCAGCACTCAAACTGCGAGACCAGGGACGTCCCATTGTGCGTGCAGCCAGGCGGCAGGTGGAACGTGCTGGTATTGACCCAGTCACTGGGCTACACACTGAGGAACCTCCTACACTTGCCGACAGGGAGCCAACTGAGGAAGGTGAGCTCCCCACAACAATTTTGGTTCTATTTGTAATGATGCAATATTGCTATATTGAAAAGTGAGAGTGTTTGCTTGAGGCAGGTGAGGTTGGCAGACTTGAAATCCCAAGGCTGGGGGTGCAAGTCCCACTCTGACCACCAAGCTAGAGTTGTTTCTTGGTAGACTCTAGTTCAACTCCCTGGTCATGTTTGTAAATAGCTAACTGGTCTGCCTCTTGTCTTTTGGGATTTTAAGCCTGTTATGTTGATTTGCGGTTAATGTGCTCAACTCCAGATCAAATGGTCTGGGTTCAAGCCCTTGCTGGGATCATTGCCTTGTGTTATTTTCTTGGGCAAGGCACTTTACTCTCAGTGCCTCTCTCCACTTACGCGTACAAATTGGAATTTAATGTTGAAGGGTAATCCTGTGTTAGTCTGGCATCCCATCCAGGGGGGAGTAGAAGTACATGTACTCCTTTTCACTTCATGCCACTGAAACTGGAGATGACAGCAAGCCTAATATGCTTCTTGGCCTGTATGCAGACTATTTTTTTACTTTACTTTATGTTAATTGGAAATATTTGTTCCTTTCAGTTTAAGTTGCATGCCTATAACTAATTTTAGGTGTAACTAAGAACATCGACCACTAAAGACATACAACACTTAGTGATATTTTGTTACTTATTCTTGTCAAGGCATCTTGTAGGACCGAAAAAAAAATATGAAATATTGCTTACAGTTGATGCATTTGTTTTCTTTTAGATTTTATCCTGACAGACGAACAAAGAAGAGACATGACACTAGAAGAACAATTGAAAGATCTACAGGAAAAACTGGACATGACCCAGGCTATAAAACATGGAGGTGAGTTATAACTAGCCAGCAAATCGCACATATAAAGCGTTTTGAGTCTCCAAAATTGATAGGATTTTTTTTTCTTTCATCAGGCGTGAGAGCGACACGAGTTAGAATGCTGCGTAAAGAGATCGCACTTGTCAGAAGAAAACTGAACCAGGAAAAGAGACAACTCTCAGAATCGAGTGGTATGTGTGCATCCTTTTAGCTCGTGATTCCACGTAACCACTCTAGCCAATCATAAAGGACACAGACAACCCAGGGAACCAATCAAAACTTACATGTAGCTGACGGAAAGCGCGGAAAAACGAGTGGGAACGAGTCACGATTGGTTTTGGGTTTACTTCTTTTTGAATGAAAAAGTGGCGCGGGCTTTTTAAGCCAATCAAGTAACGTAGTAATGCAATTAACCAATCAAAACTTGACCGTGTAGCTGACGCGAAGCGCGGGAAAACGTGTGCCAACGAGTCACGATTGGTTTTGGCTTTACTTCTGATTGGATGAAAAGTGGCGCGAGTTTTCTGAAGCCAATCGTGTAGTGTAGTAATGCAGAACCAATAGCTCTTCGACGCTCAAGTGAAAACCGCACTAATAGTTAGTGACTTGCAGAGGAAATTACAGAATTATTTTGCTGATTTTGATGTTTCTTTTCTTTTTCTGTTTAGTTGGTGGTATGGACGGATCTAGCTTCGGTGAGCCTTGTCTGTCACCACTGGATGGCGAGCACCCGCTGAAGAAGTTCAAGCCCATTGATGAGAACGAAGCACTGAATGGCGAGCCACTTCCGACCAAGAGCTTGGACACCGAAGACAATCGGTTAACAGGGGAGAGCCTGTTGAACAGCAGGGCTACAGCGAACCCCAGTCCTGGAACCAGCCGACGAAGCGGTATCCTGTTCAATAAAGGAAGGCACCGAGCTAGGCGGAACCTGTCAGCAGGCGCGGATAAGTTCCCGTTTGACATCCTACCAACTGCAAACCATGTGTTGAAAACACCGGAGAGTGAGAGAACATTTGATCCAGTCAGCACCGAGTGTCAGGTCACAGAAAATCTACACACGGACGAAGCTGGAGACGATGATGTGGTGTTCGAGGAGAGGCATCAGCCAGCGCCAAAAGAGGACAAGAAAGCACAGAAGCGGCCATGTAATGACAGCCTAGGCACCAATGATACGTGTTATGTCCCGAAGAAGACTTATAAAACCGAGCTGGGCAAGTTGATCGAAGATGCGACGATGCTTCCCATGTTCGATTCACACTCGTCTGACAGAGTCAACAATCACTTCGCGTACACGAATGGTTTACGGCAGCGTACGTATCGCTCGTACACCAGCGGTTCAGAATCAGACATCAGTGATATCCGAATGAACGGCACTCGTGCGTCCCGAGAACTCTGTCGGAAACTATCGGCGCTGTCCGAAGACGAACTTAGCACGACGGACACGGAAAACAGTTCCGCTGAAAATCGAGTGATGAATGGACCAGTGGATGGAAAGAGGAAGAAGAAATCGGCACCAAGGCCTCGGAAAACAACCACCTCTGATTCAGAGATGGCCGACCTTCCTCCCTTACAGCCATTAGACTTGGTTTGGGCAAAATGCCGAGGATATCCCTCTTATCCAGCCTTGGTGAGCCTACTACTCTTTACTTACTACCCACCCATTTATTTTGATTAAAACAGCGTCTCTCGTCTTCCGTTGACAAAATTAATTTGTTTCCATTTGAAAACGGAGAAAATTGTGTGGAAATTTCCAGTAACTAACGTACTATAACATGGTCACATTTGTAGATCTTTTTTTGTTTCCTTCCAAAGCAACTATGTTCTTCACTTTAAAGCGAAATTCAATAGTGCAAGAGACGAATATGTCTTCGTTTGCGACAACCAAGCACTCAGAAATTTCCGATTTGTATTATTCTAGCAAAAACTATCGTGAGTTTTTGGAATGCTCTTTTTTGCGACAGTTAATGTGTCGAAAGGCTGATCGCGTAGCGAATACCTCTCTATCTAAAATTAGCCTCAGCAATGTTTTTCCGTCTCTCTAACAGATCATAAATCCTCGAACGAAGAAAGGTTTCCTTCACCGTGGCGTCCCCATCCCTGTCCCCCCTGAGGATGTTTTGAAGGAGCGGGCCATTACAGAAGAACATCTTTACCTTGTACTGTTCTTTGACACAAGACGAACTTGGTAAGTGTACGTAGGAAATGAATATTTTCTAGTGATTTGTTAGATTGTTGACCAAAATTTTAGAAGAATCCTAGAGGAGAGCAAACTGTACCCTTGGCTGGGGCTGAGTAGGGGGAAGCAACTGTACCTTTGCGAAAGTTCGCTTGCCGTATCATTCATGATAGGTGAGGCTGGATGGAGTAAGAGTGGCTGCTTGGGCTGAGAGTGGTCGCTTTCTCTTCTAGACAATAGATACTGTCTTCAACTCGTTCCGTTCACAGTTCAAACTGGTATTGAGTGCTTACAAGAATTATTTCGCTGTAGCCACAAATATCCATGCGCTTTAGTCAATTCCCAAGCCCAGTGAATGAATTTCAGCGTGCTCGAACTGTTATAAGGGCCGACTAATACTCAGCTCCGCAAATCCTCAGATCAAATTAGTCACTGACTTCCATCTTACCTTTATCGCCCAAATCTTCTTCTTACTCGCAGGTTAAATTTCGTTCTCGCCTGATCTGCCTTAAAATATAACCCTTACCCTTTGCTTTATCCAGGCAATGGCTTCCTCGACACAAACTCGAACCGTTGGGACAGCACGAAGAACGAGACGAGAACAAGTTGCAGGAGGGTCGCAAAACATCCATGAGAAAATCAGTGATGATGGCTTACGAACGCGCTATTATCCACAGGGACCAAGTAGAGAGGGGTGGATCCCGAGACTCCGACGACGACGAAGACGACGATGATTACGACGACGACAATGCCGACGACGATGATGACGTGGATGGACGAGTGAACGAGAACGGCAACGATGCAGAGGACGATGAAGAAAGCGATAATGACGATGATGGTAATGACGAGCATGATCCATTGGAGGAAAATGGATTTGTTTAGAGATGTTTTTATCGCAAGAACTGTAGCCAAACCTTGCGTGATGTTAGTTTAATGGTTTCTTAGCTTCTCCAATTTGATTCAACTCCCATCGGACCAAAAAAATACACTATCAAAAATTCAATGAAGTTGTGGAGCTACTAACAAACAGAATTTGATACTTTGTAAATTTTGCATAAAGCAATTTCACATTCTTGTCCAGAGTCCGCGATCTTTTTGCTCAGGACCAAGAATAGCGACCTTTGGCCGGAGCTAATTTTTCGAACTTTGTTTTCTCATGTTTTTTCTCTTTGGTGTATCAGCCAGATACATTTCAAGAATACTAGATGATGGCCAGAGGTCACGAGTGTTGGTGCCGACCAAAACGATTGCGGTCTCTGGAGAAGGGATCTTACGCTACGTTCATTAACTAACGATTTTATGCCACACAATGAAACTGTCCATGAATCTGGCGTACTTTCTGACATTTTTACTCTTCAGTCCGATGTAAAGTTAATAAAATTAGCACGAAGGCAAAAGGGTTTTTCGAAATTAAAAATGTTCGCAACCTCAAGCAGTTAGACAGTGGAATAGTGTTTTTAAAATGTTGCACATTAAATATGAACTGTACAATTGTATTTATATCTAGAAGAAAGAAATCGATATGTAAATCCTGTGCTATTTTTTTTCCGAGACATGTCTGTTTTTTCAACAAATCGAGTGACGCCCGCGGAAATAATTCTGTGTTTCGTATATTTCTCTCTCCAATCTTATGTGTTGTTTGTCCTGTAAATTGTTGCAGCCCAGGGTCAATAAACTCGTCTATTCTGACATTGTTGCTGTTCAGTGTTAAGTTCTTTGGTTTTGACCTTGAATATACCACCCAAGCCCCGACCCTGATACACCCCCCTCCCCCACCCCCCTCTACCGCCAGCACACACGCCGGTCTCGAAAGTGCCGTTAACTTAACGGACCCAAGTTGTAAACGTAAGGAATAGTAGTGCGGGTTTTAACTCAAAAACCAATCCATTCTGTTTCGTTTGCTGATGTTTTTGTTTGAATTTCAAAACTATAAATTTATCGATCTTGAATGTAAACACGGCAAGCAAGAGTGCATTTCTGGACCAGTTACTACCGGGACTTCCGAGGAGGTGGCCCCTAATTCTTTTTTATGTTGTTTTTTTTTTTTAAATTAATTACAATTTCATGACAAAGACAAAGGTGCTGGTTGTGATTCTAACTAGCAGCCCCCGGATAAAAACGAATAACTCGGATAACTGACCACGGCAGACTTGGCAGTCTACAAACCACATTTGATACATTGTCCTTTGGTTTTCGCATTCCACTCCATCATGAGAATTTTGTCTCTGGTGCGAGACCTTATCTTTCTAATAGAGAGACTAGCAACAAGTGGAGCGAAAAAGAGTGATGGTCTGGGTCGAGAAAATCCTTCTCTGTTAGCTTCATAAAAACTTGCAAGCGAGAGGGACTGTCGTTCAAAGTTTATTTACACTATTTACAATACGTAACCCTAAGAGAGAAATACAAAAGGAAATACTAAGTAGAAGGTACGTTTACACAACAAAGGTGTATAACTCTGAAAATGTTCTCAAGTTACGCTTACGTTTGATTGGGATAGCTTGTATTTCGAGATAAGAACACTTAAGTTACTAAACAAAGGGATAATGACAACTGCAACACTAAATTAATAATATGTTTGTTTGCATTTTTCGTTCTATGAACAATTTAAGTTACTTTTTTAAAAAATTGCACGCCTAATGTTCTCTCCATACACCTTTTCAATTTCCTGGTTTCCTTATTTTTCACTTGAAACTTTTTCCTCGCAAAATCATTTCCCGCGTAGTATATACTTAATAAGAACCTTCGTTTGACTCGTTTGATTGTCAAGTAAATTGAGGCAGTGGAAACACGCGCTAACCGACATCTTATCACCTGACACGGGTTTTTTCAGGGTTCGTACCCTTTTTCAGAAACAAATTTCCAGGACTTTTCCAGGACTTTTCCAGGACTCAGATTGATTTTTCCAGGACTCTAAAATTCGCATTAACCCTTTCACTCCTAAGATCTTCATGTTAACTCTCCTTACTGTCTGCCATACATTTTACATTTTTTTTACTTGAGTTTAACAGATTTCCAGAACTTTCCAGGACCAGTAGCCTTTTTCCAGGACTGGAAAGTCCTGGAAAATGCCACAATAAAATTCCAGGACTTTCCAGGTTTTCCAGGACCCGTACGAACTCTGTTTTTTCCGTCGTGACTTCTTGACAGAGCACCTCTAGCCGCAGCCGTTTTTGGGATGTCACGCAACAGTCCCCCCAAAGTAACCGTTTCTTGCGGGGGGGGGGGGGGGGGAAGAGTTGCGTGACATCCTAAAAAAACGGCTCCGGAGGAGACTACTATTTACCTCCCTTTGGAAGGGAGCCTCTAAATCTCACGAAGCGTGACTGTCACGAAAATTGTTCACGACATCTGAGTCACGCAATAGCCAACTTGAAGTCACGCGCAGTTTACATTTTTGATTGAGATGTTCCAGGCATGTCGATGTCAACAGTTCCGTCACCCAGTCCACTAACGGCCAGTAGATTTGCCGTGCCCGTGACGTCAGGAGGAAGACCCCGCACCCCGGCAATGTGATCGAGGTCAAAGTCCAGCGTGGCGTCGACGTCAAAGGTACCTGGGAAGATAGGAAGAAAACCGGTATAGCTTAGCCAATGATCTGATCAATGTCTGATTTCTCAACAGTCATTGACCTAAGTGCCATAAGAAATTGTCTTATAAACAATATCTCGCAACGCTTTCGCTGCAGCCATAGTTACACGTGCTGAACGTTTGGAAACGATTGTAGCCTGGGTAGTAGGCCTAAAATGAGAAGGAAGGTTGAAAAAACCAAGGGACGAAAAGGAATTAAACTTTAGTTTTCAGTAACGTATTTCCCATTTCTAACACGTTCCTCTCCTCCCCGTCATGCAACATGTCCCTTAGGTCTCTTTCATTAGAATGCCTTGCGTGATCAGCAGATTAAAATCTACAACTCCATGCCTCTGGTTTGAGGCAGAGTCACACCGCAAAGTTTAAATAGAATACCTGCAGTGCCTGCAATACTTGGGTCAGCAGCAGCACTCGCATCGATGGCCGCATCAATGTCAAAATTTGGATCCGTCACATCAAGTCCAGGGACTCCAGGACCTAACACAGAACACGCAACGAGATTTAAAAGCCTAATTTCCACATATAGCTTATTATCGACTTAAAACTGATAATGGTAAATTAAACTCCGTAGCGAATTTTGCTTCGACAACTGGTTGACGCTCGAAATATCAGTTCGCCAAGTTAGCAATGGCGGTTAATTTACCTTTTTCAATTTCAAGTTGAAGGTTAGCACTTCTCCACCGTAAAACAGTTAAACAGTCTCTTTGAAGACAAACTGCTTTATCCTTCCACGTAAGTTCAGTTCTTTTCACCAGTGACTTTCCAAACTAATATAAATTTACCTTGGTTTGTGCCTTTCAAAGAGATGGAATTTGTTAAATCGGGGAACGCTCTTTTTTCCCTTTCGCAACAGATTCACAAACAACGGCCAATTTTTCACCAGCCACCCCTCCCTTATGTTTTTAACATACCTAATCCTGTATCAAAATCCAAAGCCGAGCTGCCTGATACAATTCCAGGGGGGAGGTGAGAAGCTCCAGATAGATTCTGAAGAATTCCTTCCAAATCCGTGCCGTCAGCGTCGAACAAATCGGCAGTCGAGGGCAATCCCTCGATTCCCGCGGGAACGATCCCTAACCCGCTCGCAGCTGCTATAGAGTCAGAGCTCGCCATAGCGACGTGTTGACCAGCTGAAGCACTGCCTGAAGAAACCACTGCTGACCCATCTAGCCCAGCTGTTACGTCAGGGAATGATGTTCCCATGACGAAGTTCGTCCCTGAAACGGCCGCGAGATCAAACGAAAAGTTATCTCCTTCGATAGAATCTGAGATCACTGTGTCTTTGTTTTTAGACGTAGCTTGGCTGCCTGTTAAGTTCCCTCCGCTCTTAGGGACCTCCTCGGGCAGTTGAAAGTTCTGAATGACGTATTCATCATCACGTTTACGCTTGAGTGTGATTTTCAAGTTCGGCGTTTTTGTGGAGTCGGACTTCTTCTCGGGCTGTTTGGCGGCCATCGAGGGAGCATCTGCCGCAGCAGCCGCTACCTCAGCCGTGGAGAAAGAAAACGTCGGCGATATGGAAGAAAACGGAAACGCGCTGAACGTAGGAGATGGCGTCTCGAGAGTAAAAGCCGTGAACGATGGTGACGTGCCCAGGAAAACGGGCGTGTTCGGATTCGATGGAGTCCCCACGGCCGCACCGAACAGCGCGGCACTGGGAGGGAGTGACAGGCTTGCTAGTTTGGCAGCTGGTTGCCCTGTGCCCAAGGGAAGCGGAAGTTCTTCACTGGCCTTGACCGGAAGTTCCTCTAATTTGACGCTTTGCGCTTTTCTTATGATGCAACGCATTGCAGCTGGGATTGATAGACACCTGTCAATAAAAAAGGAATACCAGTTTGCCCGTTCGAAGCAAAGGAAGAGGTCGAACATGTATTAAAATTACTTTGTGCATAAATAAAGAGCCCTCTCAGCTCTTGGGGAAAACACATATTAAAATATGTTTAAATAAAAAATTTTAAAAAAAAATCAAGGAGAACAAACTTCAAACTTGGCGTTGGTACCGAACCTAAATCAAAGAAAAACATCGACTAACAAAAAGGAGGACACAACACTGGTCACCGACTGCCTCCCTTGAGTTCAGACAAAATGGACGGTCTGGATGAAGGTGCTGGAATCAAAGTTATCAGTCCAATTTTCATTGACTTCTCAGCTAGCAAGCAAAATAAATTTCAGGCCATTTCTGAACTCAGTTGCAGATCTCAGATCTCTGCTATCAGCTGAAAATAACAATGCTCCATTTCTCGGCTGACAGTAAAACTTTTGCCGGACCAATTCTCAGCTATTGGTTAAACCCTTTTTGTTCCACACGCTTAAAATAATCACAAAATGTTCACCTCTGAGTCACTCTGGAGATGTAATCATTGGAGCAAAAGAGAGGTTTTCCAGGCACTGTGGTCAGAGTAGCTTTTACGGTAAGATCTTCAGAGACGAAAAAATCAACTGAAACAAAAGACAGATGTAAATTCCTCTGCAGTCCGTATAAGAAAAAAGCAATTTTTTTGAGGATACGTTAAGGGTGGTGGAATGGTAACAGGCTTCGTCCACTGGTCTCCGTTCACTCCGAGGGTTTTGTGTCACGTTTTCGGGTAAAACTCTCACTGTAATGCAATCTTTCTGATTCAGAAGAAAGGTTGTGTGACAAGGTTTTACGTGACAGGTGGTCAAACACTCCTCTTTTGATTTCCACACAGTGTTGACATGATATTGACATTCTTAGGAGAAATTAAAAGCTGATCATTATTTAGCTAGTGCACTTACTGGAAGCCATGCTGGATGTACACGGATGTTCAAAGGTCACTGTTAAAGTGAATGGTTCTGATGCTCTCAGCTCAAAAAGGAACTCCTCGCTATTAGGTTCTGAAACAGAATACGTAGAAAGAAAGTATCATTCGATCAGCTAAAGCTTTAAGTGTGCTTATACCAACGTTCTTCTAGGGGGAGGTGCGGTGGCCTCATGGTTAGTGTGCTTGAATCTAGATCGAGCGGTCCGGGTTCGAGTCCTGGCCGGGGACATTGTGTTGTCTTCTTGGGCAAGACACTTTACTCTCACAGTGCCTCTCTCCACCCAGGTGTATAAATGAGTACTGGCGAATTTAATACCTGGGGTAACCCTGCGATGGACTAGCATCCCATCCAGGGGGGAGTAGAAATACTCCTAGTCGCTTCATGCTACAGAAACCGGGATAAGCTCCGGCCTGATAAGCCACTGGCTCGCAAGCAAGCTTTACCTAAACCAGCGTTCTTGGTTCGCCTCCCCAACATTTCTCTCCGACGAAATCGAGGAAGACTGCGTGACAAAACTATTACGTGACTAAGTATTGCTAGTAAAGGATTACATGACGCATTAAATCACTCACTCTTCTTGAGAGGTTTGTGGCTTCTTAGCGCACTCGTTAATAACGTGTTGAACATTGCTTGCCTTCGAAGTAACTGAAATAAAAATCGTACACAGAGTCAGAAATGAATTTAAATTAAAACAGTACCTATTGTTTTGAAGCAATTTCTATGACTAATAATCCAGCCAAGACAAAACGAAACGTTGTCTGTTACTTAGCAACCATACCACCGAAAAACGCGCGACAAACAGTTTTTCTGGCACTGGATTCCAACCGAAAACGGGTGGGACAGTTGCAACCTACTTTCACTCACCATTCAACTAATCGCTCATGTTTTCTCTCATAAAAGTGCACGGAACGAGTGGAGAAGAATAGTGGGGATACGTCCACCACCAAAATCGTCAAACTCGCCAATACGTTGGGACCTTATCTGATGAGATCATTTGCAAAGTTATAACTGGCGAAAAGTCGAAAAGTCGCAAAAACCACCAAGCTGATTTGGCTTTGACAAAATTGAATAAAATTCGCTAAAATCGTCAAATTCGCCAAAATGTTTGGACCATCTATGATGAGGTCTGATGAGATAATTTGCACAGCAATGGCTGACAAAAAGTCCCGAAAATCGTCAATTTACCAGGCTGATTTGGCTTCGACAAAATTGACTTAAATTTCGTCCAATCCATGAAAATTCATTCAGTTTGACGAAATTTCGTCAAATCTGCCAATTTCGTTAATGCTTACATCTCTGGACATAAGTGGGATAGTGGGGAGGTGTACCGTACCGGTATTATATCCGGGATTTGACTGGGGTGTGTAAAGCCTATCCTGAACAGCAACAGTCCCATCCCAGAAGGCTGCACGAGCTCCTCAGCTGTTGATTGGTTTTCTGTCACGTGGTACACATGGTAATGCTGTGGTAAACTCTGTAACGATAACAAAATACATCCCAGAAGGTAATTTAGCCAAGAACGATGGAAAAATAAAGGAGAGAAAAAGAATTCAAAAGCTTCAAGTAGCAACTTGACAAATTGGAGACAACACGGTTTTTGCACCAATCGGAAACACAAATACCAATAACGATGATTCTCGCATACCGCGTAATACGTATTTCCGTGTTCACCAGATGAAACGCCTTTTTCTTTTAACCACTGCAAAACAAAAGTAAATGAACACTTGAAAACATAAACTCATACCCACAGCTGATAAATGATAGGTGTCAATCGGTGGCAAGTTTTATAAGAAGATCAACAAAAGATTTCAGTCACGGAGTAAACGTTTGCATGGGCATGTATTAACTCGTTTTCCAAAGTGGTGAAATTCGGTACGAGACTCCAGACTATGGCAGAGCATGAAACGATCTATAACATCAAGTAACAAGAACGTTATTCCCGGAAAATCCTCATAGAAAACTCGAAGACTTCCGATTCTTACCATCCAATAAAAAAACTAGTACGAACACCAACGAGTCTTCAGAAACTTGAAGGTCAACAAATCGATGTGTTTGCAATTACGACGCTTTTCCAAGCAAATAAACTGTTCTTACCTCTCTTATTATCAGGCTGTCGATTGGTACTCGTGACGAATGAGTGAAAGTGCCTGAAAAGTAGAACAAGATAAATTGAATTGAAGTTCAAAAATTAACCTGCTCAATCTTTGTTGTCCATTTGCTTATGCCTGGTGTTGAGTTGTTTTAGATATGGGGCAGTGCAACACTTAAAATGTATTGAATGCCGCTTTAATGTTGCGAAAGACTTCACAAATAAAAAAGTTCAGGATGACTTACGATAGAAAGGGATCGCAATATCGACAAACTTGAAAAGCTAGATAGTTCGATCAAAAAAACCCAAAAGTAATGGTGTGATTTTGCCAAACAGTACACCACAAATGACAGGAACCCATTGGGAAGTGAGGATGACTAACGATGACAAGGATGGAAAGGACTGCAATATGGAAAACTTGAAAACGTGAGGCCTCCATGCAGACCCTCTTTGGGCTCGTAACGCAATCACCACTCGATCCTCCATGTGATTGTGCAACTAGTCCATGAGGCCCCAAAAGGTGTGGTTTTTTAGCCGTTTGGTCAGAAAAGGGTACTGATTTTGGCCATTGATTTTGGTCTCAAATAGGGTATGCTTTTTGCACTATAGTCTTGAATTGGGTATTTTTTTTTAAAGAAGCTACTTAATAATAATAATAATAATAATAATAATAATAATAATAATAATAATAAAACTTCTATGGGACTTCAGTGTGCGAACAGACCATGAAATAGGGGCTAGGAGACCGGGTTTGGTGATCATTGACAAGAGAGACAAGAGCTGTCAGATTATAGATGTGGCAATTCCAGAGGATAATGGGGTGAGAGAGAAGGAAGATGAAAAAGTTGAAAAGTATCAAGATCTAGCAAGAGAAGTTCGAAAAATGTGGGGTGTGAGGACAAAGGTTATTCCAGTGGTAGTGGGAGCATTGGGATCAATACCACTGAGATTGAAGGACAATCTGAGAGCCATTGAGGTGGGCATTCCTGTTGGACTGATCCAGCGATGTGCATTGTTGGGGTCGGCAAGAATTCTTAGAAAGGTGCTGGAGATGTAGAAAGAAGAGAAAAAGCAAACAAGGGGTGTTTCTTGGCCTCCCTAGGCAACTTGTTGTTGCCCGGAGCCAATGACGAAACCAGCTTCAATATCATCAATAGCTGTGCGAATCTTTAATAATAATAATAATAATAATAATAATAATAATAATAATCGATATTTAAACAGGGTGACCCCTTCAGTCGCAGGACTGGTATCAACGGGGGCCCTGTATAACGTAAAATAAAAAGAGCATGTATGAATAATATATATCTATAAAAAACTAACTACTTTAAAAGATACGCTGAAATGTTTAAAAAATTAAAAAGCTTAAAAAGGTAATAGCGTTCTCATAAAAATTGGATATCGAATTGAAAATGTTCTAAAAAATAACCTAAGAAAAAAAATCGGAGATAGCCTTGAAACGTTCCATAGGTGGCAAAATCTTTATGTTCGTTGGAAGGCTATTAAATGTGCATGCACCATGATAATCTATGATCTATAATCTAATGATAAACTTTATCATCATTATCGATATGGGCCATCAACAAAAGCCCTTCACAATGCCTTTATTATCGGTCCGAGCTAGGAAAATAAGCATAAGGCAGGTCTGAAACAGGGTATTGTCTTAAACTGAGGGTATCATATTTTTGGTCAAGTTATAAATAGGGTAGGGAAGGTCACAGATTTTGGTCCTAAATAGGGAAGGGGTTTTTGGGAAGCAGGCCGCACACCCTACCCAATTTTTCTGGGAATGCCACCCCTCCCCTCCCCTCCCTTCCCCCACCCCCCCCCCCTCCCTAAGAAAAAATGTAGTGGCATTTTACCTGCTTTATTAAGAACTTCATAAATCTTGTGTACAACCTCCACTGTGGCTGGCAATGGCTTACAAAGCTCTAGCACAAACGATGCATGGAACTCCTCACTGTTGTTGTCATTTAGTGGCTGATACTTGACACTGAAACACAAAGCATTGATAAAGCAATGAGAAGCATAGGTCCGCAATACGTGCAGACAAGCAGATATTACTTGTTGTCATGAGTGAGTGACTGCAGGTACACTTGCTACAGTAACAGGACAACACCTCACCTTGAGCTCAGTCCCAGCATGCCATAATTCACAGGCTCTACAATAAGAGGGCTGATGGGCAGTGAAGACTTTTGTGACTGTTCCAGGGAAACACTCACTTGGTAACCAAAGTCTCGAGGTGGGGGGTCTGCATGAAAAAGGGTCAATCATTAAACATTCCATCCACAAGGGCAATAGGCCATTTCTGAGTTGCCTTTTGCCTCTGTGTCAAAACAGGTCTTCATGCGAAACCATTCATTTGAAAATGTGTTCTGCCTAAAGTTCATTTTCATGCAAATCAAACTCATTTTCATATGAAAGGTTTTGCATGAGGACATTTTTTGAAACAGAGGCACAAGGTAACTCAGAAATAGCCTATTATTTTCTTACTTCTCTTCAATCTCCAATTTGAAGCAGCACGCAATTCACTCACATTCACTCTGCACCTTTCCCTCAATTTACAGATTATTGCAAAACATTTTCCTCACTTGTGAGAATGTCAGGTCCCAGGTTACGTATTCCTATAACGTGCAGTTCTAGAAAATATCCATACTCCCCCGACAGAAAGGATTGGAATTTCCTGGGGGTGGGGAGGGGGTTCTGTAAGAGCAAAAAACTTAAAGAAATATATGAAGCTTAATTGGAATTTCCAGGGGGAAGGGGGGGAGGTCTTAAAAAAATCCCTTCTGTGGGGGAGGTATGAATATTTTCTGGAACTACACAATGCAATATTAGGAACCCCTATAGAGGTTTTGAATTCCTCTAAAGAGAAACCAGTGGATTAGGGGTTTTAATTTCCCATTCTTACCATTTTAAAAGATAGACATCCAAACTTTATTTTGCCACTGAATTTAAAAATTGTGAAAATTATCAGACTAGTTCCACCTGGTACTAACCAAAACCACAACTACATGCAAAATATGATTTCTGATTAAATAAATAATTCTTGTTAATATTTATTTCAGTCTGTAAATTACTGATGTTACCTTCTCTAGTAAAATGGCGATCCTGCCCAGGTCTTTTAACATCCAATAGTTCATAAGGAGATGCAAAATATGCAAGGCGCATTCGACGACCTTCAAGTAACAACATGTATAAAGACAGTCTGTGAGCAAATCTGAATAAACTCTGTCAGCCCAGGGAAGGAAATATTTTAATTCTCTCCAACAGTGAAGGCTGCTGTTTACACTAGTTATACCAGTTTGGTCATACACATGTAAAACTGTCCCTATCATGTGTCTAAACCTCCCAACAGCTTTACCTTATCATAATTTACAAAACAATCCATGGCACTCTGTAGCTGTTAAAAACAAGTCTTTTGTACATCATGTTGTTAAGCTTGCAGCTGGCGAGTGAAACTTGGCCATAGGTTTGACTTCAGTTGGAACTCGAAAATGTTTTTTACGTAGTTTGTGTGATTGATTGATTAATACCTTTTTCCTATTACAAGATTATACTTTTTATCACAAACCTCCCTGTCGTGGAGTGACAAACCCAACTGGGCATTGTGTAATTGCTTCTGTTGAGCTGATGTCTGTTCTGATAAAATTAAATTAATTCAGAGTTTTAACGATCTGGCATTTTATGAAACAGTGTTAACATTAAAAACAATTTTGGTGAGTTGCATATAAAATAAAATGCATTTCTAGCTGTTTGACTTATCAGATATTCAAACATTTAAGATGTTCTGATATCGAGCAGGCCTTGAATTCAACAAAAAAGGCACTTGAAATCTAAGAAACAAAACTCTTTCTCCCTGAACAATATTCATCTGATTTACAAAATGCATTCACAACAGTATTGGAGTTCAAGAGCCCATTTCTGAGTTGCCTTAAGCCTCTCTATCAAAGCAAGACCTGGTGCACAACCATTCATATGAAAATGAGTTTAATATTATTTGCATGTGAATGAAATCTCATTTTCATAGGAAAGGATGGGCACCAAAACTCACTTTGAGAAAGAGACTAAAGGTAATTCAGAAAGACCTACAATATTGCTCCCAAGTGCTAAATGAAAACCTGTTGACTCTTGCAATTTTGCAACCCACAGAGATCAGCACAGTACATAGAGGTATATAAAACATGGGACATCTGGGCACAACAAAATAAACAATTATGATCACAGAAAATACTACTACCCAAAGAATGTTGCCATCGTATTGATATCAGTTTCCACTGCTTTGAGAGCTGCAAGGATCTTTGGTTTTTGAAACCTGAAAAAATTTGTTGAGATGTGCAATAAAATTATTGAGAATAATGGTAGCTCAATGACTGCAGTCTACACATCACACATGTATTTATTTAGATTGTTTATAGTGTTAATAATGGTTATCATTACCAATCACAATGTCTGAACATAAAAATTTAAATAACAGTGCATTCTGTATAACATCAAGGACAGGTAAACATAAACATTGACCAGTATCTACTAATTAATATTACTTACGTGTCACGAGATAATTGGTACAGGTCACATAATCCTTGTAAATGGCATAAAAATTCATCATAATCTCCCTCCCTGTGAAAAAGCAAAATGTAATTATTTATTAACAATCTAAAAAATACATTATAGAGCAGTTTTCAATTGAGTGTTGAAAGTAATCAGGCAATTACTTTGGTTTTGGTTTTGGTTTTATTAAAGTTTTAGATTGGCTGAGTAGTCTAACTGGCAAGTTATTGGTTTGGTTTTGGTTTTACAACACTCAGTTGAAAGCCACTCTGATGAAACATAATGAAGTGGCACTATTGTACAAACAGGAGGGCTTTAAATCAAGATGTCAAGACTGCTGCCCCAGATGTTATACATGTATACTTGAATTGTGTTAAAAGGTTGTCTATGCCTAGAACAATGAATCAAAGAGTATTATTCGTCAGTGGAGGAATCAACTGTGACCACATACCTTAGAACTCTTGTTAACTCAGGACAACTCTGTGGAGGTAAAGCAAAAGCCAGTTGACATTTATGACTTTGTAACTGAGCCCTAACCACAACGCATTACTGTCACATCTCAAGAAGTGTCTCAAAAATATGTACAGTGTGTAGAGTTCTCTCCATAAAGGACAACAAGAGCTTTGGAGCTACTTCAAAATTATCAAGCTACTACTATAAATAATTTGAGCATGTAAAATTTCAGAAGCCTAAAAACATCAGATAAAATTAAAATCATCCCCAGTTTTTTGCAAGTAAATGACGATCTAAATTTGTAACCTACCTCAGGATCACCTGTATGAGCGACTTTCACTTCAGAAACTGTTCCATCAGTGTCCATACGAACCTACAAAGATTGACCTCAGTTGAAGACAAAGATCAACTTTTGTTCAACAAGTTCACTATGACAAAAGACTGCCCACTTCGAGGTTTGTTCCCGTCAAAATGGTCAAGAATATTAGGAAAAAGGACCAGGGCATGAATTCCAACTCCCCCAGACAACAACTAAGAGATACAAAAACCTGTTCATGAACAGATGCGTTTTTAAACTTGTGCAGATTTTAAATTGTATTCACCTTATTATTTCACCATATACATTAATTTGGAGATTTTAAATTACGTAGATCTTAAATTTTATTCATCTTGCTTTCATTCAGGATTTGATTTCTAGACTCACATCTGCTGTCTGATAATTTTGAATAAGAAATAAAGACTTCATTCATTCATTTATAAAATATCACCAAAGGTAGAATTCCAGAAATCATATCAAGGCTGAGCTAAAGTTTTATATTACCTACATAAAATCTGAATCAACATGCCATTGAAAATAATTTAAGTAACACTCCCAACATAAAAATAAATGCTGTGTATCTTCAGGACTCACTTCTAATATCTTATGTTAAAACTGTAATGGAGAGACAAGCCTAGAATATTGATATTAATCACTCTTAAAGGACATCAAAGAATTATTAATTTTCACACACTATATCTGCAGTACCTCAACATAAAACATGTCTGAATTAATAAAGCAATCTCGTCCACTTTCAATGAACTTCAACCTGTCAAATATGACAGACAGTGAGATTAGTATCAACAAATTATTACAAATAGCAATTTAGTTTTGGTTGATACGATGGAATATTCTTACCCAACTTTTCTTGTAATAGCTTCAAGTCTCTGTGCAACAACTTTTGTTGACTTCTCTCTCATCGCACTCCGTAGTTTATCCAAACATTCTGAGATATAATTTTTCACAGGGGCAAGATTTTCAATCTGCTGCTGCCTTTCCTACATAAAATACAAGAGCATTAAGTTTCCAATGGTTTAAACGGTTAGCACCTAATAAATAAATGTCACTGCTGCATAGCAAGTAAACATATCCAGAATCTTATTTCCTCTAGTTGAAACCTCTCTACCATGGCCTTCTGTCTACACCAGGGCTGTCGTAAAATGGTTCAACTGTGCATCACACTGCATTGAGAATTCGGGGCTGTCATTAGTTTTGAATCATCTGTAGTCCAAGGTGGGGTTGTTCAAAGGATGATTAAGCTAACCCAGGCTTAACGAGAATTTTGTTTCAGTTTTGCAACTTTTTGGTGAGGTTTTTTGTTTATATTGTTTGTCCTTCTGTTTAGAGTTTGAATAACTGCAAACTACACAAAACATAAACAGTGAAAATATTTTTATACAAGAGAAATTAATATTTTGGTTTACTTTTAATCCTGGGTTACCGCTAACCGGCTTTCAAACAACCCAGCCCAGTTCTCCACACCCATAACAAACATGTTACTTTGCGGGTGAATTCTGTGAATTCCACTCTTAGTACCAAGGCAAAATCAAGCATACTCAACTGTACCAGATGTTATAGGTTACAGCCCTTAATGTCAACCCTGGATTGTGATCCTAAATCTTACCAGAGAAGCTTTGATGGCTTTAGCAGGGTCAGGCCAGGTTGCACAGCTTTCACACTTTGACCTGATACTGTTCAATAAGTCAGTAAACTTGCTGTGTTCCAAGTAGAAGTTCAACGACCCAAAGGCATGAACTGCAAAGTGAAAACCATTTTTAAAAAGCAGGCTACTACAATAATAATTATTATTATAGCATACTTAAAAGTGACTGACACAGATTTGTATATACTATGCCAGCTGAAGTGCATTCTAAGACAAGCCAAGTACATGCATCTATACCAACTCTACTGAATTATCAGGGAGTCTCCAGACAGAATCTCTCTGTCTCCCGTATGGGTCACCAAATCTCCCAGACAATATGAATGAAAGTGCTTAAAATACATTTTTTTCAGACATATTTTACATGATTTTTGGCATTTTTGGGCAAACGTTTGGATATTTGATGCATTTTTGCACTTTATTTGGTGGAGCTCTACTTTGAACAATTTTGTTCATGGTCAAAAACAGTAAAATTGGTGATCTCCCAGATTTGCTTTTTTGGGTTGGATTCTCTGGATATGCTTTTGTTTTTGTAAAAAAGCAAATATACAAGTGACCTGCAGGAAATTTACTCTGGTAAACCAGCTTATTTGCAAATTAAAAGCGTTCTGTGATCAACACATTACATGTAATTTCCCCTTAAAAAACTTCAGAGTGCCAAGGAGAGAGTAGATGAGAACAAAGGAGGATTTGTCAACAAATCGCGGAACTCTCCAAAAACGAGCAGGTCAAAATTAATCAAAAATACTGAAACAGCCGTTCAATGGGATACTTACTCTTTGTGCCATCAAATTCCTTCCCTTTCAGTCCCAATTCTTCTTCGTAACTGTTGACAAGTTCCTTTAGTTTGAGACAACACGATCCACAGGTTCTTGCTTCCACTGCAGCCGCCATTTTGTTTCCGTGAATGTAATTGTCATGCGCGCGCCGCTGCTCAAAAGTGGATTAAGATCTGAACGCTTGATTGCTTTGAAAGCTCTTGGACGCTTATGTCTCAAGCGAGCAATCAGTTTTATTTCAGAACCCCACACCCATTCATTTCGGCTTTTCGCTTAGCCTTGGAGCATGAACGCATGGTCCCTATAGCGAGTCATTCCTATTTGAGTCGAGGATGCCAAAGGTCCGGAAAATAACAAATTGAGCAAATTGCGCGCAGCATTTTTAGCAGTGTTCTGCGGGCTAGAGACCTGGGAATAGATAACCATTTTTTAAAAGGCAGGAAATCAGTTGTATCGCAGTTATATTACGCAGTTGGGAACAAATTCTCTTTGCAATGTTGTAGAAGTCTGCAAAATTGCCCGCAACATTGCGCATGACAGTTTTAGAGATGGACAATCAGGGCTGCAATTTAGAAATTGTACGCTTTGTTGCAGTGTGTGTCCAGAACTTAGACTGTCATTAAAACGTCAATCCTCATAAACTAAAAACATGTGCATAGTGTCTCTCAGGCTAATGACATCCTCATTTATTCCACGGCATTAGTACAATATTTGCAATTATCCCAGGGAGGTACTTCCAGAAAAATTGATTGCGATTTTCCCTACCCTATTTATGACCTGAACAAAAATTTGATACCCTATTTAAGACCTGCCTTATAATTAGTTCCCTAGTTCACAGAAATGTTAAAGACAATGATTATACAACACTGTATGCTTTTATTAGGTACAATTCGAGACTAAAGTGCAAAAACCATATCGTGTCTGAGACCAGACTGGCCAAAATCCATACCCTATTTCTGACCAAAAACGGCTAAAAACTATACCCTTTAGGACTGCATATACCTATATAACCCATATAAGGGAGTAGCCCCCTCCCCCTAGGCGGCCGGGCTCGAAAGTAACTGTGAGAGCGAGTATTTCTTCCCGTAGCTCGGATTCTCAGTTCTCTTCTGGTTGGAGAGAGGCATTGCACAAGTGAAGTCGTGTCTTGTCTTAAAACCAATCGCAATGTCCCCGACCATGGCTAGAACCTGGACCGCTCGATCCTGAGGCAAGCGCACCAACGACGTTATTCAAATAAAAACTTTTTAACGGTACTTTCATGAGATGCCATTGTTTGTCTATCGCAATCTATTTTTTGCTATTATTGTTTGATACAGTTTTGGAGCACAATATTAAAATACGGACAAAAAATGCAAGATGACTGAATAATTCACAGCAAACTGCATAAGCGCCAGTAGAAAGCGAGATATTTGCCACGAGCTTAGTACATGATATGCATGTTTACTGAGCCGAAGAACCATGTAAGTAAACATATTTGGTGCCTTGCTTATACAGGGATATTGTTGAACAATCTATAGAAAACTATACCGTGACAGCAGAACGATAAAAACAAATTCTTTACCTCCAAGAAAAAGAAATTCACAGACACAAGAAAAAACAAAACAGTTCGAAGTGTCTAGTCGTCTATTCGAGAACAAAAAATAGAAAAAGCGCGAAGTAATTATGAGATTAGTTACGTCACAATTTTGAATTACATGGTCTTTTTTTATGACAATTAGGTCGCACTTGCGTAAAAACGGTAATCCTTCGGTAAACACGAAAAGCCAGGGAGTGATTTTTGCAGCTAATTAACAACTGATTGCCGTGTAAAATGTTTCTTATGTTAAATATGTACAAGGTGAGAACAATCTTATTTTTTCGCGAATAAAAAAAAGCAATGAAGCCACGCAACTGATCACAAATGTAATAAAAGTAACAAGTTTATTACCTTTTTTTCTGATCCTCAACCTAAAACTGTTTAGGTTTTAGGGATCTCAGTTAAATGAAGGTTTCCGCCGATACATATTTTCATAGACATGAAAGCGACAAGCTTTCAGAGAATTCTTTCTTTGGTATTTTGTAGCCGGGGCACTAATGTTTATTTAACACTAACGTGCAATGTTTAAGAATGTGGATTTCTTTCCGGCGCTAGACAAAAGGTTACAGACACATTTTTTTCAAGGGGAAAAAAAAAGAACAACTGATAGTACTGTATAACATAAATAAAGCTGTGAAATGCAAGCAAAGTTAAAGTTTGGAATACTTGCGCGTTTACTTTAAGCTGAGTATTAACAAAGAGCTCGCTTTTTTTATTTTCCACTACGCTAAGCTTAACCGACCATGTGTGGTGATGAGTTAAGTTCCATGTCGCACAGATTTCTTCATCTCTAAGAGCTTTCCTTTTCATCTTCTGAGTTGGAAGCACTCCAGCTGTCTGATGACTCCATCAGGCGAGGGTTTTCAATACTTTCAAGAAAAGAGTTAACTCTCTCTGCTAAGCTTATGTCCCCGGTGCTCAAGCTTCGCCTTCGCGAAGACAATCTGTTGAATGGCTGGAAAGAGTCCACATCTAACCGAGCTCTTCGGGTACAAACAGTTTTTTCGTAGCATTGCTCTTTTTCATAGTCGATAACCATCCCGTTAGATTCAAGTGGGCACTTCAAATTGGAATTGAAATCTTCTACTGCGCTGTGAGATTGCGTTCTTGCACGAGCCGAGTCGTTACGCTCTCGGACCAATATTCTCCGTGTGCCCCGAGGGCTATAAGGGGCAGCTGTTATTGTAGGAAAGTGAGTCATATTCTGCACGTCTTCTGCGCAGAGCAAGTGCAAATCCGGTACTGATTTGCTGAAGTCTATTTCTGTCGCCTGTAGTTTACTGTCATTTTCCAGGCTTGAAATTTTCGGAAGATGAACTCTTTCTTCGCACATTTTCGTGCTCACCGAAGATGTTCCGCTACCCTCGCTCGACGGTGTACGGCAAAGAACGGTTTTCCGCAAGTTCTGCACTCGCGACTTAACTCGGTTCTTTTCTGCTTTGTGCGACTTCTCGACGTTGTTCTTTAAAAGTTCGATGTCGCGATGCTGTTTCTCCAATTTCACATTTTCTCGTGCATTCATGGTGTCGGCGCGAAATTGTCGATCAAAACTTGCGCTCAGCGCAACGGATTTTAGACGTCTTTGTTTCGCCAAATGTGCGCTCATGATCGTTGGCTCCAATCCGAGGAATAACTTGCTATTCTCAACCGACACACAGAGCTCTTGGTGTGTCACAAGTCAGTTGACTGTTTATTTTACTTTAATCCTTGTAATGGTTTTCTCGCATACAGCGCGCAACATGTGAGCTTTATGACGGCAGCGGGTCGCTTTTACATGGGTCAGTGATCTAACCAACTGTATAAAGGAATTATGTTGACCCAACCTGCGGCGTGGATTTGTTAATCAAACCTCGTTGTCAGCTCCTCACGTACATAGATCACAAGTCTATGACAGAAGTGTTAAAGCGCTAATCTAAAGCAATCAACGCTGTTCTTACTGTAGGGTAGCCGCAGTTAGTTTTAATCTGTACAGAGTCAAAAACATCCGGTTAAACTATTAAACTCTTTGTGCGAAACTTTCAAAAGGTTTGTTCGGTTTAATTTTTCGTGTCTTTGTTTGTACTCATAGCGTGTATTTTCGAGCTCATTTGAGCCAGTTCGATTTCATTGACCAGTAAACTACTTTCAAAGCCGGTTTGTAAACTAAACAAGGGCTTAATTAGCAGCTCTGATCGTGACCTCAAGTGCCGTCTTTATTTGTCATTAGAACGTAACGGATTCAATCACGTCCCGGTAATCATAGCAAATTTAAATTTTATCCCTCCAATGACGTCAAGGTATTGTGTTTATGATGTCACAAGGTTATTTAGAGGGTTGGGAGATAGGGGGAGATGGAAGGGAGAGAAAAAGCGAACATAGGAAGGAAAGAAGGAGAAGCAAGAGCCCTATGGGTATGCCATGTGTCACCATTTAGAAAACCTCGAGCGGAAAGCATAAAAATATTCTTCACAGACATAAAATAAACTCAGCAGTAATTTACTGTTTTCGTTTTTAATTTGTATTTGAGTTTCCTTGTTTTGTCAGTAAATATAACATGTATAAAACAAACCCGGCAGATGAACTGTAGCTTAATCCTTTCACTCTCTGAAATTTGACTGTTACTTAAGTTGGGTATTTCTTTTCCGCAGTCCTCAAAGTCAGGTCTTGATTTAGTTTGACCGTCAGTCGAAGCGCACTCCCGAGTTTCAATTTGTTAAGTCGATTATCCGTCTGGAGAAGCAACTCTTTGTTAGTAGGAAGTAGGCCGTTTTGATAACCTTTAGACGCTTTAAAAGTCAAAACTGTGTAACGAATATAAAATTACATCTTACTTTTTTGATCAAACAACACAACGGCACCATTAATAGACCTTATAGCCGTGAATTCATTATTTACTATTGACCAATCATAAAACAGGGCATGAGCTCCCTGAAAATGCGCATGACAGCGCTAGTTGAAACTGCAGTGGATTTTATAAACACCACTGGCCCAAAACTCAGTCTTTTTGGAAACAAAACGCAGTTCAGGATCACTGGCTTAGATAAAGCCTTAAAATAATCTGAGTGAACTTCGCCCAGACCTTCATTCAAGGTTCCACGAAGCTACATACCAACACACTGATGTAAACACTCCGCTGTAAAGTTCTTTGGCCGTTTATATCGCCAGAGTATATGTAGAACTCACTCACCAAAGTATTAATAAACCGAGTACGTGGAATACAGCAACGCAGCTTGATAACAAAATAGTTTTGATGGTCGATGAGCTCGACATCAAGTTAATTCCATTGAATGCAAACGCATCGTTGAGGAGATTCTCGTTGCAGTAATCTTCCTTACAGCACTCGACCCTGCAGTTTTCTGGAGAAGAATTTTCCGAATCCTCCACGCTGTTCCCGCCGCATAAAACTTCTTCCAATTCTTCACAACCCCAAGACATAGCGCATTCTTTGATGTGGATTTTAGCCTTACCACGGACAACGACCACTTGTGAGAAACAAGAGTCAAAATGGTCACCAAAGTCAGGATGTACAGAGCAGTTCTTGATTTCTGAGTACGCTTCACAGCTACTTGACGAATTGGCTTCATTGGACTCGGAGAAACCACAGGAGAAGCACATAATGGATTGAGCTATTAAAAGAAAGAAAAAAAAATATCGTGAAGTGTGTTGTATGTGGGGGAAGGTTATATGTCGCTCTTAAAGACTTGTTGCGAGTTCCTTCTTAGAGAGATGAACGCGCTACTTGTTAATTTGTTCACCTTGAATTTTTGAAGTTTGAAAGCTGTTTAAAGCCTTCTCTTTTCTTCACAAGTAGAATTTTTATTCTGCTGTCTCTGCCGAGCTACTGGGAGGCACGAAATTGTGAAAAGTGTGCGACTCAGTCTGGTACCAAGACACTCCTTCCCAGCAATCACATTGTCGTGAAACTTCATGACGTCACCGACGCCAGAATTTAACCTCTCCCACCTCGTGCCTAAGCTTCCCTCTTTGGTTGGAAAGCTCAAACGAAACCGACGGGGCCAGGAGTATAGGTCATACACCTTCCAAGTTTCTTCTTGCTAAATTTACAGTTGACCATTTTACAGTTGTCTGCTCAGTTACCAGGCCTATAAATGAAAGCGAGGCTGGAGGTGACCTTGCTTGATACAGACCTCTCTGCTTTTGTCATTAAAATGCAAACTAGTTTGCATTAGAACAACTTAATTTTCACAACAAAAGCAGTGAGGTCTGTATCAAAACAAGGTCACCTAAAGCCTCACTGTCATTCAAAGACCAGGTCACTGAGCAGGCAACTGTTATTTAAATAGTCTCGAGGGTCTGCGGACGAAGTAGACCTTACTTTTCCATTGTATGAACGAAAACTAAAAAACCTCCCTTTTAGCTGGCGTGCTGCTTGAATATTTCACCAAAATTTGATCCGCAAGGAAAAATTTCTACTAAGTCGCTCTTTTTCTGCATTAAACACCACACCGGTCGTAAAATCTCACTTGAGTTTAACCTGCGTAGGTGTTAATTCTTCAAACAGTAGCATATAGCATGGAAGCCAGACGACACAAAATTCGCACCGTGCTTAACACGATATGTCTTGAGAGAGGGGTGGTTAACTCGGTGAATATACCATAGCCTTTAAGTCTCTAAACTGAATCAGTAGCATGTTTTATCTGCGCATAGAATTTGTTCCCCAAATGTGACATTCTGTAGAGTGGTGAGGAAATGAAGAGATGGGGATTATAAACACGCCATAAGCTGACATTCCAGCAAAAAGGATTTTACGGTGGATCTTTTTTAATCTTTTAAAAGCTATTCACAGGGCGAGGCATTTCATTTCAATTTTAATCTCCCCCATCTTTTAATCCGCAGAGGTAAACAGCGAACGAGAAAGATGGAATTTAAAATGGATTTCACCGTTTTAATACAGTCAGCAAACAGGACAGGAAAGGCAGGCCAAAGTTGAACGGTTTTGTGAGCTGATCGTTATGTTCTGCGTGAACGAGAAAAGAAAACGTGGGCGAAACTTTCATATGGAGAATTCTGCAGCCTTTGTCACTCCCGTTTCTATCGAAAAATATCGTTATGTTGTAACCAAATGCTCTTTACGCACGGTTTTTTTTTTAAAGAATTTTCAGTAATTTCCTTAGGAATTTTTGTCCTGTTCTCCAATCGCTGTCACGTCGTTGATCGATTGACGGTCCATGATTACGTAAAGAGAGCAATCTTCAAAGCAAGGTTTTTAAGAGCTACAGAAGTTTCTTAGTTCTCTTCTCTAACGCTAGCTTTCATTGTAGGGTTTTGGAAAATTCGAGTGACGCGCGCGAGAATTCAGACAACAGACATTGCAAAATTCACATAACGTGACCTTGAATGCATTCATGTAATCATTGAAATAATAATGATAGTGGTCGACATACGTCCCGGATATCGACAAGTTAATTAAGGCACTGATCGTTACACAGCTTCCAGGCAAAATTACAAATCAATCGCGATTTCAAACATGGCCCAGGAAATTTCCAAAAAATACCAAATAGTTGGTTAACTCTCTAAAAGGAGTCTTCGCGCTAGAAAACTTTGTTGGCGCGCGAATCTTTAGTTCTATTCTCTGAAACATTTCACCAGTGAAAGTGGAGTGTAGTTTGTGGAATGCGATAGAAATCAGCGAAAAAATACCTCAGCATAACAAAGCGTTGATTGCTTTTTATTCATAGCCTATCGTGAGGTCGATGTTTCAATCACAAGTAATATAATTCGGGTGTTGTACAAAGTCCTTCCGCTTGATTTTAGCACATTTTGTTATGAAGATAATGATTTGACAGTTAGAAGCTTTCTCCGCGTTGTTCTGGTTTAATGAGGAAAACAATTGCAAATCATTGTAATGGTTTCAACAGTAAAACTTAAGAACTAGCCTAGTTCTAATCAGTTTTTAATGAGCTGTCTCGCAATACTATTTCAATTACAGGCTTGAGTATGCTCACTAACCAAAAGGGGTGCTTGACTCGATTTTTCTAAATTATTGCTTATGACATGTGTAATTGGTTCAGTTAACAGCGCAGAGGTTATAATTTGATGACTTTTGTTAAAGAACTTTCGAATCGGGCAAAGAAAGACATTTATAACAGTCATATGACCGCGGTTGATGAACAAGATCGGACAAAACGTACCTGCAAGAATTCAGCTTGACAGTGCACCCAGATAAGGGAACTGATAATAGCAGCGCAACTCACGAATGAAATTTACACCAAAAGGTGTTTCTGCTCGCAAACGAACACATTTATCCAATTTAAAATGCCAAGCCACCGTTTTAAGCCAAAATAAAATACGATTTTGTAAGAGGTCAAAGCTACAAACAGACGTGCGTTTAATACTCTCTTTAGCCATGACTTAGTGTCATTCCGACATTTTGCGCGTTAAGGCGCCGCTAGGTACTAATGTCCTTTAGATTATGGGTCTCAAATATTCCAGACCACTGCTAACGTCTTCCCTGCGAAGGCGTCTCTAATGTACCGCCCAAAAGTAATTTCATTTAGTAACAAGGCCTGGAGATCACGGCGACAGAAAAAAGGCACTTGTTCGGTTACATCCTTGACTATAGACAGTCAGCAGTCATGCGCAGCTTTCGCGTCGTGTTCGCCTGTTTTTCCGAGCCTGCGTGCAAAAAACGCGCCATAGAATACAAACTTACCGAGTTTCACAGCCAGAAGCAGCCAAACCGCCGTGTAAAGTACACGTGTTGGTTTCATTTCCTTGAGCGTGAATTGTTGGTTCGTCTCTACCTAAATTGAATTAAAATGTAAACCGTCAACAACCCGTTTTAAGTGACAGCTTGACAATAGCATCTTGTGACCCCGTTTCGTGGATGTTGAACACAAGTGAGGGAGATCGGATTTCCTGTTATACACGCTTTCCTCCCCACCACCTCTCCTTCTAGTTTCCCCATCTCTCTCTTCCGCTGGGCCTAAGAGTTAAAAATTTCCACCGTCCATTACTGGAGCGCGTGAAGGAGCACTTTCATTCATAGCCCTCCTGTTTGGAACAGGAAAGCACCCATCTTGAATCACACCCCTAGCCCTTCTGCCTCCCCCCCCCCCTCCCCCCCGCTACCCATTATCCGATCGACTAAAGAGTTAAATTGTATTTAGTTGAGCAAAACTCCCGAGACAAAACCAGAGGATATACATAAATCAAACTCGATCAATTTAGTGAGCCGAACATGAGTTAAGGAAGTGGAAAGTCGCCCATGCAATTCAAATGGAGTCTGTCTGCCGGCCAGGCGTCAGATCCAATATTTTGGCTTCCGACCCTTCCGTCGCTAGTAATGTAATAGCTCTGTTGAAAGAAGTTTTTTTTTCAACGCACCAAACACCAATTAAAGACTGTGACGATATGTGAAATTTCCAATCATTTGTGAAGCAATTTCATTTGTGGTTGTTTTTCTTCGAGAATAGCACCTTTCTTCACCAGTTTTTTCAACAAGCTGGTGAAAGTCTCGTGGTCACGTTGCCATTTCACACCATGGAATCATGACGTATCACTTTCTCTTTTCAAGGTTGGAATTGCCACAAGTTAGCCGCTGATGAAACTGAGATAAAAGTTGTCATTATGAGCTCAATCAGCTGAGACGTTTGGCGCTTGTCCGGATTTCTCACTGAGATAGTATATTTTATCTTTTGCCATGAAACAAATTGAGATATTTAACCCTTCAAAACAAGAACTTCGGCCAACTTAACCGGATCTTTCTCACCCAGGAATGAGAAAAAAAGAAAATCGTACACGCAGAAATGGTAGTTCAATTCGGTGCACGATGCTTTACTGAGATCTAACGTCAATACCAAAACATGGCTGTAGACCAGTTAAATGATAAACACGTCCTAAATTTTGCGATGACAATGACAAATGGCCACGTCAAGTATTCGGGTCCCATTACTCTTTCAGTGACTTGTTGGATCGTGTGTTATTTTCATAAGTACGCGATGCGTACCTGTTTGGCGTTGGATGTTTGGCGTTGTTGTCAGCGTGGCGACCCAGCAGATTAATGGCAATTTTCAGTTGATTTATCATCGTCTTTCAGCTTGCCATAACTAATATGTGCTTCATGTTTCCGAGTCCAATTATAACATAAAACAGTGTCAAACCGACCATACTTAGAGCTGATTAGCTGGCGACCCATTAACCATCAACAGTTTTCCATATGGCCTAAAAGTTTAGCGGAAGTTTTTTTAGGAATGCATTTTGCGGGATCCATTTTTGCGGCTTGCCGAAGCCAGACTATTATTTTGTGGATGATGCCAAATTTCAAAATTCCCAGCGAATAGTGAAAAGACATTTGAGACTAAATGGATGAGAGAAAACACAATTTACCACGGAAAATAGAAAACAAAACAGTGTCACACAACTTACTTAATTTAGGGCCTCGATCCCGAAAATCAGGAACCTTCAAATGACCTCCTTCACATGATCTGCCTACTATTTTTTTAGGTAAATGTTTTTTTCGTATATTGTTCTCAAATGTACTCAAAGGGTCTTCCCGCTTCACCTCACAGGTTTGTGGCCTGAGTTGCGCGTGTGATCTCGTGTGTAGCATATGAATATAAAAGCCTTTTCATTGGACACTTGGCCAGTCACATACATTGATCAGACTGGAACATAATGTTTTCACCTGCACAAACTACAATAGCATGTCCGGCCGAAATTTTGGGGTTACTTGTAAAATTCTAGCAGAAAATTAACCACAACTAAGAGTAATCTTTGAGAAAAATACTGAAGAGTTTCAGTCAGTCTGCAAAAAGAGTTAATGTCTTCAAATTGGCTCAGCCATCCCGTCTTTTACCTGGTTTCCGTAGTGAAGCAATTAGAAGTATTTCTACTCCCCTTGGATCGGAAGCTAATCCATTGCACAGTACACCCAGTATCTAGGCAATTCATTCTCTAACACATGAGATCGTCGGCGTTCATTCATGTAATGCGCTGACTTTCCCGCGTTACTTTCAAGCGAAAGATGAAACGTGAACTGTACTAACTCAACTACAAAATAACTTGCAAAGATTGCTGTTAATCGGATAAAAAGAAATTCTCCTAAAGCTGATTAGTAAATGCTCAGACATGAATTACCCAGGCAGGTAGCTTAATTAGTCCAAGTCTGCCAAACTCTGGCATAAATGAGCTTTTTAACAATTGCCATGGAGTTGTAAGTGCCAACCATATATATAGACCGCGGGTCCCGATTTGTAATTTTTTCTCGTCTATCTCGGAAAGACGGGAGCAAAAAACTTGCGTGACTGGTGGTGAAGTCTTTTGTCCAAAATGTCGTCATATAATTTGCATTGATGTTTACAGACAATTACAGGATCGATTGCAAATGATTTACTCGACAATATACCGCGCGGGCGTATTGTTTTTACTCCGAACTTATTTTCTCTTGACTGCCGATGCAAGCCTGTGTCTTACGCTTCATGCGCGGGGAGCGTGGAAGGCGCGAGATCGAATCGGACGGAGCGTTCTGGCGAGAAAACTGGGACGAGTCATTTCCCAGATCATTTGTCAAAACGTCTGAAAAATACTGTGTATCGATCATTCTATGGTCGACTAGGGATAACAATTTGTAACCGATTTGCGCATCAAAATGGCGGTCGGCCATCGAGTCAGATTTGGCTGGTAATTTCCAACCTCGTAGAAGGAGAAATAGGAAGAAACTTAATTTGGAAAGTGTCGTGGCTGGAGCAGAGGCTTTCCTTGCTTCGCAAAGTGAGTAAACGAAACCGTATGTTTCCTTTTTCAGCAGGAATCCTATTACAGGCGAAAGATCTACACATTGTAAATACCGACCAAGGAAAAGGCGCAGTACTTCCACACTTTCAGGTCAGTGTATGACATTTGCAGACTACAGGCTATGGACATTTAGGCCTAAATAGCGCTCAGGTTAGCCTGAATAGCGCTCAAGTTAGCCTGAATAACGCTCAGTTTGGCCTGATTAACGCTCAGGTTAGCCTGAATAACGCTCAGGTTAGCCTGAATCAGGTAACGTTCAGGTTAGCCTGAATAACGCTCAGGTTAGCCTGAATAACGCTCATGTTAGCCTGAATAACGCTCAGGTTAGCCTGAATAGTGCTCAGGTTAGCCTGAATAGGACGAGGAGATAGAGTTACTCATTGCCTGTTTGTGGGATTTAGCTTATGAAGAATAAATAAATGAATAGGGACAAAAAGGAAGTGGCTTACTGTCAAATCGATGCACAGATGTCAGAAATCTAGTATCAGAACAGACTATTACCAAAGCAAATGAAAAAATTCTGAGATCACAATTTATGAGAGAACAAGCCCTGGAACCCTGCTCTGGAACAAAAAAAACAAGTCTCCCCAGACTTCTTCGGAAGTCAGTTTACCATAATGCGCAAGCGTGTCTTTTGTTTTTCTGATGCCAGTGGGGCAGCGAAACATTTTGTTTGCTCCCCGCTAATTTAGCCACCCCAGAACAAAACAAGAAACAATGTTTTTACAACAACGTTTTCTAGTTTAGCCAGTCCTTAAGGCTAACTTGATTTCGGTAACACTATTTTTCTTGCAGTCTCCTTCAACCTTTTCTTTACGTTTTTCCTTGCCTAAATACGGTCGCTAAAGTGAGATACAATTTGTTTCGAATCCCTCAGTCAGACCATCATCTCCAGCAAAGCCATGAGGCTTATCTTTCGAGTCCGTTTTTGTACATTTTTAAGGCAACTTTTAGAATGCATATGATGATCTATCCTTCGTACGTACCAGCCGGTTGCTTACCTCGGTTCAATGCAATCTTGCATGACGTGCGAATTTATGATTTCGATCGCAGTTGCTGAAACAGCATGCAACGGTCAGAAACACCGATTAAAACTCAGCTTTGGTGGCAAAAGAATGATATCATTAACCAAATACTCGAATACTCGACCAGAGCTATCTCAGAATCCAGTCGTAGGAACATTGCCTTCCCTGAGGAAATTTTCTAACGTGTGCGAAAATCGAGAAAATCTGGTGCCACAGTCGCGGAAATTATACAAAAACGTGAACATTTTGAGTCGGGAAATATTCCGAAATTAAAATCGGGAAATATACATAACGTTGTCGCGCAATGAGACAGACCAAAATCCTTTCATTTTCCGGCGGATTGTGGCTTCTGAATTAACGAGCAGTTTCAGGAACTTTACAAGCGCATGCAGTACGTTGAAATAATGTCACATTTAGTTTATTGGACGTTCGATAAATCTTGTCACCTTAGCCAGCATCTGCGCATTTGACGATTTAAAACTAGCGTTACGGAAACAAAACCAAAAGCCTGAACGTGCCACAAGACTACAGGTGTATGCAAAATAGCCTTTCTGCACAAAACTAATGCGTGTAATCCTTAATTGACCCCTCCCCCAGACGAATAGGCTTATGTTCTAAACAAACGCGAACGAAATTCAGTTGTAAGCAGGTTTATAAACGGTCAGCGAAAGTGATCTTATTGCAATGGCGGTCCAGACACATAGAGTAAATTTGGCCGAAACGTACAAGCCATCCTTCAAATGGTCTGAAATTGATCCCGGAGCGGGTGAGTAAATATTGCGTTTATCAGATATATATGAAACCGTGTTTACTTTTGTTAGTTATAAGCGGACTTAGCACAAAGAATTGTTGCCTCGTGTGTTTACCGTTAGCATTTACTAGATATCACGATACAGAGCAAAGTGGAATAAAAAAACATATAGACCCCTAAAATTGATTAGGGTGTCTTGTAAATCTCACGCTCTCGATTATTGATCACACTGCCATGGGTTCGAATGAAAACGCTTTACAACCTCTGATCTTGGTACGAATTATATGATAAAAGGATTTAGTAATTTCTTTTATTTTGTCGTTTTGCAGGCCTGTTTTTCGTGTTTTTTTGTGTGTGTTCTAGTTTCAATCAAATGAGATACATATGTATACGAAGCGGAATGTTTGCAGACGGCTCGCAACCTGAATATATTTTTGTTCATAATATTACTGTGATTTGTTCTAAGCGAAATGGAAATAAATATGCATTTAGCCATAATTGTCAGATACGCCCTCTCCAGTAGGCGCTATCAAATTCTGAATCGATTAAGCGAAAGTCGCTATAGGCAACAAAAAATTTTATGGTTTTCTGATACCATTTTAAAGCCTTATTCGAGCCCAATAATTAATTCTCGTTAATTCGATATTGCTGCGCCGTAGTGCAAGTACTGTATATTGTCTAAATGATCCTGACAAACATCCGTTGATCCAGCTGATTGTTATTCGAAAACATCACTGAAAACACCGCAGTTTCTTTGTTACAAATACAACAATAGTCACAAAAGGAATAATTAAGTGCTTTAGCGTGTACACTCCAATAAGAAATCAGCAATTACGCTCAGGAGGATCCATGAACTAGCTACAGTATTATTTTTTTCCACTTCATCACATTCTCTCCTACCAGACTGAGAACTTAAATTAATCAACCTGCGTTATTTTTTTTTCTTTTTTTATTTCAACCGTTACAGTTGTGTTTGTAAATATTTGGAGTGAAATAGCAGTTTCTCTTATAGTCAGCCGATTAACACTGGTCCAAGGAAAATATGACTGGTGGGTATTGTTTAGACAAAACATAGCCTGTTTAGCAAGTTTATTGTCCAATCCGCTTAGAGATTCCCTAAAACGTCCGACCGCAATGAAACCATGAATGGAGAACTGTGGTCAACCGTCGGAAACAGACGAGGTGGTTGGTTTGTTTGACAATTTTCACGTTGCGCGTCCAATGGCTATCAGTTGTAATAAACGTGGACCACTTAATAGATTATAAATAACTTAATGAATAACTTGATAAATGTCTGAGCAGCTAGCAGGTCTAAGATTTCTCTGTCTTCTTTTTTACACGAAATTAAAGCAAGGAAGAGCCTGCATATCAAAAGAAATGGAGGCTTGTGCTCGGTTATCCCAGTATAGCCTACTCTTCCACCTATAATCAGTAATTATTATAAATAATTATTGCAAAAAGTTTTCGGAGACTCCAGTGTTCGCGGTATATGACTATGGGCGATAACAGATCTCTGACTACAAAATGGATACTGCGGGCTCAGGTTATTTTTGTAGGATCGTTGGGCGTACTAAAGAATGAAAACCACTTTCAATGTATTCCATAGTGTTTACATCAACGCCTTGCACATAAGGCTCCCGGGTAGATCATAAAGCTTTCTCTTTTCTTCTGTGCTCTCGCTGTTAAAAATCAAAGACGAAAAACGATGAAGGTATAATAGCCGTGTACGTCATGACGTCAAAAAAGTATTTAAATTGCTTTTTCTTGGTTTGTTTTGTTCACATAACCTTAGCTCTTTAAATTAAAATATGCTCATAAAAATTTCACTGATGAATTTTCAACTTAGTTTGATTCCTAAATTATATGATATAGCGTATATTCATGCTGAATGTTCAGCGAGACATTAAATAACATGTGTTCTAAAGACTGGCTAAACTAGGAAACATTATTGCGGAAACATTGTTTCTTGTTACGTTTCCAGGGTGGCTAAATTAGCGGGAAGCAAACAAAATGTTTTGCGGCCCCATTGGCTAAACAAGGAAACGCTGTTTCGGACTGAACAAAGGGTCACGCTTGAGCATACCGATAAACTGACTTAGCTTCCGAAGAAGTCTGGGGAAGAATTTTTGTATATTCTCTTCGCTTTGCTTTTGTAATCGTCCTTTGCGATACCATATTTCTCTGGCATCTGTACATCTACCCGTATTTGACAGTAAGTCACTTCCTGTTTGTCCTATTCTTCATGAGCTACATCCCACAAACAGGCTCCGTCCTCACACAAGGTAATGTATAATTCTATCTTCTCGTTCTTACAATCCGTTTCCTTTTATCCCTTCCCTTTTTTATGACCTGCGTTTGGCTTTTCTACTTTGGCTTCGCCGTCAGCCATTGTTGTATGCTCGCCATTCCTGGGAAACATTTTTAATGAGCAGCACTGGAAACTAGTGAACATTGCGTTCGTGCTGGCAAAGCTGGGAAACATATGTTTCGGAAGCAAAATTTGTGTCTGGCAAGCAAAAGTGTTTTTGACCCGAGGCAAACACATTTTCTTGTTTCCGAGCAGCAAATTTTTTTTTTCCGCAACATATGTTTCCAAAACTTGGAAACATTTGCATACGCAACAATGTTTTCCCAACAATGTTTCCTAGTTCAGCCAGACCCTAAGCTCATGTCAGCCAATCGTCTGCTTTGTTATAATTGGCTGAGAAAATGAGACTTCTTTCTACAAACCGGCGCCTCTGTCTATTTTCATAACGGCTACTGATTAAACTGCTATCTTTTCAATTCGTTTAAGACAAGATGTTGCAACCAAATAATTTATAGTGGTGCATGGGCTGGATTTTTTGCATTTGATTTCAGTGAAAAGGGATTTCTTTACATTTGAAACTGTATAACTGTGTTCGACAAACATGGTCTTGCACATGAACAAAATTGGATTTTCTCTCAGTCGTAGCTTTTCCTGTTCAGCCAATGAAGCTGATGCTCTACCCATACTCACGTACTCTACAAGTCTCGTTGAGTTTCAAAGTCGGTCGTTTTCGATTGTCCGTCGAGTGAACGATTTTTGTTCAGCTGGGCACGCATTTCAATTTGTTGATACTGAGCAAACTTCCGTTCTGTAAACTGTCCTTTCAATAAGCCTACAATGAAAACCTGCCGTCCAATTGAAGCCTTTTTATGTGAAAATGTTAGACTGTACTTCAGATATTTTATAGGCCCAAAAGCGACTTTCCTAAGAACACTCACTTTGCTCGATACAAAATGTCTTTTCCACGAGCCACGTGCGAAGACAAAAGAGTGAAGTTTTTAAAGGGTATCCTTGCGCGTGGCGCGGTTGATTTTGTAACTCTGCTACAATTATGCAAATACAGAATCATCGCTTATTAAAACAGGTTTGTGGAGGCATTTGGGCACACGAAAATCAAACTATCTTACCTTTCCATTGTGACTCATGTATAAAAAGCAAACCTTGTTTGCCAAACTGTGACCAGAAGAGATACAAACATGGAAAATATTCCACACAACAACAGATCGAGTACAAAGCATTTTAAACGCGGACCGTTCGTCGCCACTCCAGCGGCAAAGCTAGTAATTTAGACTGAAAAGGTGTTGCGGTCTCAATTTAACTGACAATTTGCTCTTATATCTAGGAAGATAAGGATTTCAGTTGACACCGCCGGCGACTAAGAACTGATTGCTTTTCACAACATGAATTAATTTCAAAATCTTTTAGTGAAAACCAAGAAAACAATTTTGAATCAACACAAAAAAGACTCGTAAGGGAAGAAATAGAAATGCTAAGGTTTACACACAACAATTTCTCCACTCAAGAAAAACAATCGAATTTATTTCACGAAAATTATTTCAAAAATAAATTTTCCCGCTAATGATAGGAAAAAGCTTTTCAGGTGCAGAAAAGAAAGGGAAAACAAATTCTGTACTCCCTCGTTTATAATGTGAGCCAAATTTCACGTTTTTTTTTTTTACCTAGAACTGTACTTTTATATAAGCGTGATTTGCTAACTGTACTCAAATTCAAACTGAGTGATTATTCGAGTATGATCGATATTTACCCTGCTTGGTACATTAGAGTACTTAGCAGCCGCACACTCACATAGAAACTCAAGTTAACAGAAAGAAAAACACAGTTGAAACCTCTCGATACTCAAATTGCCTTCATTTTACATTTCTTCACATTTAATAATTCTTTCTGTTGCTTTTTTTTTGAGGATTCTATTCCATTACGTGACTCGATAGACCCTATGCATGACTAAGAACTGCGCCACAATCTTAGTCACATGATACAGCTTTCGCACCGACAGTTCCGTTTTCCTTACCATTATTGTATTTTAAAACTTTATACATGCCTTTAGGAAAAGAAACGAAAATCTGCGCCGGAAAATTTAATTAACAATAAGTTCCGATTTCATTGACGAAAACGGACGTTTCAGGCTTCGCTCCGGAACTGCTGCTAACTTTGCCTCGTGTTCAATTTACTTTTCCTGTACGACAGCTTTAATTGTTTTAATGTTTTTCTATCACAGTGTCGTTAAAATATACTGTTTTGACTTGTCCAAGACTCAATGTACATCGATAATTTCTTGAGCCCGCGGAAATACAGCGGACTCAAACATTCCAAAGTATGACGTCATTTTTGTCACGAAAAAAAAAAACTTACCTCTTCTCCGGCCAGCCTCCTCTCGGCCAGGTCTCGGCCATGTTTTCCAACAGCAAGATGGCGCCTTTGTATGCTTGACGGGGGATACCTGGTCTAGAGTGGGATACATAATTTAGCAAGAGCTATTACACGTTACAGCTGTAATTATTTATAGAACCGTTTATTACATTAAAAGTAATAAATTAGTACTGGTAAAAACAGAGTTTTTATTCACATTTAACAATTCACCTGGTCCTATATGACTCAAAAAAATCACAGAACCCTCTCTCGAATTAGAATAACTCTAAACAAAGCCAAACGTACCTTGAAACAGTAAACGAGTCGTTTGAAAAATTCTAAACGATTTGAAATAAACGGGATGGATGGAAGGAGAAAACTATCTGCTTGCTAACAATTACAATACATATTTAGCACGGTTGCTAATTTTGTCTGCTTAAAACCAGCGCTGTGCCTTGTTAGTTATCTCATCGAACATATTTATTCTATTCTTTTCACGGCGGTCGGTAGACTGAGCAGATATAAAACCAAGCGGCTATCAAACGCTTTCTGATAATTTCATGGCTTCCTAGAAGCGCTTTACAGTGAACAAAATCGATGGCTGTGGTGGAAATGGTTTTCGTTTTACAATACTTCAGAATTAAATATGTCACTGAGGTTTTGGCAATACACTCCAAATTAAACACCGAAAGAAAAATAAACTACAAATTAATACTTGTGAATTAGATTTTTAGACGATATTTCTTGAACATGAATACGCTTATACGGTTTATATGAGTCTGAATACCAAATTACTTGACACATAGCTTATCAATTGAATTCTGTTAGCCAATCGGAGAGCCTTAAACTGCCTTCTAAGTGTTAACACGCACGTGTAGCAGACATACCGCAAAAATCACTTGAAATTTTTGTTTGTTATATCTTTTTGTCGATAAGATAATACTTTTTCTGGTTACTTTTAGAAACAAAAAATGACTGTAAAACTGTTTTGAAAACGTTTATCCAAAAAGTTTTTTTACTCAAAAGGAAAAGTTTTATTCTCAGTGGCCTTGAGAGCTGGGCACCATTTGGCTTCTTTGACTTTGCTTGTCAGTGACGTGATTGTAAATGACTACATAATCTACATATCTTGCCATTAGTATCCAGTCGCATCTAACTAGATTCACAAATCGTCTGCGGTGCATTTATTTTAATGATAATAAAGACAGCTGAACGGCAACAATAGGACTCGAACAAACCGCAAATAGCCGATTGGGATTTAAAATGGATTTGCACTCTTCCAAGCTATATTGACGGAACAGCAAATCGACATTTCGCTTCGCCAACGTTACGACCCTCGTCAACTAAAGAAATCGCAGGATTAGAGTGGTGCGTTGCGGAAATTTCTTTGGTTATTTAATTCTGCTTGCTGTCAATGATGGCCCACAGTAGCAGTTGGAAGCGAATGAAAAAAGTGTTCTTTCCGTGGGGAAAAAAGAATCGAAATTCGCAACCGCCACCTCCGACACCTTACAACGACGAGCTGACATCTTCTCCAGGTAGACTGGTCTATTTTTTTTCTCTGTACTGCAAAATAAAATTGTTCTAATATCTACCCAGCTTCTAGGATTCTAGTCTACCTTACACCTTAATGCTAACGAAGAACGAACTGTAATGTGGGTTCGGTAACCTGTAGCTTATGAAGTTTAGCGCGGTTTAATTTTCTGGTCTGGTCAAATCAAATCTTCCCTATGGTTCAGGCGGCGACCCGAATGTAAGCTTAAAGAGGAGTTCTCGAACGCGACTCGAAATTGCTCGATTAGGCGCATATCTTTATTGAGAATAAGATAAAAGCTTTCAAAAACATCGAGTTTGTTACCTGTCAAGCCGGACAGTCTTACATAGAAGTTCAAATTTGGTCGTGCGCCTAAGCAAAGAAGTTGTTAATTTCGGCAGCGTTCTGGTTTGATTAATAATGGAAAAAGTAAGCTTACAAGCTCGGGTGGAACTTTTTTTATAAAATGTTGCCGCTAAAGGGAAAAAGCAAAACAAAAAAAAAAAAAAGGAAGAAGAAGAGGAAAAGGAACTGTTTTCTGACGCGTTTTTAACTTAAAGCTGGTTATAAGTTTTAGGTTTGAAGAAATATTGTTGAGTTCACCATATGGTTTTTAGTGCGCTAATGCAACCAAGGAGAAGCCAGTTGGTAAACAGCGAAGATACATTAATTTAGACCGGGTGGCTCGACGCGACAGTTTATTCTGTTGTTTTAGAGCAAGCACATATTATTTCTTGAGAACATAGTGAGTGTTGCGACTATAGGTAGTCTTTCATAAGCCCAGTGTCTCGACTATGGTATTGCTTGGACGTGAAAAAAAAACGCAAAAAAAAAAAAAAAAAAAAAAATGAAGTAAAGAAAACGTCGACGTTTGATCAGAAATCCTGCGACCATAATTATTACCATGAAACACATGCACATTCAATTCGTCAAGTGCGGTTCTAGGCATTTTCATTGCTTTACGTGGGTGGTTTGGAGTTTTAGCGAGATTATGCTGGAAAGTTTGGATTTTAAATCTAAATGAGCTGCGACACCTTTGAAGCGTACGAATTAAAATACTTAAGTGTATGGAAATAAGAGAGAGTAATATGACAAATTGCCGAACATGAAATGCACTAGTCAACGCCCAACAGTTGGTCTTTATTGATGGCAAAGAAAAAAAAGGCTACTTTAGAATAAATACTTCTTGAACTTTCTTGGCAAAAAAATGCGGCCATTGTGCTTCGTATTGTGTAGTATATGGTCGCATTAAGGAAATCTTGCTTACCGCGCGTTGTCAATTTCTTCTCGCGATTGATTTAGATCGGTAATTTTGAGTCCGATTTTTCCGATCTACGACTCATGCAAAAAAGACAGCCGTGACAACTACTGTCAAGTAATCTTTGAAGTCTAAATTAGAATTATTATTGCTTTTTTGTCATTTACGTCTTGAAACCTTCCTATGACAACCGGCTATTTTGCTGTTCGAACTATTTTAAATCATAAATTAAGCCGGTCGCATGCAAGGAACAGTTTACATGCATTTCAGTCGCTACGGTTTTCATTATTTGATCAGATAGATGGAGCCTTATGTTCAGCGCGATTTGTCATTTATCTTATCTTACATCTTCACTGAAAGAATATCCACATTCTAAGGTAATTTAATGTACAATAGATCATATAGTCTGCGATTTGCATGACATGTATACAGAGTATTGTGAATTAAAAATCTCGACAACACCATCTGTAACCATAGGTAACCAAGCAACCACTTTCTGGCGTAAGTCAAAAGAAGTAAACAATGAAACTAAAAGTCACTTTCTTTCGGTCTGTCCGTCGATATTTCGATAGAATTGTTATTCACCGAAAAGAGGTTTTAAAATTGGAAGGCGTTTAGTTCATGGGCAGCGCATATAGGGCGCAAAATTCGTTCAAACAGTTTGCTTAATGACAGAAAACGGACACTCGATAACAGCAAAGTTAAATGGTCACTTTCTTTTATTTCTATTGACAAACTTTTAGAGCATAACATAATATTTTTCAGTTTTATTTGCAAGTACAGACAACATGAACAGTAGCCTTAATTTTTCAAAACGACTTGTTTACTGCTAAGGAAACCCTGCTAAAGTAAACAAACTGACAGTCACGCAAAATGATTGGCTGCTTAATGAAATTCAGCGCCGTGATTGGTTGTCTTCGTGATTTCACTGTCTTGAATGACGTTTGCCGCCAAAGTATCACGCAGGCGCCGTGACCGTGTAACCAGGATCTTTCCGCAGATGTATTTTGCTCATAACAACGGCAGCTCAATCACTTATACTAGAGATGAAAGTTATCGGTTAAAGCTACAAAAATAGACAGTTGCATTTGGCGTGAGTGAACTATTTTAGGAACTTCAAAGTAGATAATATGGATTTGGAACTGCCTGCCGGCTTCACAGACCTCCTGCAAGAATTCACGGTTCATGTTTTGCAAGAGAAACCTGACGATATCGTCGATTTTGCAGCCAATTACTTTATGAAACTCAAATTGAAAGAAAAGCGTTCAAAGGACGGAACAAAAAGAAAATCGAAAGGCGTTAGCTTTCAGAATGAGGAAGTAAATGGAGATGGTAATTCTGATGATGAAGACGACGACGAAGAAATTGGTATGAACTGTTCAAAGCTGCTAAATTAAGTCACCCGTACGACATGGTAGCGATCGGCAAGGTCTCGATACTCCGGAAGGATCTCAAGAACCCTTCAGGCGTATATTTCAGTAGCTTTTCACCTTTTGCGACTTCTAGAACTTTGTATCTCATTAGCTATAGATTACTGTTTAAACTTAAAGCTTCTGTTCTTTCAGATTAGAGTATGGCTTGCTGCAGTTAGAACTGCAGGCGTGCGATTTGAATTTAGCCCATCTCGCTAAAACGTTCATCTCGCGAAGAAAACTCTGTAGAGGTTGATTCTTGTACTTCTCTAACTGATCAGTTTGTTTTGAATATTTCAGAACCACCAAAAAACCGCTATGCAAGGCGCCAGTCTGGTAAGTTACGAAATGTGCAAGTAGTTTTGTTGCTCGTTTCTCGTCATGTTAATGTCCTTTTCATGCGTGAAAAATTTGATTGTAACTCTGCTACCTGGTGAGCGTTTAATTCGCGTATATTTTTTATGTTGCTTTAAATTCGTACGTTAAACGTTATGACCTAATGGAAGATTAAACGCCCCTCAGACCTTTCATGAAAGTGTACTAACAGTGAAAAGGGAAAGAGAATTCGTTCGCACAAGACGTAATTTTCATAACCGGCCAAATTGTTTGATGGCTTATCTCTTTCAGTTTGTGCAGAACCACTGAACCCCGACTCGGACGAGGAAGGCGACGAGAATCCGGTCAGTAAGGCATTAGTCAATTATCGTTTACGCTTGTTATGTTTGTATATTGGATGCAAAGAAATCTACATTATTTTGCTTAAATTAAGCCGGGTTTTTGTTCCATTGTTGGTTCTGGTGATTTAATTTGCAAGAGATTAGATCAATTTCGGGGAAAAAATATCTAGATCTTCGCCCGCAGCAAGTTAGTCATGAAATTAAAACGCAGCAACTTTTTGATATAGTTTAAGTATATTTATTGAAAGAATGTGGCGTCTAGTTGTAATTAGCTTTTAAATGTTAATACGTTTCTTATGCTGGTTGTGATATTGTGTGACTGACAACTTGAAAGTAAAAAGCTATCAACGCCATTATCGTCATCATTAAAATTCAAGTACAAAAGTGTTTAGATGCATTGTCTGTTAAAATATTCAATTATAATTTGTGTATCCTAGCAGTTATTGAATTTCAGTAATTCAGTGGCCACTGTTGTTATAGACTAGCCTGAATTCCAGCCACCATCCTCTGGTACTTAATCCTGAGAAATTTTTTTGCAAATCGTAAAGCCTCTAAGACAGTCCTGTGGCATAATAGACCATAATATCACTTTTGTTTCAATTCTTTAATTCCCTAAATTTTACTTCCTTTCAAATCCAGGTTGTCTACCCCAAAACTGATGATCAGCGGAAACGTTTAAATGATGCAGTCAAGAATATCTTGCTTTTTAAGAATGTTGATCCAGTAAGTTTTGACTGTGAAAGCTTTTCTTAAACCAATATTTGCAGTGTCTTGCTGTGTGATCTGAAATATTCAGTAGTTATCGCAATTATAGCAATTCAATGGGTAGTTCCAAAAAAAAACCATACTCCATCCCAAGGAGGTTATTTGGAAACTCCAAGGGGGAGGGAGTAGCAAAAGCCAAAGTTTTAAAAGAAAAAAGTTTACCAAAAAAAGCAACCTTTATGAGAATTAATTGATGGGTTCGTGCGTTAACTGCAAACTGTGGTCCCTATAAAAATATTTATTTTTGAGTCAGTTGTGTCTTAGGTCAGATCATAAAGAGGAAGGCTGTTTTTTTTACAGGGACAGTATGACAGTAAAACACCAGGTTTTAAGAGAGTTTGTATGTTGATTCAAAAGCTCTTGGACTCATTGATTTCTAGGAACAACTAAATGAAGTGCTTGATGCTATGTTTGAGAGAAAAGTGCAACCTGGAGATCATGTTATAGATCAAGGAGATGATGGCGACAACTTTTATGTTATAGACAGGTATGTGTGGCATTTTGTGGATTATGACTTGAAGGAGCTACATGTAACTGTCATGGGTGTCACAGTCTAAAAAAATTAGCCCAAGTATTTCAAGTTTACCAATAAGTTGCTGCAGTCTTTGCTGATATCAACTTTTCTTAGTCCAGTTTCTTTTATTATTGTTTTTATTTTAATTACTTTTTGCTACTTTAGCAATCTTTCACGTAAGATTTCCCTCAATTTGAATATGATATTGCACCTTCAGGGCTGTGCTCTAGAAGCACCCAGGTGACACAGGCTACTCACTTTTGCGTTTAGGTGACTGGAAAAACTCACTTTTTTCATATAAGCATAAGTGCTGGACACCCAGGATTCATGGTTAGCAACCTCTTTGCTCCTTGTAATTTTTCTTGTACCACAGCCTTGATCTTACTAGAAAGTACTCAATTAGATACATAATGACATGGAGCTCCTTCAAGGTTCTTCGGGTGGTTTTATAACTCACTGGGGGAGCAATTTTGCACTTGAGTAATAAGGTCATGGATTCATTCAAAGCTCAGTGGATTTTTTATTTCTAATCTTTGTAAACCTTTTACAGGGGAGTCTATGACATTTATGTGAAAATTGATGGCCAAGATAAACTGGTAAGCAGTTATGATAATCATATGATTACTTTAATACTTTGGGCCCAATAAAGGAGGGCCCACAGTGGTATATTGATTTTTGACAAGTGTCTGTTTAAAATACTGAAATTTATTGACTAATGAAATTTTGCATGCTTTATTTCCCATTTGAAACAGGATTTTGCTGTTTAAGTAATGTCAGTAGGAACAATTCCTCCGTCTGTCTTTCATGTCAGATAGGTGAATCTATGGCAATAATGCTCTCTAGCAAGAGGCTTGGATCAATTTTGCAAGCAGAATTTTGAACATGATTCACTAATTTCTGCAGTTGGAATTCTGCAGGCAGAATTGTAGTTGAGCAGAATTGCAGTAGAATTCAGGCAGGGCTCAGAAAAATCAATAAAAATTAACACAAAGGATAGAGTATGTTTGAAATTTAAAAACAATGAAAATTAATGATTCTCAACTAGCATTGTATGGCATGTAAGTTTACTTCAGCCATAGAAAATCATCTCAGCAGCCTTACGTAAAAGCTCACAGTAGTCATTTACGTTATAGCAGGCAGTATTACAACTCAACTGTACCATGCTGAATTCAAGCAGAATTTTAGTGCTTGAGCAGGCCTGTTCATGGTAGAGGAACTTCCTCTGTTGGCACCTGCACGTTCCTGTGGTTTATAAACATTCATTGACAGAACTAAATATTCATTTTGATTGGTTTGATTCATGACAGGTGGGAGCATACAATGAGAAAGGAAGCTTCGGTGAACTGGCGTTGATGTATAACACACCAAGGTAATTGATTTCGAACCCCTTTTGTAAACACTCTGACATTAATTTCCTTTTAAGCAAAATGCGACAACTGCAAGCTCAGTACCTTTGTTTTTGTAGGGCGGCAACAATAGTTGCAACTTCAGAAGGAGTTCTCTGGGCTCTGGTAAGGATCTTGACTTTTGGATGAGAATCACTTTGACAGTTTGATTTTTTTAGCACATGTGCAGTCGTGGTCCCACTAGTTTTGATAGTTAAGGGTCCTTAGGATTCCTAGTTCCAAAGAGTTGGGGGTTCTTTTTGCTTTTCGGGGGTCTTTTGCCTATCTACTAAAATTTTCGAAACAGTAATGAGAGATCTGCGCGAGTTCCTGATTTGTATTTTGAACATTTATTTTATTGTCAACAGTAAGGATTTCAAATGTAGAATTCCCACTGCAATTTCCACTGGTCATAAATTTGTAAATTCAAATAAACATTAGGTTTAAGTTTACACAAGTAAGTTGAGGGTGCCTTTGAATATTGAATGTATGTATGTATGTATGTATGTATGTATGTATGTATGTATATTGTTGTTGTTGGGATTTGATTTTAGATGGCTCCTTACCACAGAAAGTTTGTTGTAGGGTCACAATTAATATGCAAATTAATATTGTTTTATTTTTGTCATTCAACAGGACAGAAATACATTTAGAAGGATATTATTAAAGGCAGCAGCCAAAAAGGTAAACATTTTCTGGAGTTTTACAGTATAAGTGTACTATTAACAATGGTAGTAATATTAATATCCTTCTCCAGAAAATATCCATAGCCTCCCTTCCCATAGAAGGTCTTCATGGAAGGGCTTTTCATTTGAACCCCCAACCTCACCCTGTCAGATATTCCAGTTTTTTTTAACTTCATTCTTGCCTGTAAGATTTTTTCTTTAAATAGACCTCCCCAGTCTAATCATGAAAGTGATAAACAAATTGACAACTGCAAATTGGGAGTCTGATTTGCAGAGGGTGTGAAAACAAGTGTGTTTAAAAATGTGAGGTGAAGATAGGAATTAAGTTTGGGAAAATGGTTGATTTAAGTACAAAAAGTGACCTTTTAAAATTATTTTGTTTTTATTTTTCAGAGAAAAGTTCATGAGACTTTACTGGAAAGTGTTCCCATGTTGAAGGAGATCACGGTAAGTTTGTTTCCCCGATAGATTTGTGAGCCTGCAGTGCATGTCAAGGGTTCTAGCCGACATGTTTTGTACGCAGTGCAGTCCACTTTTTTCACGCATTGCATGCCGATATTGTTCTTTTTGGCCATTCATGAGCTATGAGAGCTATGAAGTTTTTTTACGCTTAAGATGTTATTGTTAGTTGGAATTCCTTTTTTTATTGCTGAACTGTATGCATTCAAATAGTGGGTTTTTTAAAAAAGTGTTAAATGTTTGTTAACAGGAGTATGAGAGGATGAACCTAGCAGATGCATTAGTATCCAAGAAATTTAAAGATGGAGATTGTGTGATACAACAGGTAAGATGCTAAGAGATGCTGAAAGTGATCATCAGTTCAAGGATACTGTCAATGTACCAAATCTACTAGCAGGCATCCTACTTCAGCTGGTGGTAGGCATTAGGCCTTTTGGAGTTCCTATTGACCATTTGTTGTGTGACTATCCTTAAGTAAACACCTTAAAATTCCATTAAGGGATGGACCATTATTTTTTGAGGGGGTTGGGGGAGGGGGGGAGGGGGTGAGAGTTGGGTAATTTTCTGGGGCATGAATTTTTTTTTCTCACCTTTAGTTTGTGCATGATTGTTTAGGGTGGGTAATTGCTTTTGCAATATTTTTTATAAATTCAAACACAGGACCTGAATAGTAGCACTTGTTCAAAATTTTTTCCCCATTGCTCTCCTTGCATGAACTTTTTTGAGCAGTTTATGTTGTACAGGAATTTGTTTATGGAAACTCCCCCCCCCCTCCCTCTCAAAAAATAATGATCTGTCCTAATAAACCAAGACCCATTTTTTCAGGTAAGAACTTAGAAGTTGATTGACAATTCATTTCTGTTGTTACTTAACTTGGTAAATAGACCTCTATTTTCGCTTACTTGAGATTGAAAAATTCAAGTTGACAGTGAATCTTTGACATGCCCAAGTTTATTCTATGTTCTTTGCTTGTTACTGAATTCAGTAGGATGTGACAAGCAGCAACAGAAATGTATTGTTTGACTGTGTTGATATATAGTTGCATTTTTGCAGGGAGACGAAGCAGACTGTATGTACTTTGTAGAGAGTGGAATGGCATCAATTAGGATATGCAATCAGGTATGGGTTTTCGGGACTACAATGTGTTTTACAGATGTAGTTTGTGTTTGCAAGTCCTCATAACCTATTCCAGTCAAAGTTTGATATAATTATTTAACAATTCTGACTTGACCACCTAGGATTAGGGGGGTAAAACTGATCAAAGTTATAAACATGTTGAGGGATCAATAAATATTTGCATGTTCATTCCCTTACGTCTAGTTGGAGCCAAGTCAATATTTTAACCCATTGACTCCTGTGCCGGCCGTAACTGGCCGTGATGAGCCTTGGCCTTTCTTCCTTTTCTGATGTCATCACCTTTGACCAAAATTGGCATCATCTATGCTCAACTTCTGCAGGAGGAAAAGAACTTTCCAATGATACCCAGATCAGAGTGTTGGGCCCAATGGAGCCTGAGATGTGCACAAAAATGCTCAAAAAGTTGAGTGAAAAACTCAGAGCAAAATTTCCTGCCACTACACAGGCTACTCCATGGCAAAAATTGGCCGTCTCGATGATGCTTTCTCAGAATGTTTTATACTGGAAGCGAGCACAGTAGAAGGAGAAAAGGAGAAAAGGAGAAAAAGGAAAGGCGCAAAAAAAAAAAAAAATAAAAAATAAATGAAAAGGTTGAAAAGCCTAAAGATGAGGTCAATTTCTCGTCCAAAAACAAAATTTTGATTTCTGCACATGCCCAAGCAAGAATGTCGTAAAACGCAATGTTAGTGGAAAGAAAGACATGCTGTCATGTTGCAAATGCCTTTTTGAGTAGAGTGGAGCTTATTTCACCCATATCCAGCCTGAAAATCTCCAAAATGTCCAAAAAATGCATTTTGGGCTAAAGTCTAGGAGTCAATGGTTTAACAAATTGAAATTTTCCATGACTTCTGTGGAACATTTCAAAAATTCAAGATTAAAGGTTTTGTGCTTTGAATGTTTTTTCTTTTTATCTAGGACGACCCTACTGAGGAAGTGGAATTGACACAGTGCACTAAAGGAGGTTACTTTGGTGAACTGGCTCTTGTCACCCATAAACCACGTGCAGCCTCTGTGTATGCAGTTGGAGACCTTGTCTGTGCAGGTAGGATTTGACTTCAGATTTTAGATTTCTGGGTTATATTAAATGCTCATGTAAGGTGCACAAACCCTGCTCTTGAACTGGCAAAGGGTGGAGGGGGTAGGGGTACACAATGACATAGGGGAGGGGGTGTGGGTGTACTTCTATCCGATTTTACATCCTCTGAGGGCTTTGGTAAGTTATTAATATGGACAAGTTTGATTGGGGAAGGGCTTGTAAGCAGAATATATTTTTCCTAGCAAGACAGACTAGCCTAGAACTGGAGTGAAGTGGGAGATGTAAGCTTACATGCTATTATTGCAATCCCTAATAGAACTAAATTTTTTTCCTAGTTCTCGATGTCCATGCATTTGAGAGACTTCTTGGCCCTTGCATGGATATTATGAAAAGAAGCATAGATGGCTATGAAGAGCAACTCAAGAAATTGGGTTTAGGACATGCTGAACTTCGGTGAATTTTAAGATCTAAAGACCATGATTTTAGAACTGTTTAAAGATGGCCTATTTTTAGACACAAAGAACGTTTTAACATTTTACTTTCCCGATGCATCCATGGCGAAAAAGTTGTTTTGGTTTTAACTCTAAATGAGAAAATTGCTATTGCATTCATTTCGATCAGTTCTGTATATTTATAAGTAAAAAAAAATTGTTCCTATTGCAGTTAGCGTTGGCATTGAAAAAATAAATTGGATAATTTATTGTTTAATAAGTTACTTTCTTTATACGTGAGAGATAAGAATGCATTAGAAATGTTTATTACAATTGTGGCAACTTCAACTGTAAATAAAGCATATTTATTAAAAAAAAAACAGTTTCTTTGGTGTTGTCTGCGGTAACTGAATGGGGTCTTAGTCATTAAGGCAGGGTCCATATTGACCCACTCTGCAGATTTCATATCATTCAGTTATGCAGTGGGTCAATCGATATGGACCCTGTCGTAATGATTAAGGCCCGAACCGCATATGAAAACGCATACTTTTTTATGTGTTTTTGCCTATCATCCACACCAAAACACCCGAAAACACTGATGAAAACAGTATTGAAAGTAGAGCTGAAAATGCTCAGTTTCTAGTGTATAGGTGATAACAGAGGCTTTTGAAAACAGTGGTGAAAGAAGAGCCAGATACTGTCATTTCCATCACTGTTTTCTGCGTTTTTTAGTGTGGAATAATAGGCAAAAATGTATCAAAAAAATATGTATTTTAGAATGAAAAAGAATTACTGTGGACAGGCGAAAATGAAAAAAAAAAACCGAAGTGCTAGTGAGGTAAAAAATATGTTGCTTCATTTTCTTTGAAATGAAAACACTTTAGAAAACGCATTAGTGTGGTTGGGGCCTAATATTTCAAGCCAAATTTCCAACCCCTTATGGGTTTTTGGTAAGGGGTAAGATATTGTGTTTCAAGTGGGTTCTTTAGCAAGATTCTACCACTATATGTTTTTCTTTTCATCGCTGTAGAATCAAATAAAACAGCTTACACAAGACAGGGTTTGCACGGGTCATGGAAAACCTGGAAAGTCATGGAATTTAAGCAAGGGTCATGGAAAGCCATCAAAAAGCAATATGCTTTCCGAGAATAAAAAGGCAAAAAAAGAAAAAAATTAAAGAAATAACTGACGAATCAGAAATAGGCTTTAATTTCAGTACAAAAAGACACAAGCATGTATTTTATCCATTATAATGCTGGAAAATATGTTAAATGATTGTTTTGATACTACTGTGGAAAACTTGGAACGGTTATGGAAAAGGTCATGGAAAGTCATGAAATTTTGAAAGCTTAAAGAGTACAAACCCTGCCAGAGAGTAATAATTAAAAGAACTTGAGAAAAGTGCTTTCATACACAGGTAAAGTTCATCAACTTTTATTACAAAATCATTTGGAAATTAACATTAAATGAACATTTCATGTGTGTGCAAGAGTGCTTACCATTTAGCTGGAAAGTACTAGGTTGAAAGTCAAATGCATCAGAAAAATTCTGGAAATCTCTCGACAAGTTGAAGCCAGGCTAGCCAAATTATGGACTCCTTTTTTCACCGTTTGCTCATTTTTCCAGTTTTCAGATTCCCATCAGTAGAAAGGAACAAAAACTAAATTATGTATGGTAAAACAAAAAGTCCATCTTTTTTGCTTGGTCGGCTAATTTGGGAATTCAGTGATCATTCCAGTCAGTTCTTTCCTACAAATGGAAAGCCACCCAAGTGTATTTTGCCCCAAACCTTTTGAAAGAAGAGTTTTCACACCAATTCTCATAATGGTGATAATACAACAATACATTTTATAGAGATTAAATAAACCCATTTCCTTACAAAAGGCAGAGTGCAATTTTACAAAGCTTGAATCAACTTAGATTTAAAATTCATTAGATCCAATTTATGTGTTGTTTTGAAAAACAGCACAGTGCCCGCACATATGGCAAGTTTCTCAATGATTTCTTTAATGCGAGCATAAATATTCATCTAAGGGCTATTTATATAATACGTAATGCGCGAACTCTGAAGTACATGTACAACAAAATAAAGAAAACATCAAAGACGTGTCAGTGTACAGTTTTACCAGAACACTTGTCACCAGCATTTCTCTAAACACCTTTGGTTTGATTTTTTACACAAGCACTGACTTATAAAATATTGAATGTCCTTGCATACAAACATCAGGTGAAGTTTTCCCATAAACAGGGTTACAAACTTGACCATCATTTATGCAGACTGAAGTGTCGCGACTGTACTGAGAACATCCAAAGCAAAGTAAGAACCCTGCTGTCGCTCTTAGAATGAACAAGAGATAACTGACTTCTCTTCACATTCTAGGAAAAACGCAACAGCAGGGCTTAACCTCAGCATCCTGATGCTGAAACATCGAAGCCAGACCGTTTAGTTGTTGCAAGTGTTGTGAAGACCTGTGAACAGAAAGTAAGAAACATGAAAAGAAGATATTTCGGCAATGTGTATGATATTTACATGAAAAAGCACCTTTCTCTTTTGCACCCCACTCAGGAGCAAAGTAGCTAATGAGTGCTACAACCCACAACAACAACAGCAGGTATTTGAATCATGAATTATTAAGCAGCATTTTTTTCAAAGATGCTCAGGCTCTGATACCCGAATGATTCAACTCCGGGAGGAGACAGTGGTATTGACTTCATTAGTTTAAAAATTAATGACTTTTTGGTTGTTGCAAGCGTTTTAAGATGAAAAGTGGTTGATGTGCTTTATCGAAAAGATCCCTCCCCTAAAAGAAACCCATTTGTCTTAGACCTCTCTGGACAAAGCTTCCAGGTGTTCAGTCTGTTGGGAAAAAAGGTGACTGAAAAATAGACGCTTTGAACGAGGAGCACCTTTCTTTTCCGTGTGCCATATATTGTGCTGCACTCAAACTGTCAAAACGCCTGGAAGAAGCTACTTTGGATTCAATTTCTGTGAAGTTTGTTTTTACATCATGATGATTTTCTTTACTCTCCTTACCTGGGTGTTTAAAAATGTATTCATATTGTTAGGAGGAAATAGCAGCTGACAAAGCAATACTAACCTCTGACACAGTAGGGTGTATCCCTATAGTTCTATCAAAGTCTTTCTTGGTAGCTCCTAACTTGATAGCTACAGCATAGCCTTGTGTTATTTCACCAGCGTTTGGTCCAAGTATGTGCAAACCAACAACACGTTCCTAAAACAAAACGAAAGATTCATTTCCTACATGTAGTTCTGATCATTAGAGTAATACATATTCAAAATTTACAATTATTAGCATTTTGACGCCACACACATGAAATTATTTCAATCTTAATTTCATGGGTATACTATACAAGTACCTTTTACACATTACACTTACGATTGAGTTTTGACTTGTTTAACTAATTTTTCACTTGTCACCAATTGATTACCCATACTAACTGCATTCAAAGTTGACCTGGAATGCCATGGTCCACAGTACTTACGTTATCACTTTTGTTGCACACCAACTTGGCATAACACCCTGCCATGTCTCTCTTTGCTACAGTGTACTCAAGAGGTTGGTAACTTGTGTGGTAAACTTCCACATTCTCCTCCCCAAACTTGGCATTGGCGTCCTCTTCAGATAAACCGATACAGCCATACTCCAGTGGCGTAAATACTGTTGTTGCGACATTAACATAGTCACACTGAAAGGTAAAAAACAATACAGTTGGGTTACTTGCCTATAGGAGGATAAGTGACCTAACAGTTTGGTGTTGTGAGGAGAGGTTCAAATTGCATACACTGTAGTTTGTGTTCTGTCTTGGGGCGTGGAGCTTTAAACTATCACTGACAGTACCTCTCTTCAGTTAGAAGTATAAATTATGAGGATTTGTTTATTGTTAACAGAAGCGACTCAACTAGAAATACTGAAGGGCTACCATAACTAGAGCACGGGTTTCATGAATGCTTTCAGCAGGAGGGTAACTGCTTTACACAGACAGGCAAAACGATTTGAACTGAACTTCTTTGTAGGGAAAATTTTCCTCTAGCTGGTCAAACCAGGCAGGCAAAATCATCCTCATGGCCAGTCAATTTGCCCAGTGCTCAGACCTTAATTAAACCCCTGCTAGAGTGGACTAACCCCCCAGGAGGTGAAAAAGTACTCCCAGTCACTTCAAGTTAAGCTCCTCTTGTAGAAAAAAAGGGCAAAAACAGAGCAACTGGCAAAGGAAACATGCTGTTCCTTTGCCCTTTCGCTCAAATCAAGATCTCTCCTCTGTCATTCCTAGTTGCAGAAGAGAACAAACGGCAGCCTCCTTCTTGTGGTCCTGGAAAAGAGTTCCACTTACAAGTTCATTACTGCCATTATACAGTCGCTGGGCCAGCAATCTTCCAGCCTGGATAGCAACTGGAGTTAGTTCAAGTTTGCCGTCTGCCATATCTCCTATGGCAAATATGTTTGGTACACTGGATTGCTCATTGTCCCCAGCTATCACTTTTCCATTCCTGTAAGGAGAAGAATTTTGGTCAACACTTGATACAAAAGGGAATTTTTTGAAACATGCAATAGGCCACTCCCCCTATGGGACTTGCATGCAGGAAATCAGTCCTGTGCACAATTCATACAACTACCACGATTGCCTGCACACCTCTCAGACAGGGAAAGCGGCATTTTGTCACCACTGAAAAATAAGTTGCACAAGACCTTGCTTAGAGTAAAACCCTCTGAACTGATCCTGTCTTGATTGAAGGGAAACATTTTCGTTGCATTATCACTGTGATATCTGACAACTTGATTCTACTTGGGAGTGAAAGGGTTAATCATCAATGAAATTCTAAAAACTACTATCTAAACTAGTAGAGAGAATCTGTATGTTGAGCAATAACAAGCACTTACTTGGGATTAAGTTGGACTCCTGCATTCTCCAGTCCAATCCCTTGCGTGCATGGGTCTCTACCAATAGCAAACATCACCTGTTTGTAAATGCAGTGAATAATAAATAATTGACAATATTTACAGAGGAAGCTACACCAGTCTTAGCTGGTTTTCATGCACGTCCTCTATGTCAGTTTTTGTGAAGGAAGGAAAACCAGAGAACTCAGAGAGAAACTCTTGAAGCAAGGTGATAAGTTCCAACCTTTACCCAGTCTCTGTTTTTGTGTGAAATTTAAGACTGATGTAAGTTCTCTTTCAGTCAGTGAAACTAGCCAGCAGCCAGCTCTTAGCTACATACCAGCATGAACAGGTTATTGTTTTAAAAAAATAAAAATAAAATAATACATACTGTGTTACACTCAATAGATGTCTCCTCTCCAGTCTCCAACATCTTGTAATGAACTCTGAGCTTTCTTGGAGTTCCTTCTTCTATAAGTTCAACCTGAAAAGAAGAAAAAAAAAAACAATTTAAAAACAATTTTTAGTTAATCCCTAATTATCAGCTAGTGTGTACACATTGCAGGCCTTTAATGTTGCCCAACATTGTCTTCTTCAAGGTTGTCTCAAGAGAAACAGAACTCAAATATGTCTGACAATGATTTGCCTTGAGTACGACAGAAACAAGGGGCTAAACAAAACAGAGAGACTATCGCCCAGTAGCGATTCAGAGGTATGACCCTAGAAATCAATCTAGTGTGCCAAGTGATTCCCTCAATGTGAAATATGACTGATATTGTCAGGGTGGACAATTAAAACAACAAAATTATCAATAATCAAGCATTGCACTTTTAAATTTCCAAAAAATGTTAATAGTTAAATAATAATTGTAGGTGTTGAGACCCACTATCACACTCAGACTGCCTTCAAGTTCTCTGACCAAAACAAAACAAAAACAAAAGAAACAAAGAAATAAAATAAACAGATACTACCACATACCTTTGTAGGAATTGCTGGCCTTTTGATGTTTATGCCATGTGTTATCATATCATTCCCAATTTTTTCTGCCATTTGCTAAATGCAAAAAACATTTTGTTTGTCAATGATTTATTGCACAGATAATTGAATTAACTGTCAGATACTGTATAATATGGTTACTACTAATCAGAAACCAAGAATTCAGTCTACCTTTAATGGTCATATCATTACCTGATCAAAACCAAAAACCAAGAATTCAGTCTACCTTTTCACCTGATCAAAATCAGAAACCAAAAATTCAGTCTACTTTTGATAGTCATTACCTGATCAAAACCTCTTAAAAGAATTGATCGCACCAGAACAGTAACATCAAGACCGACTCCACGTAGGAATCCTGCGCACTCTAGAGCCACATATGATGCCCCTACCACGACAGTCTCACCAGGACTGTGTTCTAGCGAGAACAAATCATCACTGCAAACAAAAATAAATATATCAAATAAATAAATAAACAAGCATGTTTATATTTAAATCAACAACATTGATGGAAAGATGATGGAAAGATGAATGATCCAATGGTTATGAACTCAAATTTCTTGATACCCACCGGACTGAATTATAAGGCCTTATACAACCCCTGGCGTGACAAGGATAATGATGATGATGATGATGATGATGATGATGATGATGATAACAATAACTGAATTCTAACAATTCTTATTACTAATTACTGTGTCTGAGTAGAATTCTCTCAGATGCACGGGAGACTCATAATCAAAAATAATTCTGTTACCTGGTGATACCATATTCCTTTGCTCCAGGGATATCAGGGTAACGAGGCCGTAAACCAGTTGCGATAACAATGTGTTGTGTTGTCATCTCTGTTACCTTTCCTCTCTTGTCAACAGCCTGTTGATCACATAATCAACAACGTTATCATCGATGGTGGAATACACCTAACAACTAAAGTTAGATAAAATCTGAAACATTTCCTTCTCATACCAACATTTCAATCAAGTACCATTAATTAACAAAGCAAATTAAATCATCTCAGTACGAGATGCAAGTTGAGATCTTCAATACCTTGATTGTATGAGCATCTACAAGTTCCCCTGTTGCATTTTTGTATGTAACCTTTTTTTCCCTTAGTTCAGTTCTGTAGCCCCAGTTGAGTGAACCAATGTGATTCTAAAAGGACAAAAGAAAAGAAACATATGAAAGTGCAGCTTGTTTGTTAGTGATAAATAACTAAACGACATCATAAGTTGATTGTTTACTTTTAGTTAACACTCTTCACATACTTGGACATTTTCTCTCATTGTGACCCAGTTGTGTTCCACTGAAAATGAAGAAGAAATTCAACAGGGTTATATTTCATTAGAAAAAATAAACTAGTTAAGCTAAAAAAAGAAAACACAATAAAGATGCTAAAGATAAAACAGCACTTACCTTTTGTATCAAAATTCCATCCATACATTCTAGCATCATCCAAGTCATGCCCTGGGGGAAATTGACAAAATTATTTTAAACAAGCACTTTGTAACAACCGTCAGGTTCTCATGCCCTGCGATATGAGTGGCAAAGCTGCTTCAGACAAGCTCACGAGTGATACCAGGCCTACGCCCTTGATTCCTCACTTGACTCTGGCAGCTTTTCCATTCAAGTCCAGTGTATGAGAGCATGCTCGCAAGCTATAACAATGAGTATGTTTTTGGTACAGTGTAGGTCTTTTTCAAATCTCACTCCTTGGGATCACACCAAGCAGTTTGGAAACTAATTCATGTATGCCAGTATATGTTATATCTGGCAGTATCTTTAACATACAGTGAGTATTGACAAATTATTTAAGGATTCTGTTTTGAGTGTTATGAAATTGTGCCTCAGCAGTTTAGTTATCATGCATCAAGACATACCTAGCAAGGCAGCTTGGTGCATAAGTTTCTTTGGAATACAACCAACATTGACGCATGTTCCTCCCAGACCTGAGGCAGACAACAACAGCATTGCTTAGTACTTACTAAAGACAAAATTATCCTGAATCTTATAAGATGATCAAAGAGGATTTTTGGTTAATTTGTGAGAATAAATGTTCTTAGAAAAAGAACTATGAAAATGGCTACTATAGACAATGGAGATTGCTTGGGTATTGACAATTTCAAATGTCAAGTAATTCCACCACTCAAAACTAACAGTAGCCAACCAGATATTCACTAGTAACAATTCAAATTTGGCTGACTGGTTCTAAAGTTCTGCTAACCTCTTTGACAAGGGAAAAATGACTATTCACAAAGGCTGTCAGGAAAATCAAACCAGGCACACATATTGTCATCTGTGTTTGAGTGATACAGTAATCAACGGAAAATAGTACCAAATCTGACAAGTGGAGGTCTGGTGAGTTAAAATTTGTTTTTACTAGTAAAATCACTGTCACTATTGAGTAGCCAGTAGGCAAATGTGTTGAGACGTTAGTCTTAAGCCCTGAAAATCTCACAGTTAGGACCATATTGCAATTAAAGTTGACTGTAGAAGATGGAGGAAACAAATTCCTCACCCCACGTTGTTCCAACTGGAGATGGTTTTACAAAATCAAGAACTGCTACTTTCTTTCCAAGGTTTGCAGCTTCCTTTAAAATAATAAAACAAAAACAAACAACAGTAATATTATCCATGTTAGTAAATGACACGTTTTCAAGATTTCATGTGCTTGAAATTTACATAAAATATAAGTCAGACCAGTAGGTCTTGTTATACCTCCCAACTCAAATATGTTTTCTGACTAGCCTCACTAACTCCTAAGGGAAACAACAACTTGAACTTTCCACTCGCACATGATCAATTCGTGCTCCTGAAATCATGGCAAACTTGTGTGCCACCTCGGCCTCAAGCAAACAATTTTTTCACAGGCTTTTTTCCATTTTTGAGAAGGGAGGTATAACAAAACACTTAATGACTGGCCCTGTGGGAAACAGTGAGTTTTGTTTGTGCTTATTGACAGTTAAGCTGTCTCCAAGGTGCTCCATTTTCTCAAAAAAATTTAATTATCAACAATATCTCTTCACAAGGACTTGCATCCGTTTTTGCACCTTACTGAATAACTAAAGAGGCTATTGTATTCTAATCCTAAACACTGAATTTATTCCTCTTGTCCATTTCCTATAATTGGGAAAAATCACTATCATAAATGGCTTCAGAACGTTACCTTAGAGCAGGCAAGACCACCAGATCCACCGCCGATGACGACAAGATCATATGTGTAGTTCTCAGAAGGTGGCACAATCAAGTTCATCAGCTTGCCTTCTTCATGAAGTTTTATTGTGTCATCTGCTCCTCCGATGTGCTTCCCACGAATGAAGACATTTGGAACTGTTCTTTGTCCAGTAACCTCTTTCAGTTTTTCATGTATAGTGGTGCCATTGTCTGGAAGAAAAATGACAAAATTTGACGCAAGTTGTCATCATAAACATCACTAGACTATGATGCACGCTCATGAATGCTGAGTTTAATTAGCACAACTTTGCTAGCTCAGTTGTAATGGCTGGTTGTGGTGACAGAAATTCTCAAGCTTGCAAGCAATAGTTCATGCCTAACACAGACATCACTTTTAAAAATTCCCTGCTTTTCCCTGATAAAAATCAAATTTCCCTGACCAAAAGAAAAAATACAAAATGCCAGATATAGTAGCGGCTTCTAGTCTCCCCTCACAGCTGTCCTTTACATCCATCTATTAAGACTGACAAGTTTTCAACAAATTTTCCTTCTTTAGTGAGGAAAAATAGTCTTGAAATCAAATATTTCCTCCAGTCTTCAATGGTAATAAATCAGCCATCTTAAATTGTCAATTTTCCCCCTTTGTGCTAAAAAATGTCAATTTCCCTGATTCACAATAACATTCCCTGACTTTTCCCTGACTTTGAAGAATTTTTTTTTTTCCTGACCATTTGCTGACCTGTGGCAACCCTTCAGTTGCACGGCAATGCAGAAAATTAATGTAAACAAAGGCAACATTATGAGTTTACTCTATCTACCTCTGGTTGTCACTTCCTTTATCTATTACTAACAGTTTTGAATATCTCCTTCAGAGAGTAACTGATTGAGCTTATCAAAGGTAGCAACTACATTTTAGCACAAATTCTCCCAGACTCGCTCTCATAATCTGTTATTTTATGCAATAACTGACCTGAAGCAGGTTTAATTATGCATAAAAATGATTGCTTATTGTTTTACCTAATAAATCCATTTCCATGGCTGTAAATGTAACATTCATCGACTTGAAAAGTTCCTTCACCTGTCATGTGTGGAATAAAGTATCATCGTTAAAAGAATCCATTAATTATACTATATTGATATCATTATGACTTGACAACATATCTCAGACAGTAAATTGTAGACCTTTGTACGGAAGTTTAAAAGGCAGGAAGTTTAAAAGGCAACAAAGATTTGAAAGTTGCAAAACAAAGGTTCATTATCATAACATTACCCTAATGGCATGTAATTAGAAGCAGGAGTATAATGGATATTGGGTGGCAGAAAGAGCTTCAGGACCATAGCCAGAGGGCAAATATTAATGTGGCAATATTAGAAAAAGAAAAACACACAACTTTCTTATTCATTTACTGTTTTAATGCATAACATCTTACAAGAACGTGAGATAACTAATTTGCCTGTTACTAGCTACAAAGCTGTGCTTACAAGATATCTGTTGGCTAGTCAAATAAACAGATGTTTTGCTTCATTTGTTAGGAAATTTGAATAACAAAAACTAAATGTTTGTAAACACCATCTGATATCTTCCCTATAACAAGTGTAATATGATGGACGACAAGTTATCCCTTCCATGTAATTTTGATGCGAAATTTTAGCATCAATTAATAATTTTACATGTGACATTAGAAAATTGCCATGACAACATTTGGCATGAAATATGTTGATACACTAAACAAGTCAAAAACCCACGATTATAACTGTAATTTTTCGCCTATGACATTAAAAGGTGATCAAATGGTATACTTGTGAAATTTAGAAACAGTTTCACTCACATTTTGTCAAATCTCAAATACTTTCACTCCCATAAAGGCTCAGCAAATTATTAGAATTTTGACAAGATGCCTGTGAAATTATTCCCTAATTTCACTTGTTGCCATTTGATTACACACGTACGTGCAATCAATAGTGACAAGTGAAATTAGAAATGATGGAATTGACAATGTGGCAAGTTGTCAGCATATCCAAACTAATAAAATATTTCCAATTACGCAACTTGTTTACCTACATGTATAGTTAAGTAACAGCAAACTTTCACCTTATTTTGTGAAACGTGAAAACCACTACAATCCAAAATCCAACATGAACCATTTTATTGACACATTTCTATTCCTGCGCGCAGATTTCTGACGAAAAGTTTTTCAAAGGTTATGTATAAACACACTCGAAAGTGTTTGCAGTAAGTAAAGAAATAAGGTAGAGCGAATATCTGAATAATAATTGACATTGTATTCATAAAGAACACGAATGAGAGGAACTATATCGTAACATTTACTTAATCCGACAACAAAAAAGCCGTTAAGCTGATAGGAGTTGAAATTATAAGCCAAACTTGGCCGATTTCACAACAAAGGCGTTTGCTTGTCGATTCTGACGAAAATATTTGCTAGAAAATTCTAATTAAGAGCTGTGCATTTTCTGCCAAATAAAGATCCTGCTGTCACCTATAAGCTTAAAATATTCCTATGCCAGGCTATAACGGTACGTTTCATTGAGCTGTTTGAAGCAAGCTTCGATCGATATCGATGTCGTAAAAGAAAAAAAAATAGATTTCAGTAGTACGATTATGCAATGCGTGCGTTCGGTGAAATTCCCCGGTTTCAGTTCTGCCTATTTGAATGCTGCTTATTTGAATACTGTTTTTCTTCGGATGTTGCTGTTACCTAACAAAATGAGGAACTCACCTTTTTGCAAAATGGACAGGTCGACTTGGAAAACACCATGACTGTGTTGTCTTTGATGTTCTGTTCTATCAAGTCTTTAATGGGCGCCATTTTGTTAGGAACTTCAGGCGAAGGCGTTCTTGCCCTCTTCAGGTTTGAAACTACAATACCAATGGTGGAAAAGAAGAAATTATTGGGACCAATAACATTTACACCTGATCACACTGAGGATATAGAGCGAGGATGTGACTGAGCATCTTCTTGAATGGCCGCAAGCCGCTCCAATTCCGCTTTTATGCTGGTCACGTGTTGCTTCCCGTTTTTTTGGTTTAGCTGTTTACCCAAGGTCAATATCACATAGCTGGGCTTCCTTGATAGGTCCGAAGCAGTTAGTTGAGAAACTCACCTCTTTTAGCTCGAAACCAATCAATTTGGCTCGATAAAAGACTGCTCTTCAGAACATGTGCTATTTACTACGTGTACATGACGTCACGCGAGAAATTCTCGCGCGCGCGGGAAAGCGATCCTGTCGATTTCAACCAGGCCCAAAGGTTTCTTCTACCCCTGGGCTTCGACCTTCGAGTTTGGTCGCAAAACAATACTGTTTACAGATTTTCTCTGTCAACTTCGGTTATCTTTTAACAACAAACACGACGAGCCGGCACATAAATTACAAGACTCCGCTTATTAGCAAAGCGGCAAAAAGTCTTGAAAAGATTTGAAAATATAATGAGTCACGCCATACGTCATGTAACCCTTGAAGTTTTCGCAATTCCCTAATAGGAACAGGAAAAAATAATAAAACCATTCCTTGTACGTGAATCCAGATTTTCCCTCTAGGAATCAAAGGTTCAAGTCACAAAATGTAGAGAGAAATAAATATTTTAACATTATTAATAATGAGACCTTAATTAATGGTCCTTAATGAATATCGACATGTGACAGATGTGGTCAGGCATTGATTACTGATGCAAAAAGTGCTTGAATAATTCTATCGATTTTCAAGGCTATGTACGCAAATTCATTTGAAAGAATCGGTTTAACGAAATTCTTATTTCATTGGAGACTATTTTTCGACATATTTCGTTTGTAGAGAAACAGCCTGGATGCAAATCTCGAAGCAATAGCAGACATAATAGGATTGAGCTAGACGAGTGAAAGCTGCCGCTAGTTCCCCGGAATTCATTGTTATCAATTACGCATGTCGAAGCAGATTACCTTGCGTGCCTACGGCTATATCTTCTTCCATCGTTAATTCTGCTAGTGTTTCTTTATGAACTAGATTCAGCTGTATTTAAGAGGTTCCTTCAAGTTACTATTACATGCAGATTGGCCTGAAACGTGACTAGTGAAATCGCCAAGTCACGCTGAATGAGCACGCAAGGAGCATGACTATGCATAACGGTAAAAAACTGCAGCAACGTTAACTGTCACGTTGGCGGATATGTACGTACAGGAAGTTTAAGTGTGTTAAATGCGAAACTTCCCTCGTAGAAAGAGTTGCCTTCCGCCTTTATTTTATGTTCGATTTCTGCCGCTGTCTCGAGTCTGAAGCCTTTCGGGAAAGAAGCGCGGGATTTTTTCTCAGCTCGATTACCAACCGCTTTTCGACGTAGACCTGACTTGAGAGAGCGGCGTCAATATCAAGCCTACAATATGACTACAATACCGGACAAAATTAGTTGGGATACTTGAGCTGGATCAGGCATCCAGCTCAAGCGTGAAAATTCCAAGTGTTTTCAATCCAGTACGTGACACCTTTTACTGAAGAAGCCCGAACGGCGAAACGTCTTTGGCCTGTACGAAGTTGGGCGTCGATAAAACCAGGAACAAGGGACATTCCGGAACATTCCGGAACATCGAATAATTACAATAATCATGAGAAATATGTAAAATTAAATTTTCAAAAATTAAATTAAACAAAATGCTCCGGGATGTTCTGTGTTCCTGGTTTTATCGACGGCCTAAGAAGTTTGCTCCCTCTACACAGACTATATAATTACTAATTACTAATTGTGTAATTTTACGTGCTTTGGAGCAGGTGCTTAAAAGGTTGGTGGAGCTGGGTGACAAATCTTATATAATCAAGAAACAAAAATACATACAAACAAAGTCAAATGTTGTTCAAAATATCTTTTATTAAATGCAAATAATGCATCCTGTAGGAGATCTAAAAAATTTAAATACTCTTGTTTTAAGTGAAGACATTTCACAAATATTTATTTCATTAAATTATGCCTGCTCCACAGTATTGAGATGAAAATTTCTTAAATATGTCATAAATATTTTAACCTAGCTGTAGAAAATAACTTACTAAAAAGCTACAGACATATTTCAGTAGAAAAGCTTTAAATAACAGCGAGAGTGCTTTTCACTTAATCACTTGAGCATCAAACTTAATTCTCATTTGCTTTAGTTTTGCACTGCCACAACAGAGACTTTTTGATTGGTTTTAAAATCTCACGAAAGTCTCTCATCCAATCAGAAGAAAAATCAAAATCAATTTAATTGTGATTCGTTCATACACTTTTCCCTGCACTTGATGCCGTTCCTAAAGGTGATCGGCTGTAATCAATTTGGTTTTGGGTTTTTGATACTCAATTGAAAAGAGCTCAACAGGTCTACAATTCAGGGCACAAAATGCAGGAGAAAGTGTACAAGCGAGTCCAGTTACATAATTCAAAGCCAAAGCAAAGGTGAGTTTCAAATAAATGCCCAAGCATCTAATACCAGATAACAGTTATTCTACAAAGGGATATCATTGTGGTAAATAATCTAATTGCAATTTTACATTGAAGACTACAAGTATCTGCAGATGCTATCTAAATGATGGTTGCTGTGTTATTGTCTTGTTTAACACATAATCTGTAACTTTCTCCAGGAGTTCTATGGTGGGGCTTGTGAGAGGAAACTCTGATGACAGTTTCTTTTTCACAATTGGCTTTCTAATGTAATATCTGCAATATTTTAAATAACAATGAGAAAAAGTAGTGGTATAATTACGTTGAGAGTGGAGGTGCGGTGGCCTCACATGGTTAGTGCACTCAATGCCAAATTGAGCAATTCCAGTTCAAGCCCTGGCCGGCGATATTGTGTTGTGTTAGCCTGCAGTACAGGTGGATTAGCGGGCTCTAGCACGATACACGAGCGCACACCAAGCGCGAGAACGAGCACGAAGCACGAGGCAAGATTTTTCTTGCATTGCGCTTTGTGCTCATTCTCACGCTTCACACGCGCTTGTGTATCGCACTAGAGCCCGCTAAGCCACCTGTACTGCAGGCTAGTGTTGTGTTTGTGGACAAGACACTTTACTCTCACAATGCCTCTCTCCACTCAGTTGTGAAATGGGTACGCTGGCAAATTTAATGCTGGGGGTAATGCTGTGATGTACTAACACTGACAGTACCTGAATTCTTCAGCATATCCAACTCGGATCTGATTAGCTACCACTGTGCCATACTCCAGGAAATTCTTGAGCACGTAGAGCTGGCGGTAAAGAAGAACAGCATCGGCTGGAGAGAGATATTTACCAGAAGAGGACACTAAAGAAGTCAACCGCTCCATGACTCGCTCCACGAAAGCTTTCTGGAAATGAAAAGAGAAGAAAATAAAAATTTGACTATTGTAGATACAGTTTTTCTTGCCAATTCCAGGAAATAATTTTTCTCCTTTTGTTTTACATGTAGTCTGTTCACAGACATTCTGTTTTCTATAATATTGTCACAGGTGCTAACAAAATGTAAACCATGGGGATCAAACAAGCATGAATTCAAGGGAATGCAGGGTGACAAAGAAAAAAAACATTATTAATATATTTTGCCCAACTTCCACTTGTTTCTATAATTAGTAGATACAGAAACATGGAAAAGGCTTAGAGTTCGAACTTAAGAAAAACCTCAGTGTTTTGCAATATTATTACGAACTCACTGTTTGTTCTTGAGATTCCACGATCTTCATCAGCCAAAAAATGTTTAGAACATTATCCTCCACTGAGAAGCAATTGGCCTAAAATTGAAAGTTGAACATCAGTCAGCTGTTAAGTTAGTATCAATGGTATCTTGCATGTACATAAACAACAGCCCCCATTTGGTATGAACATATGTCTGGATATTTGTCTGCAAACATTATCTGTTCTGAGAAGAGAACAGTTTTCCCAGAGCAAAGCTTGAGGAAAATGGTGAGCTTCGAGGAACAGATAATGTCCAACATCAAATCAATATCTGACATATTTTCATTCCAATGGAGGCTATTGCGTTCATTATCCTTCAAATATTTATTGCAACACAAAAATTGGGGAATATCACTCATATATTCCCCCGTTATGCTGGGGCATATTCAGTCATGTGGTGTGTTTAGACCAATTATTGGGTGCAATCGAAAATATCTGATGAATTATAAGTTTTAATACATTATATGATTGACTATCTCTGCAAGTCGGCAACACAAGTAAAATCCTGCAATGTGATTGTCTACCTGAGTTCTCAAGTTCTCAAGCTTTTGTCAAGCAGGGATTGATACGCAAATGTGGCAATCACCTTGCTAGTTCAAAATGATTTTTGTACTTTCTTGTATACTCATTCACTCAACTAACCCTGAGAAAAGTGAAGGATTTTAAATTGGACTTACTAAGAACTTGTGGTGTAACAATTAATCGAATTCTCGATTAATTGCGATTATGACCGTTCGCTTCGATTCACAATTCTTTGATTCCATGTTTCGATTTTGGTTCGATTTTTTGCATACCTTTCCCAGAGTACTGCCCTCAGTGAGTTATATTGTGAAATCAGAATCCAGAAGTCTTTAAAATGTGCATTTTTGATTGATGAGTAAAGACGTTTGCAGTTCATGCACCATTTTGTGTTGCATGGTAAAAATGTTGCCCTTCTACCGCCCCTTGAGAATTTCCAAACAAGGCAAACCATGTGCGACATGCTGATTGTATCCTAAAATTGAGGGTTTAGGGCTGTATGTTGTTTACATTGTGTATCATGTTGTAAGAATTAAAAAACATTTAATATATTGCATAATCGAATTGAAATAATAGAAATCGAAAGGTAATAATCAAAATTGAATCGAATCACAAGGAATATGAATCGTTACACCCCTACTACAGTAAGAGCTCAAACTCTAACAGTACATTGTTACACCTTATCTTTCCTTCCCCTTGAATTAAAAATTATACATTCAACTTTTACCCAGATCTTACCTGATGGACAACACAAATCAGTTCAAACAAAAGGGATGTAGCACTGTCCAAAATTTCTTTCAATAATTTATCAGTCTGCAAATAAACAGGAAACAATAGAATGGTGTGAACTCTGGACACCACAGTGCAGTGATAAAGAACCCTCCAAAAAGGTCATGATGAAAGAGTTGTAGCCTGCATTAGTCATTTCATCGTCAGTAAAGAAATTCATGGGCAGAGTTGTTATTAACTAGAATGATATAGGTTTAGGGCTGTGCTTTAGAAGTGCCGGGGGCCATAGGCGACTAACTTTTGCCTTTGGGCAACTGGAAAAACTTACTTTTTTCATACAAGCTAAGTGCTGGGCACTCAGGATTTCATGTTACGAACCTTTGGGCTCCTCGTAATTTTTGTTAGGCCACAGTCTCAACGTTGATAAAAAATGGCCAACACGACAGAGGCAGGATAAAAAATCCAAGTGGTGGTGATGTGGAAAAAATATATATGCAATTGGGTAGATTAAACAGTCAGATTGCATGGATGTCAGTTCACTGAGCTGCACATGGAGCCGAAAAGTAATGATTACCTCTTCATCCCCACCACCAACAATGAACATGCCTCTGTCAGCCCCTGACAACAAGAGCTGTGCTGCAGGGGAGATAGTGGCTGCAGCAGCTTTCTGTGCTGTGGTTAAGGGATGAATCACTATGGTCCTCAGAAGGTCCTTGATTGCCTGCCCCCTGAGAATGAAATAAATATAATTTAATATATTAGCCAGGCGTGAGGTCAACAAGGCTGAATATTGCCAAAGATGCTTTAATTCTTTTGCCTGTTTATGGATATAGACATGTACCAGACACAGACACTGGGTCCACAATCAAGCAAAGAAAATGGCATAAAGGGCACATATCTTGGGAGACAAAGCAGGCAATCCCAATTCAGCAAGAATTAACCTTTGATACATGTAGCAAGATAGGGATTCCACAAGATAGCACTCAATTAATTAAAAGACAGGGATTCGGCAAGATAGTGCAATCTTGCCAGCTTGGGTAGCCAATGACAGATTGAAATGTGCTAACCTTTCTCTTCACTAAATTTTGAACAGACAACATACATGTAACTCCTCAAAGCCAAACAGAGAAACTACACACTCAGACCTCGATCTGTGCAGCTACATGCGTGTCATCAAAAAAACTCTAGAATTCCTCCTTTTGAAACTCAGATGGATGTGAGTGGTTGCGGAAGGAGGGGGAAGATATCCATTTAGTTTGGTTAGGATGCTGGAGAAATAACTTTGTAAACATTGATCTGTAGACAGCATTTCTTTCAAATTAAACACTTTTGCTCAGAGATGCTGCATGCAATAAATGACAGTAACCTTCAACGTCATCTACAATAAACTACTGTATATTACTTAATGACATTGTAGGTAACAGGGCTGTCAATAAGGGCCATAACTGGTAGCCCCTGTTACAAATGAGCATGCTTTATGAGCCCTTGTTGTCAAGGGTGAACTTGGCTGTAGTTGATCTACAATTCATCGTTAAAGTAACAAACATTATTTGTTACGGGTGTGAAGATCAAGGCTACAGGCGAATCAAAACTCAATGACAGCGCTGGGTAAGGTAAACTGCAGACTGTTCAATAAATACAGATAGCTTCATTGCTTGCCGTATCCCTTTGTGCATATTACAGGTAATAATGTGCAAGTACAGGCTGGTGTGCTTTGTCAGTCAGCTTAGAATAAACTACCCTCGAAGAATATACAAAGACTTACTTGTTTGCTTTGATGACCGTCAATCGTGTAGATAAAATGTCAGTCTCACGAAACAGGCATACAAATGTCTGTAATAGTACGACAACATAGCTGTAAAGAAAATATAATTACAACTTAAAAAAATATTACATCAAAAAAAGAATGGTTAACTAACTAAAGATACCAAGATGTTGTGAGATAGATGAATATGTTTGTAGAATGAAGGGTGGTAAGTCCATTTATTATAAATTTATTATATAGACAGGAGTGTTTTACTGGAAAATACACCACTCGAAAAATTCATATGAAACCACATCCAGAACTCGAGTGGCGCATTTTCCATATCCTCACTGGTAAAGACAGCCATGATTTCACTGATATCAAGTTTGTCTCTTAAATTGTACTTAAATTCGTTGGTATATGATCGAAACAAAGGGTTTTCAATAAGTTTTGAAATAGCTGTCTGAGCTAACTAAAGTAGGCGACAAACTGATGAATTTTTTTAATAATTCGAGTGAAAATACAGACAAAGTAGGCGGTGGTAAGAGATGAATTCTGACAAAGTAGGCATCAAATTTCGCTGGTTGCCGGCTTCTAATGAAACCCCTGGAAACATTTTGAGGTCTTCCTTAAAGTCTTCAGCAATGTTTGGAAATCTTCAGAAATTTTCGGAAATGTTCGGTAACGTTCGTGTGACCTTCAGACAAGTTTTGGAGAATCTTCAAAAATTTTTGGAAAGTGGTCGGAAATCTTTGGAAAATCGTCAAATGCCACTCGAACATAAAATTCACATCTTCTCATGACAACATGCTGCAATAGGGGTAAATGTAGTTATAGTCCTTGAGCCTTCATGATTTTAAATAATTATTATCTAATAATCAATACCAACACTTACTCTAGTTCATCTTCTCTGTTGCTTCCTTTCTTTCGAGATGAACGGTTGGATGACTGAGGCATATATCGCTGAAGTTGACCAACCATGAACAGGAAGAGATCTGGGGACTAATTAACACCAAACAATAACATTTCTTCACTTGTAAAAGAGCAACTAAAAATACAATTGAACAATATTTTTTAGAAGTAATTTACAAAACAATTACACTGTCTATATACCTTAATTATATACATAAATTATAGCAATTATTGTTATAATTTATGTGCTATAACATTCTTTTCTCATATGAAGGCTTAATTTGGAGAATTTGCCCAAATGCCTTCACTTTTGTCTAGCAAGTTAAATTTAAAATGGAGCATAACTATCGTTCTTTCTTTTGCTATGGCAAAACGGACCATGAAGCATTTGCATCTGTTCATTGTTGTCGTTTTCTTTTTACCTTCCAGAAATATTTCTTTAGATTAAAGCTCTTTTCTGCTGCTGTAAAAAGTTCCTGAATTAAAACAAAGCTCTTTTCCATGATGTGAGATTGTAAGATTTCTTGCTTCAACTGGTTAAACAAGTGCAATAACTGTGAGCTGAAAAGAAGCAAAAAAAACATTGGTCAACCTGATAGTGCTGAAAGTAGGGTTAAGTTCAGAATGATTTAATTTCTGTGGCTAGTTGAAGCTGATGTCTGTCAATCACCTACTGTACATGTAGGCTCTTGGCAGAAATCTGTTACATGTCCTTGTCATGACATGAAACAGATTTCTGTAAAAACTTTATCTACAACTGCACACCTTTATGTAAAACTTTAATACATACTGCCTACTTGGAAAATTTCTTCGTTCTTTTTGAGATGAACAGTTACTTTTTTTTCATATGGACACAAGGACTGAAAGATTCTTAGACAGAAGTTCTGATACTCCCAAAGATTGCTACATGCAAACTCATCTAGTCTGAAGTGATTCTTGATCACAACTTCAGACTTCAATTGCCCTTTATACTGTGTGTACATGTACAAACAATCAGAGATTTCCTCATGAAATTATGGCTTCAGCTGATACAAAGTAAAACAGCCGTTGTGCATTAAATATTTACAGATTGCTCTCAACACCACACGGCTTGAGAAATTTTCACAGATGTTTGGGAACATAAACATGTGATCACTTTACTTTACTTAACCCTAATGACCAGGTGAAACAGGGGGAGAAAGGGATGGAAAACAAGGATAGAAGGAAGGGGAAGAGAGGAGGAATCATTTCCCCTAACCCTCCTATATTTAAGCCTGCAACGCAGGCTGGTTTTTTTCCCTCTAACTGTATGACTTACTTGTCGACTTTGTTAGAACCTGTGGGTGAAGTAGGTGATGAGCTTCTTTTTCCAAAATGAAGAGTAGATTTCTGCAAGATAAACATTGATCAATATAAAGATGGACAAATTTAAGGATTACTTGTTTATGTAGTCAGATTTCTTGCAAGCAACAACATTGTGGAATTGCAGCTGTTTGTTTACTTGAAAACAAAGATTGATTAAGTCTGAACAAAAATAATAAAAATGGTTTGCTTTAAGACATCTCCCACTGGAAGATACTAACAGTGCGTTTCTTTGGAAAAATATAAAACATCCTTGCCCAGAGTGGATTCTTCGGTTCCTTTGATGCATCTTGGATTCATCTGTTTAGTAAACAAATGCGAAATCCATTTGCGAATTTAACAATCCAATCTTGGATTTTCCCAAAGAAACAGACCCGAAGTCAGGGTTTCAACCTTAATGTATTTTTCCCTTTGTGCACAGCAAACAAATTTAAAAATAACTAACTAAATAAATAATTTAATTAATTTATTAATTAATAAAAATGCAAAAAAATAAATAAGTAGTTATTGACTGTAGTACATTCTTAACCTCTCTCAATTGGACACTTTGGCTGATCGCAAGGGTGCTTACTTATGAAAGGTTTTACTGCACATTATACAGAAAATGAGAAACTTACCAAAATGCAGTTATTCCAAGTGCTTCTAAGATAAATAAACATTGGTGAATTTTCAGTGAGGATGTATAAATTAAGTTCTGTTAATTCAAATCTTTTGGTCACAGAGTCATTCATTTCTTCATCAGAATAATTGTCCAACTCTCCAAGACTCTCCATTGACCCGTTACTGTCACTTCGGTAATGATCTCTGCGAGGTGATGATGCCCTATACGGACCAGAAAAATCAGCAGATCTTTGCCTCTGAAAACTATTTGAAAACTCCAGTTCACTACTACTGGAGCTCCAGTTCAAGTCACATTGCTCATTGTTACTGTTCTGCCTCTTTGGCCGTGGAGATGATGGCTTCTTTCTTCGACGTGCCTGGTCAAGGCTTGCAGCCCTAAGTCTTGTTTTTGAATTAGACTGAGTAACTGGAGATTCATGCCCAGGTGGTGGAGGTGGAAGAGGGCGTCTGCTGACTGGAGAACTAAGGTTTGCTTTCATGTCACCCGTCGATCCTGAATACAATTGTCTATGGTCATCCTTAAGATTTCGAAGATCGGGATCTGATGCACTTAAGTGAAGCCTGTTCGTTTGCACCGCTAGATATCGTGTTGTAGCAGGCTGAGTCTCAACCCTAGCCATTGATGCTTTAGGATGAAGAACTGGTGATTTGCCACCACCTCGTTCAATGGCCTCAAGACTTACAACTGGAGATGTACTGAGGATGGATGCCTGTAGAGCTAACCTTGTGGATGAGCTGTTTTCACTCCTGGGAATGGTCACGGATTGGCTTGATGATGTTTGTTTACTTATCTTCTTATAAACAAGCAGAATATGTTGGTTCTTTGTCTTTAAATCTCCACCGAGAAAATCAGCAACATCATGAATCTGAAAAAAAAAAATTGCACGTGATTACAAACAACTCCAAATGCTTTGAATATCATTACCGAGTGACCAACAGACTTGATTTACATGTATATCTCCCAGGCTCTAATTGTTTGTTTACTGATACATGTACCAAGGTCATGCACATTGTGCAACTACAATTTTTCAACAGAGATATATGTTACTTGCCAGCTGGGAGGTCTGTATAGTGAAAACCTGTGGCCAAGGTCTTCAAAGAGCTGCTCCAGGCTGCAGGCTGAGGGCAGCATTTTCAAGTCCAAGGTCACAGTTTTTCTGTATACAGACCCACCCTACGCCAGTTATTTATTTTTTCCTTAATCTCAATTGTCACTTTTATAATATTTTGTTGCCCTTTTCCACAGACACGTTGCACGCACATTACTGTGACTGATAGATAGGAAAATCCGGACCGCACTACTTAGAACCAATCATATTGCAGGATTCGTTACCGTGTACTCTTAGAAAAAAATAAAATCTGATATTTTGCAGTCACTATGTATACTCTAAAAAAAACATAACACACTATGGCCATGCATTATTCTGCATGGGGTATTACACCAAACACAACTTCTCCTGCCAACACACATCGATACCCAAAACTGACTTGATTGTAAATAGTGATTTTAATTTTGTTTCTTTTTCGGAACAAAGATACTTCAGTTTGACAGATGTGATGATATAATAAAAATCCACGAGGTGTTTCATATTTTAAGTTTTTGCTTTTAAGTGCAAAGCATCTAAAGACGTCATGCGGTATCTATTTTGTTCATTTCCCACGTGACCTAAATGAAAAACAAGCCATTATTTTTGATTAATGAATTCTTAAGACCAGTTTCTTTTGAAATATTGATGATCAAACATTAAAGCCAATATTTCGTAATGGAAATAAGTTAGCAAGACTGAACAAAAAAGTAACTGTGTGAAAAAGCAGATGATAGACTCCAAGAGTTTTGTTTAAATTTTTGTTCCTTTCAAAGCTTGACAGTTAATTTATAACAGAATATTCTCGTAAGTTGCATAAAAGCCGATCACCGTTAATTCCATTATGTTCATAAAATGACCGCCCCGTTTTTCATGCAGTGCTCTCATTTACGCGTAGAAAATTTTTGCGTTGCAAATTCTTTTCAACAGCGAACAATTGAAAACACGGGCATACTAAACTGGGGATTTCGGAACAAAATTTAATGAAACATAATCTCGAAGAACTCTCAAACATTATTCACAGAAGCCAAAATAAGCGAGCGGTGACAGATTAACCGAACAACAGCTAAAGTTAGTTTAAACTTACCAACTCGATCGATGCAACGCAAGCCAAATCCACTTTCAACCTGATATCTTTGGAAGTTCGAGGCGGATTCTCCGTGATATAAAGCAATTCGTCGCCCAGCACCGCAAATTGAAAACTCTTTTTAAAACCATCTGCAACAACTACACAAGGTTCGATCACACGCACTCCTTCGTAGCGATCTTGAGGCAGTACACGCTTCAAAAAGCTGTAAACCTTTTGATGCTTTTGAACTCCTTCCTCTAGACTGGAGCCTGCCATTGTACACACTCAAAAAACGTCAAAATCAGCGGAGAAGTAAGACAGGCATAACAACTTGCCTCCAGCCATAACTTCTCGTCACGCGCGCGCTGTTTCTGTTATGTTTTCCGCCGGTCCAGCCTGCCGCCGGTCCCAATGGAGTGCACGTCATTGTCAGCCGACCAATGGGAAACGGCGATCAATGGATTGAAAAAGCGCGAGGCCGTCGCTCGCGCTAAAGCTTCGTGGCAAAAATCACGAGCATCTTGGTTTCAAGGATACAGGAAAGAAGAAATATTTCTCCGCCAAGCACAGCTTGTGCTCTAACAAACTTGAAACATAATCTTTGATCTAACCTAAAATAATTAATCAAATTCATCTTTTACTTCTTTAACAGCACGTGTGGAGCCGGACACCTGCCGGATCGCCTGTATGTATAGAACACGATATAGAGAGGTACAAATAATAATAACAAGCGGGCCAAAGAATTGCGAAACGGGTGGCAATGCTTTCTCAAGAAAGCATTCAGTCGGCCTCCGTGGGCATATGGTTGTCGGGCCTCGCTCAGCTGTCGATTATTACGGGACATTGCGTGACGAAAACAACCGGAAATTTTCCGGGAGATTTCCGGGAAAAACACCTGAAGTTTGCACACTAATGGATCATTAAGTCCCATTTTGACAAAAGGATTCGTCTTCCCGTTATTTTTACTTATGTGGGGGGAGGGGGTGGAAAAAATAGTAAATGGTAAGAACCAATTTTTTTGCATGAATTGGCCCGATTGAAACGGATTTATTATAGACACGCTTGTATCAAAACCCTCTTTTATGTCGACAGTTGATGAAATCATTCATAATTATATTGACATTCGAAACCAACCGCATGACAAAACAATCCAAAACAATCATATACCAAAAACTGAAAATAATTTACAAAAAATTAAATATCACATCTCAAACAATTTAAAGACACCACCTGGAGTTAATTCACACCAATAAAAAGTAAAGTTTCTACTCTATATTTAAAACGGATGTAAGCAAATCTGATTATTTAGAACAAGTAAAGAACTTAAAGCATAGACAAGCTGTAACTAAACTACGATCAGGCAACCACACACTTAGAATCGAAACTGGACGATACTGTATCCCTAAATTACCCGAATGTCTTAGCATTTGTCAATAGCTGGTTTTCACATGACGTCACTAAAATTCAAACTACAAAACTATTGATCTTCCTGACATTTTACTTAAATGATGTATAAGAGCAGCTAAAAACTAATATTCATACAAATTTTCGCTCCGAATGGGTTCTTGGTTTTGTGATAAACTACGCTTCAATTTCTACGCTTTTGCGTGACGCGGGATTTACATGACGGCCTAGAGAGCTGTCATGATGGTTAAAAAAGTGACTTATTTCGGGGAACTTGGCTATCTGAAAAGTTCATCTCTTAGAAAAAGTATTATTTTAACGTTTTAGAGTTCCTCGAGGGATAAATTCACGCTTTTGTAGCAAAACTCAGTGACAGATGTTTCTGTTCGTTTTCGGCCGCCATGTTGGTGCCCTTATGGATGGGCACCAGCATGGCGTCTCCATACAAATCTCTATAAATTTGGGTACAAAATTTCTCCGCATATCTCGCATAAGAAAAATTGCTGTGACCAGGATTTTGGCGAGAGTATTTGCATATTTACCTTCTTTCATTTCCCAGATTCTGGACTTTATCTATTGACCGGTTTTGATTTTTATTTTGATCTATTTTGAATTGCGTGACACTGAAAACCAGCAATACTGCCGCTCTAACCAACTTGACGACGAAAACCATTTCTTATTTCATTGTGATCGTTATAAAACTATTGGGCAACAAATAACAAGTGACATTGTACTAAAATACCCATCAGTCGATCTTTTGAACAATACCGATAAAACTCTATTCCTATTTAATAATGTTGATTCGTTTATTTTTAAGAAACTAGGTTATTTTGTATATAAAGCATTGCATATAAGAGAAAGTTGTAATCCTATTTAATTTAATGTGATTAGTGGTATTGTTATCTTTAATTTCTTTCTTTTTATATATTTTATATATTGTTATTTAAGGTAATACCACCATATATAAGGGGATACCAATAAATTGTTGCTGTCGTATCCAGGGAATCTCTTCTTCCCGCCTGGTAGACCGAGTCCCTTATAAACCCCAGTTCAGTCATGAATGTACCTGCCTAGTGCTAGTTGGAGCTGTAAACCACGAATTCTGGTGTTACTTTAGAATCTTCACAGCCCTCTACTTACTCGTATTTTTATTCGATCGTTGAACGCGCAAATAGAATCGCGAGAGAACTGGACGCCAGCGCTTCGCTCGCCTCCCCGCGCCCGCGCCCGCACCCGCGTACTTCGCACTCGCTTCGTTCGGTTTTTCTTCCGCGTGCGTTGAAAAATACAGAGGCTGCGAACAGTTTAGTGTTACGTAGAGTGTTCAGGACGAAACGCCACTATTTTTAGCCGTCAAGGTATCTTTTGGAAATAATTAAAAACAAATCGCTGTCCGTTTCAAAGTGGTATTCAACTTAATGTTTTTTTTTTGGGGGGGGGGGGGGTCAATAAAACTCGAGTGTTAAATTGCCCAGATTCCTCTCCTTTAGGGGTTTATTTAAAATTTTCCGACAAACAATCCGTGACCTTTTCACATGGGAGCCCCCCGCCCCCACGCCCTCCCCACTGGGGGTGGTGGAAGTAGTGCCTGCAAAAGAATCGAGTGCTACTATAGTGTTTGTCATGATGTTCCTCGTCCGGCGAACCAACAAGCCAGCAGAAAAAAGAAAAGAAAAGAAAAAAACACAGATGACTTCTTGTTTTTCGCATCAGCAAGAAGATGCTTCGCAAACGACGACTTGACAGCCTTCGAAGAACTCGGGAGATCTCCGAAGAGTTCGACAGCTGACGCTAACACTCCGAATCTTTCGAGTCATTTTTTAAATAGATAAAAGAGTGTGAAACATATCACAAACAATATACAACTAAAAAGCTCAAAATATTATCCAAGCAATCTTTATTTATTTACAAAGCGTTTTTAAGGACTCGTGAAACAAGAAGTGAGCGACGGCGTATTTCATTTCTCAATAAGCTCCTTAGTGACGGAAGGCACTAAAATGTTGACGTCTGTCTTAGGTACTTTTTGCCGGCGCATCTGAGATCTGTGATATCAAACGATAACACGGGTCAGTACCAGGACATGGAATACTAACTCGTATCTGCATGGACTCTGCCTTCCTACACTGACTCTCTGATAATTGTGCTTTGGCAATAGCTGACCTGTCTACCTGTCGTTTCCTAACGCAACCTCGATCCCAGGCTCAACGACGAGGGCAAATGAGAGAGAGCCTGGGATGGAGATTAACAAACGAGCCTGAGATCGAGGCTCCAGCCTGGGATCGAGGTTGACTAACTGTCGTAAGTAAATTATCTGTCGAACTTTTCCCAAACTGTAAGCTTCAGCATTAGTTGATTTGCAGATTATGAGCCAAAGTCGAGAAATGTTGATAGGAGCATAACGAGTTGGAAATAACGACCCGATTCCACAAGGAAGATTACTCGACTGAAATTTCCTCCAATCTTTAATCACCCTTGCTCCATTATAAGCGACAATCATTCTGGAATTTTTCGAACTTTCTAACTAAAAATAAATTGCATGTGCATGTCGAGTTTCTTTCGGCGTGATACTAACTTGACTCTTGCAAAAGGAGTTTCACGCACATTGTGATCATCACCGCCCCACTACCACGGTAAATTAAGTTGCAAAAGAAATTGAACAATTTCACCTTTTTTTTAGTTAACTAAACAGTTAACTAAACAGACAGCTCCCTTCCGTTTGAATTTAAGTTCTTCCCAGACAAGGAACACGTTTGAGATTCAACTTACCAACTTATACTGACGACATAGCTCCACAGAGCTTCGTGTAGCGTTTTTGATTGGTTGTTACTTGCGCGCGAAAATTCATCGCTTAGCAACAACCAATCAGAAACCGGCATGGGACTCTGTAGACCAATGTCATTCGGTATGGATATTTTTCGGTTCCAAACTCCTATGTCGATTCTGAGAGAGATGAATTGAACGCGCGAAGGCACTCGTATTTTTGCACAGGTTAAAGCATTTCTTCTAGTATGTTTATTGCACCCTTCAACCTCGCTGTCCAACTGACTAACTCTCAACTTCACGCCTAATAGTGGGAATTAATAAACGAAAAAAAGTTTACGACCCATCGACTGCCTGCCCGCCTGCCCGCCTGCCCGCCTGCCTGCCTGCCTGCCTGCCCGCATGCCTGACTGAGCAAGTGAATTATTTCTTTCCCAACTAACTGATATAACTCCCTCTAGCTACGCTGTCACTCGTTGAAAACAAGACTACCAGAATGCCAGAATGAATGTTACTGGAATATTAGACTTACAGTGTATTTTTCCCATTTCTTCTCAGGATCATAAGGCTCCCACCTACTGGCGGGGAAAATATGTTTGTTTCTCTCGTACCATGAACGAAGAACCACTTTTCCTGCATGCGACTACGAGGGCAAAAACATTGAAAAAATTACAAGAAGTGAAAGCATCAGGTTGATAGCATAGTTGTATGTGCTACAATTCTGAATTTGTTTCAAATAAAACAAAATAAAATACAGAATAAAAATACATCAATAAAAAAACCTGGGTAGTGACACTAGCTTGAAATTAGATAGGGCTTGGAAGATGTTTGTCTGTGATCTTGTTGTATTCTTTAGACAGTTAACTCACACAGTGCTTCTTTCCACCCAAGAGTACAAATGGTACGTTGTTAGGCCAACCTGACCGAAGATTGGGTTGGGCAGGGGGGGGGGGGGTAACCAACTAGCATCCCATCTAGGTAGGAGTAAGGATATTTCTAGCCACTTTACGCTAAAGAAGCTGGGGATAAGTAAAAAAAGGTCAAGTCCGCATACAAGCCAAGTGGCCCATCACACTTGAGCTTATCCCAGTTTCCGTAGTGTGAAGACACTAGGAGTATGTCTACTCCTCCATGGATGGGATGCTACATGTAGTCCATCGCAGGGTTACCCGCAGCATTCAATATTTTGGCAGTACCCATTTATGCACCTGGGTCAAGAGAGGCACTCTGAGAATAAAGTGTCTTGTCCAAGAACACAACACAACGTCCCCGGCTAGGGTTCAAATCCAGACTGCTCGATCCAGAGTCAGGCGCACTAACCATGAAGCCTCCCAGGCTTAGGGAGATAAGTCCTGATATGGAATAGACTTCTGGATCACTGCTGAGCTCCATCTTGCAACTCGATTTTGAAAATTATTCTTACAACCAACTAACCTCATCTTTTTCCACAGATGCATCACTGATCATCCTGACATCTTCATGGACATCAAAACTAAACAATGGTCCACTCTTACCACGAGCCTTGTTCACAATGAAGTCATAAAACGAGTAATGCTACAGGGCAGATAAAGAAACAACATTAAAACTAGGCAGTTGTAATCAAACACTCAGTTCAAAGGGAAAGAAAAACCTCATGACAGGCATATCCTGTCAAAACAGCCAGGTTTTGACCTGTTGTTTTATACTGGCAGTGATCTTCTAGCCTGCATTGAAGGTGTTTTTGTTTAAAGATACTGGGCAAATATGGTCCATGTCCATGATAGCTGCTATCTTGCATTCCAGAAGTAAAGCAGAGGGAAGGGGGTCAGGTTGAGAGAGGGGAGGGAACAGGAGAGGGGAAAAAAAAACCTCTCCTCCACCCCTCCCCCCTCACTGGTTTGTCATTCTCACTACCACCTCATTACTTTCCTTTTTTAACTCTCTCCAGGCTTCTTCAATCTTACCAATCCAAAATGGTGGCTACAATACTCAAGTGGAATATTCAGCACCTTTGCCAAAAAATACACCTGATGTGCAGGAAAGAGATCTTCCAAGCAAGTCAAACTGCAGTATAAAAGAAATCAAGTCTGGTGCATGCATTACAGAGCTATGATGTTATACTTGAAGGGGGACCTGGAACAAAGCCTCAAGTGAATTCAGATAAATTGCTAGATTCTCCTTCCAGGTTGCCTTGTATTCCTTTGTGAGACACAAGGAGAGTTTGATGTTGCATCAACAGCCATTTAAGGCCTCATTCTGTGCACCCTTCATTGTTAACAAAAGAGCACAAGCAAGTTGAATTTGAACACTATGAATGTTACTTACATGTGGTATGATGAGATCCTCTTTGATGTACATCAGGTTTTCAGTACTCACAGTCCTAAACAGGAGCAGAAAGAAATGTCATTGTTTAGACAAAGAGAAGTCTCTCCTTTCCCTAAGCTTGATGAGCGAGAGGGGTTTAAAAGAAGCGAGGACATTTCTTCCTCCTGCTTCTGTTGTGCTTATCGCTCAAGGAACTACACAACAGCTCCTATTGCACATTTGCTCTAGAATGTTGCATTTTCTGTGATATTACGACAGGAGTAAATGTTGAAAATCAAACTGATTTAGTTCATAAATGTATATACCAGTAATTTCATTGTAATTTACTGTTATTTGAATAGCTCTGAGGAAGAGCACTATGGAACCCACTGACAAAAAAGGAATACATTTATGCCACCATTGACTTACCTAAATTCAGTAAAATCCTTCCGGAGTTGCTCTATGCCTTTTTGGAGAAACTGTGAGATTGTGTTACCTTTTTTCATCTGCAGTAACAATTAATATAAAAAAATGCTTTTTCACTTACATGTTACCAAGTTCACTAAAGAAAGAAACAGAACAGTTGAACATTACCATTTTTACTGACATGCATTGTACCTGTCTGGAAAACTAGAAACCATCATCATCTCATTTGTGAGTTGTAGGAGTTATGTTGTATTTTGATGAAGTTGAAGGACAAATCACAATACAAACAAGATGACAAGACAAGACATTTAAATATACAAAAATACTTAATGTACACAAACCTGTCCAGTAGGACATCATTTTATTCGCCAACTGATTTGAGACATTCACACCACGAACAATTTCATGCCTCCAACCCTACCGTTTCAGATGCAGCTGTACAACCATCTACTACACAAAATAACTTAACTGTACAAAAGTCACTGTATAATGTTATCATACAGCTTTACCTTTATTGTTCGTCTATGTCCTGATCCATCCCAGTAGCTGTATGTGATTTCCACATCTTCATCTACAAAAATGCAAGTGAAAATAGGTTTGTGACTCCCTTTGTCAATTTATTATACACAATCTACCAGGCAAAATAAGTATGGTCTCAATAATTTTAGATACCATGGACCAGAAATCTGGTACAGGCTCTGGACGACAAATTAAAGAACTGCTGCTAACATCAAAACTTTCATCAATGAAATTAGGAGATGAATATCATTTTCACACCTGTCAATGCTAATTGCATAACACAGCACAAATCAATTGAATTCCAGCTTGCCCATTGAAAAGGAGCTGTTAAATTTTGCTTGCCCAGGGCAAGTCCTAAAATACTTTTTTTTTATTTAGTTGGCAGATGACTTGCCTTGGTGCTTGCCCATCAGGCAAGTGAGAATGAAAAGTAACTTTCCCAGCAAGAAAATCTACATTGAGCTGTTAAGCTACCAACATAGCAAGTATCAATATCAGCAATGACTGTTGTAATGAAGTATTTCTTAATTATCACTCACTTTTAATTTTCTCTTGTTTCTCCACCCATTCTTGTCTGATCTTTTCTCTTTCTTGCCTTTCTATCTCCTGTCTCAAAATGAACCATAAAATCCATTAATTACACAATTCAGGTTTAAAATCTCATTCGCCATAAAATTATGGCAAGATCTTAGGTAAAATTTAAAGGCTGGCTCTCACTTTCAAAGAGTCAGAGTTGAAATCAGGGGCGCAGAGCGATACAATCTAGTAAAAATCAAACCAGGGGAGTTGGAAACAGAACAACAATTTTGTTTATGACTCTGTCACTTACATGTATGATATAGTGAAAACTAGATTGTCCGAGTGAAGAATAAACCAATCACAATGCTTGATTCCAAGCATCGTGATTGGTAGGTTCTTGTACTTCTGCCTCTGACTCCAACAATCTAGTTTTCACCGAATCATAAGTGATGGAGTCGTACCTGTACATGTACATGTAGGTGGAATTGGACGAAAATAGAAATGCTACTCTGTCGCTAGTGAAAACCAGCCTTAAACAGGATAGTTGGTAGGACGTGTAATCTGATCTTGCAAAAGATCCTGTACGATTAAATTATGTCAATGAAAAAAATATGGAGATGAAGTCTTTTAATTTATTCTTTGATCATAAAGTACCTCTCTTTCTCTATCAGGCAAAAATGATGTATCCACATCAGGATTTTTTCCTGGTTTCTTCTTTTTTAATGGGACAACTGAAGGAGAAGAAAATAATTAAATATTGAGCTATAAGCAAGCAGTTGTTTAGCCAGCTGTTGTTGCTGGGTTTTGATCATGTTGTTAAATGTTTTCAGGATAATGCACACATACATGTACTAATGAAAGGCAGACATGAAAAATTCATGAAAACAACATAAGCTGAAAATAAGTTAAAATGATGCAGAGCTACACAAAGTGACAATTTGACTGATGTTTTGCACAAGCAATCATTGCCAGAAAATGGTGCTAATTTATCATGTATGTGTGCATACAAGGAAGGTAACACATGTCACTTGTCAAGTTAAAACAAAGAAAATCACAACCGTGAAGGAGGTTTAGATATCCGGTCTTAATTAGCATAAATTTTGATGATTTTATTTCTCTGTTTACTCCTTAGTTTTTGTTTCGATTGACATGATATATCAGGCATGCACCCCAGACAGTGTTTTATCGGCTATCCAAACACCTTGAATTTCATCAAAAATACTATGCTGCGTGTCGTGTTTTCAACTCTCTTCTCGATATTTGGATATCCTGATGAAACACTGTCTCTCATGTTTGATATATACATTTACTTCCTGACATAATCATTACTTGATATCATCTAGATGCAATGGACAAAAGACATAATTTGCATAGTCCAGCAAATAATATGTTTATGACAACAAAAATTCACTTGGCTTGCCATTACCTTCCTCTTCCTCTTCATCCTCGTCAAGATTAAATGACAATGCAGAGGAAGGCTTCAACTTGGCTTTTTTCTGTTTTCTTTTTGCAGATTCCCTTCAAATGAAAAGAAACTAGAAAATGACATAATATAATTGCATGTAGCTAAAGCACCACACACAAGTCCGTCAGATTACAAACTTGTCAAAAAAATAAAAAGAATGATTATCTAAGCAACTTAAAGGAGAAGGTCACTCCAAAAAACTTTTTTTTTTTTTAATGACAAAAATGACAATGATTTTGATTAAATGACAATGCAGAGGAAGCAACTTAATGGAGAAAGTCACTCCAAAAAACATATTTTTCTGTCAATGTAAATAAAAATCTTGCACTAAGTTTAGCTGCTCTCCAAAGTTTCAGCCTCTAAAGTGCAGGTTTTCCTTATGAAATTCATCTCCAAAGAAACCCAAAATTTGATATCATTGCCACTATTTTGAACAGTACTCAGCAGCCAGGCTGCGTTTTCATGATGTCATTTCCATCCAAAAAATTTTGTCCATAGCTTGCGACAACTCTTTTAACTACCACTCTAGGTTATGGCTGCTCTTGAGCCATATCATTTCGAGTCAACCATGCTCTAAACCCAAAAACAGATACTAGTGAAGATAGTATAATGGATAATTGGTTGGAGGAAAAACATTTTGCTGATCTTGTGAAGGATGCCAAGTTAGTTGTAGGTTTTTCTGATTCCCACCAAATTCGAGTTGGACGGAATGAAGTTACAAAGGCAAACACGGTCTGGCAGTCAAGTATCAAGTACAGTTTCAAAATGAAGACCTGTGTCCAAGGTCAAATTTTGGGTTTCTTTTCACACAAAGTTCTTCAGGATAGCAGGCCCTTTAGAAGCTGAAACTTTGGTGAGTGGAAAACCCAATGTTTACTTGTTAGGTGAAGACAAAAAAGTAAGCTATTTGGAGTGACCTCTTTAAATATGATTAACAGTGATATCTCCTAACCCTTCAGCTTCATCAGATTTAAGTTTAGCAGCCAGCTGCTTTTCATGCTCTCGCACCAAATCCTCACGTTTGGCCTTCATTTCATCCAGGGTCACCAAACCTTTATAACAGAGTAAAACAACCATAAAGTAAACAACATGCAGAGTTTCGACAAAACACTGACCCCTGGTCAGCTGCCCCCCTACTGACCTCCTATTGATCCCCCCCCCCCCCCCCGCTCTTATAGTTCTGGGCTTTTTAAAGTTTTCTTTTTCCCGTTGATTTTAAAAGGGGTCAGTAGTGGGATCAGTAAGGTGGGTCAGTAAGGGGGGTCAGTGTTTTGTCGTAGCCCCAGCATGCATGGGTTAACAATTGTAATCGCTTTAAAGAGGTCATCAGAATCTTACTGCTACAATAATTAAAGTTTTGGTTTTAACCAGAGCCTAAAAAATTGATTCGTGACTTCCCTGGTAAAACCATCAGTTGACCACAAAAGAAGAGCAAATATATTTAATTTTCCGTGGTTAGGCTGCTACTGAACAAGAGCCAGCTCTTGAAGGCAATCCTTGATCTTTTTAGACTTTTCCCTGACCAAATGATACAAACATTTCTTTTTTTTATATATTACATGTGCCATAATTTATACTAACGAATGTTAACTGTCACTGTAAATAGTGCAAAATAAAGAAGTTGAGTTGACTTGAGTAATATTTTAGTTACACTGTCTAACTTACCTATAGTACTTGACTTGAGCTGCTGCTCAACTACATCATAGTGAGATGAAAACTTGTTGCTAATATCTGCAATCTTGTGATTCTGCAAGAAACAAAATTCAACTACAATAGTTCGATCCATTTCATAGTCATCGATCTAAAGTTTACGAAAAAAAAATCCAAATTCGCGAGGCAAAAAACGTACCTCAGATATCTTGTTCTTGGCAGCTTCAATATCAGCTTTCATTTTTTCGCGTTTTTTCATCAGGGCCATGGCCCTAGCGCCTTCTTTCGCAGCTCCCTTGTATTCCGCCATTTTGCCTTCTTCTTGGCTTCGCGCGCGCACAGCTTGCTGGGATGAGCGCTTGGCTAGTGCCAGGCTTTCATGCATAGGATGAGCCTGATCGCGATAATACTATTAGTAATCAAAGATTATTAGAATTAGAATTTCACTTACCGGATAGTGTCAACAGGAGGCAAAGAATGACGCGGCGGCCGATAAATGGGTTACTCACCGCAAAAGCCCGGACTAGACTAGCTACATGGAATGTACGCACTCTGTACCAAACCGGGAAATGTGCACAAGTAGCAAGTAGTCTCATCAAATGGGAACCAGTGTCCGACAGGATAATTACAGCAAGGTTAGATTCTCATTTTCGAAAAACCCACAATCATCCAATGTTATGCTCCAACGAATTATGCACCTGAGGAGGAGAAAATCGCATTCTATGATGCGTTACAAGCAACAATTGACAAAGTATCAAGGAGTGATGTGTCTATAGTGTTAGGAGACATAAATGCAAAAGTTGGCGAGGATAACAGTGGCAGGGAAGAAAATATGGGAAAACATGGTGTGGAATCAATGAACGAGAACGGGGAGCTCTTTGCGGACTTTTGCGTCTTCAACAATCTGGTGATTGGAGGCTCTATATTTCCACACAAGAAGCACCATAAGTCGACGTGGATGTCACCAGATGGTCGAACCGAAAATCAAATTGACCACTTCGCTATTTCACGTAGATGGAGGACATCAATGCAGGATGTACGAGTCAAAAGAGGAGCGGATGCAGGTTGTTGCAGAAGTAAAAATTAAGCTGTTATCCCATAAGAGACCCCGTTCAGGACGCCATCAATATGATGTCAGCAAACTGAAGGACCCGCAATGCCTCAATGAATTCCATCTGGTGCGCAAAATAGATTTGAGGCACTCTACGAAGTGGTGCAAGACCACCACCAAGAAGATGAGGAAGATCAACATCAAAACCCCCAGGCAGACCAACCAGAACGACAAACTAGCGGAGCAGCAAACAGGAAGTGGAAGGTGATTAAACAAGCATATGCTGGAACATGTGACAAAGTCTTGGGTAAAGCTAGTCATAAAAGAAGGAACTGGATTTCATCGGACACCTGGAATAAAATGGATGAGAGAGGGAAATTGAAGGAGAAACTCAACCAAGCTATGACCAGGCAGCAAAGGAGACAAGCACAAAGAGAGTATTCTGAGAAAGACAGGGAAGTCAAAAGGAGTTGCAAGAACAACAAACGGACTTATGCCAACAACTTGACTAGAGATGCAGAGCAAGCAGCCCGCAAAGGAGACATTAAGACGCTTTATAACATCACACGCAGACTCAGTGGTCAGAGAAGAACCATGGACCGCCCAATAAGAGACAACACCGAAAGTCTGCTCACTAAACTGAACAGTCAACTTGAAGAATGGCGTAACCACTTTGCAACATTGCTTAACAGGGATCCACCTGTAGATCCCCCGAGCTACAAGTTAACCACCAATTACCGATCAACACCGGCAACATCACGAAAGAAGAGATTCAACGGGCACTGACAAGACTAAAGAACGGAAAAGCTGCGGGATCAGATAACATTCCACCAGAAGCCGTAAAGGCAGGCGGACAAACGTCCATCGATATACTATATGATCTGTTCAATACTATCTGGACAACCGAAGATATTCCGGAAAACTGGCTAGATGGACTGCTAGTAAATCTGCCAAAAAAGGGAGACACTAGCTATTGCAAAAATTGGAGAGTTATCACTCTGCTGTCCATCCACGGTAAAGTGCTTAGCAGTATTATGCTCGAAAGAATGAGGGTGCATGTAGATGGAAAACTGCGTGAAGAACAGGCAGGATTTAGAAATGGAAGGTCCTGCGCAGACCAAATTGCGACCCTTCGCATTATTATTGAACAGTCCATCGAGTTTCAGACATCTCTGTATCTGAACTTTGTAGACCTCGAAAAAGCTTTCGATAGCATCGACCACCAAGTGCTATGGGCACTGCTTCAACACTGGGCTACCAGAGAAATTCATCAGAATGATTCAGCTTTTCTACAACAATTTCAGATGCCAAGTAATCCATGGGGGAACCCTTACAGAGCCATTTAGAGTGACAACAGGCGTAAGACAGGGCTGGTCACTGTCCCCTCTGCTGTTCTTAGTGGTTTTAGACTGGGTGAATAAAACAGCATTCAACAGACCAAGGGGAATTCGGTGGGAGATATCCAGAGACTAGAGGACCTAGACTTTGCTGATGACATCTGCATGTTATCGCATAGGCTTCAGGATGCCAACAACCAAATGGAACGACTGAACACCACAGCACAAAGAGTGGGCCTTAAGATCCATCCTGGTAAAACTAAAGTGATGCGGATCGATGCCATTCAACAAGGAGAGGTTCGTCTCGATCAGTCGTACATTGAAGAGGTTGAAGAGTTTACCTACCTCGGTAGCGTGCTGAATAGGACTGGAGGAGCGGATGAAGACGTAGCGGCAAGAAGAAAGAAAGCACAGCAAGCTTTTGCCATGCTTACACCAGTCTGGAGAAGCAAAGACCTGCGCACAGCTACCAAAATTAGAATTTTCAACACCAATGTTAAGGTAGTTTTACTGTACGGTTCAGAGACATGGCAAGTGACGACAGCTTATACAAAGCAAGTACAAACATTCATCAACAAGTGTCTGAGGAGAATTCTGATAGTATATTGGCCTGAGGTGATTTCCAACAAAGATTTATGGATAAGAACTGGACGGCAAGAGCCTATTGTTACCATCATAAAGAGAAGACGCTGGAAATGGATTAGTCATACACTAAGGAAGGGTGAGAGAAACATAGCGCGCCATGCGATGGATTGGAATCTGCAAGGAACACGGAAACGTGGCAGGCCCAGAACTACATGACGCAGAAGCATACAGAAGGACCTGAAGGAGATCAACATGACCTGGTGGGAAGCCAAAAGAGCGGCTCACGACCGACAGAAATGGAAAGCAATTGTGGACCCCCTATGTCCCTCATGGGACAAAGAGGACTAGATGATGATGATGATGATGATGATGATGATGATGATGATGAATCAAAGATTATGAGTGCGTTCGAGACGACGCCGTAACTTCAATATATATACCTTAAATGATTTCACTAGTTTTTTACTTTCAACCTCTGTCTATTGCTAAAATCAACATTTTACATCAACAACCGAGGTTCACTGACAGATATATTATAGAGGGTGGCAAAGGTGGGGTGCCAATCACGTATCACGCTGAACTCTTTTCACCAATCACGCGTCGCGTAAAAAGAAGTAAGTACATCGCCAATTTTACTTTTCGACCCTTTTCAACCACAAAAATGCATCGGCAAGTATGTGACTTCTCACTCGCAAACGTACATACATACATTTCGTTCCATACGGTATCTGTTCGAACGGCTGAACTGAATATAATGAGTAACGACGATTTAATGAAATGGAAACTGTGATGGTAAATGTGAGGGATTCATGAGATGTGGTCTGTGTAGGTATATGTTGGGAATTAAAACGATGAAAGCTGTGTAGGTATATGTGGGGGATTAATGAAATGTATGCTGTGTAACTATATGTAGGGGATTAATGAAATGTAGGCTGTATAGGTATATGTAGGGGATTAATGAGATGTAGGATGTGTAGGTATATGTGGGGGATTAATGAAATGTAGGCTGTATAGGTATATGTAGGGGATTAATGAGATGTAGGATGTGTAGGTATATGTAGGGGATTAATAAGATGTAGGATGTGTAGGTATATGTGGGGGATTAATGAAATGTAGGCTGTATAGGCTGTATATAATGAGATGTAGGATGTGTACGTATATGTAGGGGATTAATGAGATGTAGGATGTGTAGGTATATGTGGGGGATTAATGAAATGTAGGCTGTATAGGTATATGTGGGGGATTAATGAGATGTAGGATGTGTAGGTATATGTAGGGGATTAATGAGATGTGGGATGTGTAGGTATATGTGGGGGATTAATGAAATGTAGGCTGTATAGGTATATGTGGGGGATTAATGAGATGTAGGCTGTATAGGTATATGTAGGGGATTAATAAGATGTAGGATGTGTAGGTATATGTGGGGGATTAATGAAATGTAGGCTGTATAGGTATATGTAGGGGATTAATGAGATGTAGGATGTGTAGGTATATGTGGGAGATTAATGAAATGTAGGCTGTATAGGTATATGTAGGGGATTAATGAGATGTAGGATGTGTAGGTATATGTGGGGGATTAAAGAGATGTATGCTGCGTAGGTATATGTGGGGGATTAATGAGATGTAGGATGTATAGGTAAATGTGGGGGATTAATGAGATGTAGGATGTATAGGTAAATGTGGGGGATTAATGAGATGTAGGATGTATAGGTAAATGTGGGGGATTAATGATATGTAGGATGTGTAGGTGTATGTGGGGGATTAATGAGAAGTAGGATGTATAGGTAAATGTGGGGGATTAATGATATGTAGGATGAGTAGGTATATGTGGGGGATTAATGAGATGTAGGATGTGTAGGTATATGTGGGGGATTAAAGAGATGTATGCTGCGTAGGTATATGTGGGGGATTAATGAGATGTAGGATGTATAGGTAAATGTGGGGGATTAAAGAGATGTATGCTGCTTAGGTATATGTGGGGGATTAATGAGATGTAGGATGTATAGGTAAATGTGGGGGATTAATGATATGTAGGATGTGTAGGTGTATGTGGGGGATTAATGAGAAGTAGGATGTGTACGTATATGTAGGGGATTAATGAGATGTAGGATGTGTTGGTATATGTGGGGGATTAATGAAATGCAGGCTGTGAGGGGATATTGGGGGATATTTAGGGGGTCGGTTGAGGAAGAACACTTGATTAGATATCCAGGAGGGATTGTTTCAAGAGAGATTAAGAGAGATGTGTATATTGCAGTGGAGTAAACTAGCCGCCCAACCATCCGGGTGGTGTCGCACTTATAAAGCGAAAGAACAAAAGGCTCGGCTGTGAGCCAATGAGAAAGCACTGACGTCATAGCCAAACTGGACAAACGAGTTTCTGACACCGGCGGGATTTGATTACTGAAAATGGCGGACATACCTTAATTCAGGGTTATAATATGCTAATCTGCCAAACATTCTTTATATGCACGCTTATGTTCTGTAACGGCTTTGTAATTTATGCTATACATACAGTTATATATTAAAATACGCGTTCACCTTGTGTATCTTGGGTTACAGTAGCCAGATTAAGCCTTGATTGATGATGTTCGTTTAAGGTTCTCTCTGCCATCTAATATTACAAATTCGTCGACAACTTCTACCGTCTAGCTACGAATGCCTACGAGCGAAAAGAACTTCCGGTGCCTCGCCGCCTAAAGCATCACAATTTTCAATGTTATTCCACTAGATATCATTGTCTCCGCAACATTTAGATTTGAGGTCAATTAAGGAGCGACATCCTCGAGAACTGGAAGCTATGGAAAGATAAATACTCCGGGGAAATACTGTAATAATTACTTGGTTTGGAGCGGTAAAACCCCGATTATCGACTCGCCATGTTCAAGGACGTTCTTGATGACGATGGCCTTTAAGTGTTCAAAGCCTTATGCTACACTGAAGAAGATGTAAACGATTGCTGTGTAGCAAGGCGGGAGATGAAAAGGTATTGCATCGGCGAAGTAACGTAAACGAGATTGTTTCAGCAGGAGGGAAACACTCTCTACCGAAACGCTCGACAACTTAATCGCTGAATTAAAGAAAACCTTGGCAAAGAGCTGCAATGTATGTGATTTTTTACGGTCTTTACACGATACTCTCATGTTCTTTCGACTGGTCTAGGGATAAAACATGAGCAAAGCACAAAGCAGCCACTTAAGATGACAGACCCCACGTTAAACAAGTGTATCGACCTCCCAGCATCCGAAATGCAAATATAGGGATCTTAACAATGACGACGGCGACGCCGAGGACAACGCCTTGTAAAATTGAATTTGTTTAGGATGCCTATGGCTCTAAAACCTCGCTCAGGCTAAATATGTAATGACAGCGTTCAATTCTGAATGGAAATACGAAAAATTAGCAGTTCAACTCCCTCGTTCGCGTTCGCGGTCATTTTGCGTTGATGTTTTGCAGAGGACTGCTATGAAACGTACAAAAGTTTACTGAACACACTTGTACAGCCTTTGATTTGTTCATTAAACGTTTTGTTTGGTGGTGCTCATAGACGTCATCATGGTTTGCCCCAGACTCCGTCCACACTACGCCGGAGGAATTTAAAAACGTATACAGCTTTATTTCTACAGTTAGGCCTACGGTCCAGAGTAATCCGTCACGAAAACGGAGCTTTTCGAAAACGCTCTTCAAACAGGAGGGATTTGAAAACGCCGGCTTTGAGTTTTCGTGTGGACGGAAAACAGTTTACTGAAACGGACATTTTCGAACAAGATAGGATCAGGAGAACCACGTGATTTTCCTGGCCGAGATTTCCTCAAACAAAAATATATAACGACCGGTGATTGTTGCGTATTTAAATTCCTCCGGTGTAGTGTGGACGACCGGGCCTTAGTTTCCTAGGCTCCTGAAGTCAATAATCAGACGGCGTTCCTCAATGAGTCCAAAGAGAAAAAAATCGGAGGAGGTCCCGCGAAAAGGAGAAATGCACCATAAATAAACACCGTAAACAAAATAGATATTTAGGAGTGGAACTCTTTAAGGACCTCGATCAAGTTTAATATTCGTTATATGTTACTATAGCATTATCACGAAGGCTGACCCGGCGGCTAAATAAAGTTTTACTTTACTTACTTTTACTGTCGGATTTATCAGAAGAAACCTGGAACACATTTAAGAAAAACTCTTGTTATTAATTAGTAAGAGACCATCTGTGTGTGATTCACATACCCAAAAGGAAATTCATGACATCCAGATCTTGGGTGAACAACTTATTATCGAATACCAGGACTCTGATGAATAAAAGTAGACAGTATTTTTACATTGCCGTTCCTCGGTTCAGGCTCACTCTTATGGATCTTGCCTTCAGAGTACTTTTGCACCGATTCGAAACATTCTAAATCACTTGACACTTTGAAACGTAGACTCAAAAAGCATCTTTTCTTGAGTGCTTACTACGGATGCTGATTTTTTATTGTTTGATTATGGTTTTACTTTTTTAAAAAATGTAGTCAATTTTAGATAGTTTTGGTAAGTTTCTGGTTAATTTTTAGCGAATTTTTAAATCTGTAAAGCGCTGTTGAACCATCGGGGAAACAGCGCCATAGAAGTTAGATCAGAGTCTGGTTTTAACAACAGGGTCAAAAAGGAGAAATCGTTTTGGGAACAGTAAATTCTTCAATCGTAACCGAACTAACAATGAAATTTATAAACCGTACGATTCTCCTTTCTCCCCTTTTTTTGTGAATTTTGCAACTTTATTCCAAGCTGCACACACAAAATTAAAACAATGTTTGCTAATTTGAATAAAAGTTAGCTCAGTTAACTTATTCTCGAAATCATATTTAACTAATTGTGGATTCACAGTTGGTAGAGATTCTTAGTACTTGCTTTATTACAGGGCATTTTCTAAAACTTAATTGATTCTGGTACTGACTGCCTTCTTCTTGTGTCTTGTGGCTAAGTGTTAGGTGTTGATTTTCGCGACACGCTATAGGTTTGAGGTATCGCGTGTGATCTTCTTTCGACCCCGGCCGGGTCTTCCCCATTTCTACAAAGTAAAAATTCTGCTTGGCAAGAATCTATTGGTTTTTTTCAATCGTTGACGCCTACTACTGTCAAAGACTGTCAAAGTATTATCCAGTGATTGAAATCAATCTCAAAATCAGTTTGTACAGCTTTAACATCAAATAGCTGAAGATTAATTACACTTTTTTTCAGTTTCACTGAGATTATCTTGGATAACAGAGTTAACTTCGGCATAAGCCAGGTAAGTGAATTTTTCCATTTTTTTCGCTAATGGACTTTTCAAAAACGTTTGCTTCTTTATTCGCTTGTTTTTATTTGGACGTGTTTCACTGAAACAACGAGGAGTTGATAACAGCCGTAGTCATGTCGATAAAGGTTATTCGGCTTTTGTTGGGCTATGTAAAGCATTTTCCATTTCTGTGAGAGTCAATTCATGACCAACTTAATTCACTTTCGCCTGATACATAGCAAGCTTTTTTTTATTTTTCACAAAAAAGGATATGTAGCAAGCTGCTATGAGTTGAAACTTTCCATCACCAACAACTTTCATTGCTTTGTAAAATGTTGAAAAACCAAGAGTAACCCTAAGAATTACCTTTTAACTTCCACTGCAGTCCATAGGGAGACAATAGCATTGTTTACCGATAAAAGCACTGAAAGTTCTATTATTTGAATACTCGTGCACTAGCTACAGAGTTCAGATCATTTAAGCAGGGGTAATTATGATCACAAGCCCTAAGTGTATACGTGACGCTCCCATATTAAAGGGTCACAGTCAGCTTTGGTACCGCGCTGACCTGGACACTAGTTTTCTCATTTTGAAAAAAGTTCATCTCAACCTGAAATCAAAGTACATCTAGAAATCCGCTTCAATCTTCACAGTTTTTGCTTGATTTTCAATCGTTTACTGAATAGCCTGTTTTTGAGTGTGCTTTTGCTCATTCTATGATACTATTTTTATCATATTTGGTTAAAAACAGTATGGATCGCGTCTCTGTGATATGCAAATTAGCTATGAAATAGCATCTAATGCGCATGTGCTCCAGCTGACTGTGTCCCTTTAATGGCAATGAGTATGCATGTTAGGAAGTGTTTTATTACTATTGTTTGAAGGAAGATATCAAACCCCAAAGACTGCTGTGACTGACCACATTTCCAAACAACGAGAAGAGACGCGCAGTAGAGTATTTTTTGACGAACTTTGAGGTCTTTTTAAATGTGGTCAAACACGAACTTGAGTGTTTGATATATCTTCTTCATCGAAACGTACTAAAACTAACTTGAAAGAGAAGATCGAGAAATAAAAATGTAAAAATCTATGCCAACTAATACCAGTTATCCAAACACCGTCACGGTCGTGATTTCCTCTATTTAAACTTGATCAACTGTTATTGAGTTTGAGAGAAGCAAATTCACACGCCACCTCATGCATGAGCGCGCGCGCTAAGTAATAAAATGAACAATGATAGGGCAGATGGCCATTGCTATAGCTTTGCCTGCATTCAACGATCCTGGATGTTCGGTGACCCCTACTTTTCTTTCCAGAAATAGATTTTATTTACAATTATCTCCACATTGTCCAAGAATGAACAAAAAATCAATGTGGGGAGTGGAAAAAAAAAAATCAAGATTTCTGTCCACGGGGCATCAAATACTGCCATCTTGCGGCCGCAAGGCGCGTGAAACTATGGTCGCTTAATGTGAACTTGTTCTTGTTTCCTTGCTTTTGCCTTTGCCTTTGGCAAACCTCAAAACCAGGTAATTATGATAATTATGTCAAATAATAATCATAGTTGGGTAAACGAGTATGTATGTGTGGCAAACATTAGGGACCTTACGCATATACGACGGCGTCGGCGAGGAGGACGCCTGATTAAAAATGTGTTTCTATTTTACTTTGGAATTCCGCATTTATTTGGAACTATCCAGTGTGTCTATCGATATTAAAACTTGCCCCTGCTGAATATGCTATGAATGCGTTCAACTCCCAATAGAAATATGAAAACTTAGCCGTTGTGGTTCACGTTCTCCAGACAACGCAGAATTGGGTCATTTCATGTTATTGTTTTCAGAGGACGGCAAAGACTGATGTACCAAGAATTATAATGCACGTGTACAGCCATTGCTTCGCTCGATCATTAAACCTTTTGTTTGGTGACGTTAATTCTCGTTGCCGTTGCCGTCGTGTTTTGCGTAAGGTCCCTGTTAAGAGAACTCAGACGGCTCTTTCAACCCAGCATAAATGATCATATGAAACAAACTCTCAAGCCCCTTGCTCCCTTGTTAAGGATTGTATTTCCGGCAATGTGCATTGCTAAGGCTAAGCTCAGTTTGTTGGGAAGGGAATTAAGCTGACACAGTTCTTTGACATAATTTGGCCACTCAGTTAAGTGACCGTTTATTGTTAAGATCATATCATAAGATCAAAAATAATTAAGTACCTCTTTTTCCAGCAAAGGTGAGGGCAAACACGCTTTTACGTGACACTACGTGTGTTATGATGTACCACCGATAATGCACCTAAAGCGGCGGTGAGGGGTAAAGTGGGTAGGGAAAAACTTGTCCTGCCTAAATACAAACATATTCAAGTCCCGGATGTGACTCCATCCGGGAAACTAATCGTGGGGCAGGTTGCATAAAATTATTTATTCCCTTTGGTAATAACTCTCATTTAGTTTTGTTTTCTTGAAAAATTCACCGATCACTTAACATTTAATTTTCGTAAAATCAATGACTGTTTCCTCAGCCTTGCGTGGTGGATGGTCAGACAATCCAACCTGGTGGTCATTTCTATATGGGCTGCAGTGGGTTCTGCCATTGTGGTAGTGGTGATCTTTTCATGTGTGTACCCTGTGCCCGCTTGATAATTACCATTGTTCACCTGGTACTGAAGCGCAGTTTGAGGACATGATTGTTGACACCGGATCAAAGCTGTGCAGATGCCCAAGTAAGTCCTAATTTATTAAAAACGACAGTCAAGGTATTTTTAGTTATTTTGACCATGTACAAAATTACCTTTAAATTGAAGTAAACCTGAACATAATGGTCTACTAAGATAGCAAAAACACCAGAGAGTTGATAATAAATCATAACGGAACCAGAATGGTTGAGGATGGAGAAGATTGACAAGGATTACAAACGACGAACTTGAAAAATTTAGGCTAAACTATTCGAGACGCACAGGCCGGGTGTCAAGCGTGCAAGCGATGTAGCGAGTGCAGTTAAAGATGTAGACGCCCAAACTTCTATATCAAATTAAAGCTTATAGAGGTGGCTATCAAACTATACCAAGAATTTTGAAATAAAATGAATTGTCGAATTGTCCACGACCACTAAATGCGAGCGCCCGAATCACCTTTCGAAAGCTGCAAGTCAAAGCGAATTTTGTTTTTCGCCAATTTAATTTTTTTCCTCTGTTTCAGGGCCCAAAGCGCTTAAAAACTGTGTCTGCGTTTTGGCATATTCAATTGCAGTAAAAAGTTACAGAACATTCTCGAAATAGGATTAAAAAAACTTGGAGTGATCGTACAGAAATCGCACTCGGAGAAAAAGTATTTCGAAATTGATAATTGGCAGCAATTTTTTGTAGTTTATATGTTAAACTAGCTACTGTCCAAATTTGAGGGCAATTGAACAAATTACCTTTGACTTATAACTCTTTAAAGTGTCTGCTTCAAGCGAAAAAAATTATTCGAGAAAAAAGCGCTAAGAAAAATCTTCTGCTTCGCAAAAAAAACTCTGCCCACAAACGCCTTTAACTGGGTTCTCAGATAACTGGTCTCAATGAGTCCGACCAGGCCTGGATTCCGACGATTCGTCGACTCAGAAGAGTCTCTGTCAACATCCCTGTTATTGCTGTCAAGTTCCGAAACTTTTACAGAGCCTTTCTTTTCTCTTACCACGAATTTTTCTCCCGCCTTATGCGATAGCTATAGCTTCATCCGCGTGGTGAACTTTCGCTTCTTCACTCATTGATGTATTTTGATTCGTTTTTCCTGGATAGATGAGGTCACGTGACAGATCGAGACGTGTACAAATTTTGGGATAACAATGAAGCAAGCCTGTTTACTTTTTGACGACAACGACATTTTAGAGTCCAAACTGACAGCTTAGATTTGTAACATGTACAGATGTTTAGACCTGGTTGGGTCTCGTCAGCAAGTTTATCAGCGAAAAATAGAACAACCAGCACGAAAGCCAATTGTGTACCATATGCACTTGGTAATGACGTCAGATGAAACTCAAATCCAAGTGTTTGCGGATTGGTCAACGTCACACGCAAAACGAGTGGCTGTGAACAAAGGCAAAATCTAGAATATCGTGTCGTTCTCGTTATCGTTAAATAATTTTAGAGATGTTAAATAGCGGAGGGCATCAAACTCACGAAATTTTGGTCTGAGATAGGGCATGCAACCTCGCCTCGCCCTCTCACCAAAATTTGCGGCGAGTACTGTTGGGGTATTTAATTTAGTTTGCACAATCCAGTGGCGGATCTAGGGGAGGGACCCTAGGGGCCTGTGCCCCCCCCCCTTATTCTGGCAAAAAAAGAGAAGAAATCACAGAAGGAAGAAAAGCCGGCTGGGCAAGCAAAACAAAACAGGCCCCCACCCCATAGCTCAAGGTCTGGATCCGCCACTGCAATCCTTTACATCCTAACGAACTGATACCATTTCCACTTGTGAATAATAAAAACGAGGCCAAGTACTTCAATTGCTTGTAGTCACTGTCACATTTGTTTTGATTGTCTTTCAGGATTTGTCGGGTGTTACTAGAAGAAAGAAGAAAAAGGTGGAACGTTGCCGGCTAATGCGTTAGCTTGTTGAGAGTTTTGTTTCGCCAATATTAATGAATAAAGGGTTTTTAAATGATCAAATCCAGTGTTTTTTATTAATTACTTTCTCTGATCAAATTTTATTTCAGGGAATAATTATTGCGAAAAACAGAATCGCCAAACGTTTAAATGCTTTGCATTACAATTAGCACAAGGTACTAATATGACACCGTTCTAGCTCTGGCCCTGTAGGAGACTGGTAATATTATTCGGGGTCGGTGTCACGATAGTGCGCATGCGCGACTTGTCACAAGAAAGTCCACTGTCCACTGTCCACTGTCACAAGAAAGTTCACTGTTACGAAAGTTTATATTACAAGAACGGGTGCCGAGTTTGTCCGGTTTACTCTGAATCACCCCTACTAACTATACCCGGAGGGGTCAGTGTCCCCGTGGATCTTCTCATTGGTTGATCATTCGCTAAATTCTCTGCAACTTTTTGTAGAAATATAAGCAGGTATGTAATGAGAATCTAGGACCCGATACTCATAAACAAATGTACAAACAAATCACATCAGAATGAAATGAAAACTTTATTAATAACGAAGTTAAGCTCAAAAAACTGAGATAAGCAAACGCTATCAACGTTTTGGTCCAAATGACCTCAACAGAAAATAGAAGATAGATACAGGATAGATAACAGTGTAAGTATGTCATGTTTAAAATACAAAGGGTAAATTTCCGCATGTAAACAAACAGTTAAAACGCTAAAATCTCGCCTTTGTTTGTCTTCACACAAGACTTATGGCAATGTGAAGCTATTTGAAATTGATTACTATGTACACAATTGTTTCTCTAAGAAAAGTATATATACTCTTGACACTCAGCCATTACAAGTCTATACGGTTATTGTTATAAAATAATTCGAATTTACTTAATACTAAGAACGAACCTGATACAATATGTACCTTTTCAATGCGATATCGTAACATGATCAATATAAACAGTGGTTATATATATAAAAAAATAGGACGTAAAAAATGTAAAAATGCGTAAATAGAAGTTTAAGTTTTCCAAAAGGTTACTCAGCGACTTGTCTTCAAGTTCGTCAAAATCGCGTTCGTGTTTTAATCCTTTTTCCCGTTTTCTATCATTACAGTTGGCTTGAAACATCGTTTTTAGAGGAAAATCCTACATTTAGTTTTCCTAGATCAAGATCTCGAGTTGTTTCAGTAGTATTGTGATTTTGTTCGTAGTTTCTTTTTCCTTTGGCGTCGCCATTCACCTGCGTCTGCGGCAATTGTTCTTTTTCTTCTTGGATTCCCTCCATAATTTTCTGTCCGGCGTAAGTGATAAGACCAAAGAAGACAAACCCGAACGCCATGATGCCCACGGATGCTCCAATCAATGCTTTGGTTAGCGGTACAATCGCGTACGCACTGATGAGGGCCACAGTATCCAAGACGTAAATGAGGCCAGCCAGAATTTGTCGATGGAAGTGACTTCCGATCACAGAGCCGAGAGGAGCGCCTAACACAACAATCGGGACACAAACTGCAAGGTAGTAGTATGCATCAGCACTGATTGCCTGTTGCATGACTTGGCGCCAGTAAAAACCGACAACGGTGTTTCCCGCCATAAGAACAACGGAAGTCGGTGTGGCCGTTTTCTCGCTGACCCGGAAGAGAAGAGTGAGGATACTGAAGCTGCAGATGTCCACGCCACTTCCGGCGATAGCAGAGAAGATTCCGCCTATGAACCCGGTCAGTAAAAGGACGATCATCTTCCAGAGCTTGAAGTCTGGGATGACTTTGAATGTCTTACGCTTGTGGTAAAGGTTTAGCAGGAAAAGGGCAAAGGCGAAGGAAAACCACACGCATACAAAGCCAATTTTCTTCTGGGGTGGTGTGAGGTTAGGATCAATAAATTCTAGACCAAGGGCCATACCGACGATTGCTCCAATCGAACAGAATATTATGGAATGCCATTCAAGCTGCACGCGCATCCAGAAGATGGTGAAAGCCGCTGCTGTCATACCGCAGGACTGAATCATCAGTGAGAAGTCACGTGCTATTGCTGGTGCTATTCCGAAAGCGAGGGTCATGACGGGAAATGCAACAGCACCTCCACCTTCACTGGTCATTCCTGTTACAAAAAAAAATTGAACAAATAAATAATTTAGGTAACTTCAGGCTTCGATTTTGCGGGCAGGATAACGTTATTTCCTGAATTGATAACTATTCAGTGTTTAATGTGGTTTGTCTATTAACTAGGTGGTGATTTGTCTCGTCGATAGCGTTATCTACCTTACCCTTGAAATAACTGCGCTCATATTTGGCGTGACTTCCTAAGTTCATTTCACTACGCTCTGATTATGTTTGACAAGTTCGCCCCCTCCCTTCTGCCTCTGAATTAATGAAGTTCTGTTATTAAGTTACTTGTACTGCACTAACTCAACTGATGGCTATATAACAGCAATTTTTTTTTTACCTGCAATCATCGAGCCAAAAATCATTGTTATGGAGATGAAATATCTGTCTGGAAACAAGCTCCAGAAGCTGTACTCGATAGCACAGCTCCACCAAAGCACTTGGTAGAAGATAAAAGGAATGGCCACGCCTACTAAACGGCGGTGTTTTACAATGAGCCTCTCGTGCCATGGAGCATTCGGGTCCAGCTTCTCAAGAGCCTGGGTCTGAGTGGCATTTAAAGCCTGACCTGAAAAGCAAACAAACATGATGATAATCTGCTTCACTGTAATTATGATAATTTATAATTTATCAGCACGATAATTTATTCAATATGTTATCATGTTTCATATCTTGAAGTGCATTATTGAAATATGTAAAGTAATGGACACTCTGATTGTGTCGTCGTTTTCATTATTTCATTGGCTGAAGAGTAAACTTTTCTGTGTTAAGTCTCACAAAAAAAAATAAATTACATCGCATCGGGCCAATCACAACTTTCGTAAATAAATAATAAACGCTGTGAACCAGTCATAATTCAGAGTCGATCAAAAAGCCGAGAACGTAACCATGCCGAAGCAAACGTGCTGGCCTGGTCCTCATTGGTTAAAAAACAGTTGGTCCATTCCGATTGGCTGGAACAATTCCGACACGAACTTACACTTAAATATTTACAAAGGAAACTAAAGAGAAACACAAACTAATTATCCTTCAAAGCCATAAGAGAAGGTTAAGCTTCTTGGAAGAATCTACTTACATTGCAGAACTTTCCCGGAGCTCATGGGATGTTTTTCCGAGCTTTTCAATGTCTCCAACCTCGGTATTCGCTTCAGTAGAAAGTATTTTATTCTCCCGCCCAACCCCTAAGCGATAGAGTTCCTTAGATTTCGTCTGTCTTGTCGTAATGTTCATAATAAAGTGACATGCAAACTTAATTACCTTCTAAGAAGTACTTCTTCAGCCACTCTATCGGAGTTCGTTTTGTCTTCTTCACTTTTGCATTCACGCCAGGGTTGCTCTGAAACATGCAAACAAGTGAAAAAATCAGTGAGATCAAATTCCGTTTTCTCCTTCCATTATTCATACATAGTTAAGCAGCCGGGTGATGAGAATAGAGAAAATTATTAACTGCGAAACAATTGATTCATGCTTTAGCACATGCAGTTGAACCTCGCTATTTCGAACCCTCAAGGAGAACGAAAAATAGTTGGAGATTGAGAGGGATGGAAATAGCCGATGGTAAATAACTAAGGAGCAAATCGTAGGGAAACAGTTTTGAATTCAATATTACGGGGAATTCGAATTAAGCGAGTTCGAATTAGCGGTGTCCAACTGTATCATCTCTTTATGGTGCTCGCGGGAAGTTTGGAGAGAACAAAAGAAGCGTAAGACTTGTTCGAGGGAGAGTCGAGAAATCCCGCGAGCTTCTGAAAGCAGGGAATGTTTCGCCCGCTCGCTGACCCAGAAAAGAAAGCTTCCGCACGAATGAGGCTTTGGAAAAGAGAAAGAGGGCTCTCTTATACGTCTATTTGAATCCACGAGGCACAGGTTTTTTTGAACAGCACAACAGTTGTTAATTTTTATCATTTTTTATTCTAATGTTTAAAGATTTTTTTTTTTGAAATTTGCGCTTCTTTGTTATTATCTTTCCAGAGCATCTCTAAGCTATTTCTAGCTTTTTGTGTGCTCTTAATTCAAACCTCATAAGTACTAGTGCAACATAAGAGATACATGCACAGCTAAAAGCAAGAATCAATTGCTTCATGGCATTGTCCGTGGCAATAGAGGGGCAAAGGGGACTACACCCGGGAGAAACAAAATTCTGTGGCAGAGTGAATCGCGCAGTTACGTAATGTTTGATAGCCCGGCTTGGCTAGCTTTGTTATCTTGGATACTGGCCTAATTTTTCACAAAATTTTCAGACTCGCCATTAAAAAATGTATAGCAGCTACTTCTAAGAATAATATTTTCAGGCTATGGACAGAAAACTTTAACTGTTCTGAATTTTTTGTTTCTTAACTAGCTTTGTGTTATCGTGTTTTCTGTTTCATGTGTTAAACCAATTTACTACAACCAGTTGGTCTGCGTTCCAAATTTACGATTAATTGAATATATTTGATTAATGGCATTCTTTATAGCCGTTGCACGCGATGACTGCCCATTACTTTGCCACGGTATTTGAAGAAAACAAAAGTGTGATATTGCATGTTCGATCCTGCATTTAGTTAATGCTGACCGCATCATCACTTGGCAAAGCATTATGAGTCAGCATTCTCCGTATGCTAAAAATACGACTTCATATATTTGCGTACTGTAACCGACACAGTGAAAAACAAATGTTAAGAACATTTTGGTTGTGCGACGAAAATATTTCAGCCGTTAGAAAGTTCTCAGTGATTGCTAGTCAAACTTAAGATTAATGGTCCTCTTTATAGTCCAATGCCCGCAAAATGGTCGTTTTTACTACTTCATGAATAACTACTCAGTGGGGAACCGTTATAAGTACTTGCTAAGGGTTTCTTATCGATTTAAGAATGTAAATCTTTGATACGACTTAATGAACTTATCAGAGGCAGCTAGGCCAAAGCTAGCGAGCCATGATTTCAACTAAAATAAACACAACCGGCTGTCATGACCATAGTCACAATAAGAAACTACTAGAGCCATTTTCGCACATATGACTGAGTAGCAACCCTTATATCAAGCAGGGTGATGTGCTAATTAAACTGAATGATGCAGACGAAGCATTTCTCTCTGAGTCGGCTATTTGTTTCTGTTTGTGAAGTAGCTCAGTGTAAAGAAAACGGTTCAGTTATTTAGACTGAGGTTTTCTTGCTGTATTCTTTGATTCAAAGCACCGGTTGAAATTTGACGGAAGAATTACTAAAATGTTTAGTCACATATAATTCATGGAGGTAATAAAAAACTTTTCAGTTTTTGCTGCTTTTCTTATATTTTCCCTACACATCAGTCAATTTATGACATAGATGTTATATTCAGGAGAACTGGTCTTATCTTTACCTTTTTTGTCATAAAATACCGTTTCCCGGCTGTCCAACAGTCGAGGGCTTTTCAGTCGCATTGTACGATATTCACTAGAGCTTGTAAAAGAGCCCAATATTTTTAAATGACACTGCGGGAATAATATTAATGGCAAGAATGATAAAAGAGCAGACTTGATATTGACTTTCAACGAAAATGGGGCAATTATATAAACATTATTTTACGATTGTGCGTCATGTCAGTTGATTACGTCAGCTGACTCAAGTACTTTTAATATTATGCAAACATCTTTCCTTTCGCAAAAAACGCGTTTTTAAAAACTGGAAGTTACTGCGGATTTTCTATTTCCTTTTATCTTCCGTTTACAGTTTATTAACATTCTTTCGCTATAAAATTCGTGTTCAAATTTTACGCCAATGGGGTATTTGAATCGAATCTATCCAGTTTCGTACAGAACTGCTATCATAGACGTATTTCAAGTAGTTAAGGCTTCAGTATTAACCGCAAGAACAATATGTGATAGCATGTTAACGGCCGGGTCTGAGTTTTATGCCAAATATAGCGAAAGTTTGTTTTTATTTTAAGATACAATGGAATCTTTCAATACCAGTTTGCGTTGCCAAGCAAACAGGTTTCTTCATGCAAAAAGACTGAAACCCCGGAAGGGTTAACATTTCAGGATTAAAAAAAGTAAAAGGCGAAAAGCAATAAGATAGTGTAAAGAAAACTAAAGTAACTTTAAAAAGTAAAGTAATTTGAATATAAATTTGGCAATTGGATTGAAATCGTAAGTTTCGTAATAGCTCGGATACTTAACTGTACGACAGCAATATTGGGGAAAAATAACATATAATGCAAAATGAATTCCTTTCGTGAACAGATATTAAGTCTAGGGTTCCGAATTAAAAGCAAGTGCCGAGAATACAGAAATACCGAGTCAAAAGAAAAAAATGTTAATGAAAAATGAAAGCATGAAGGGTTGAGAGGAGGGTTATGCTCATTCTATGGAATATTTTATAATGTTGTTTCTATCAAATCTAACAGTAAAATTCTGACAAAAATATTTGTTTTCAAGAACACTGAATAAACTGAAAATTTAGACTGAAATAATAGCTTACTTGTTGTCGAGGAGTTTCATTTTCAATGCTAAATGAATTCCAGTGTACATGGCCAAGGGTTGGTGAATGCGGTGCAGGTCTTTGGCTGTAGTTTCCTTCTCCTGGAAAATCAATAGCGACCTCTCCATTCCCAACAGTGCCGCGTCTATGTTCCATGACAGCTGTCTTCAGGCTTCAGAGTAAAAGCTATTAAAGATTCCAGGAAAGATTGAAGAACATTGAATTACATCTCAAGTCCAACACGGACAATACTGAATTGGCGAGGGCGTTTGAAACAGGAAAGGCCGCAATCAGACAGGACAAATATTATCTTTAAATAACTAACAAATAAAACCGTTTTACCTTGACAGCAAACATGTCAATTTATATAAAAGTATTACAAGTGCCAATACAAATATCAAGTTGTGCTCCCGTAAATTCACTTGTTTGTCATACATACCTTAAGATCAGACCTACTAGGAATGCAGCAACTAAGGTATGAACTCTCTTGGTGATGTGTTGTATGATTTAACGTTTTTTGGCAAATAAAAGAATAAATTGTCGTGTTTCTATTTGCGGACCTATTTGACATATTAATGATCAGCAAATGACAGAATTGGGCGATATTGACTGATGTAATCACGCATTCCCATTGGCTAATCCTTTATCTACTGACATCTCAAAATTTTTTTTATCGTAATTAGTCAATATTGCATTGCATCTACTGAGACCTTTGACCAAAATATGAACGGAGGATATTGTGTTATGTATTTTAATGATATTAAGTGAGACGCGAAATAATCAGAGTTTTACAAATCACGGACATTGCCAAATTTTGTTTTTGTTTTGTTTCGAATTTAATTTGTTGATTCACGTTCAATGTAACTGTCCTGAAAAGGCCAAACATTTTTTGTTTTTGTTAAATGCATATGCCACACGGAGCAAACAATACGGTTTCAGCATTAGGGACACCCAGCCGGGGGAAGCTGGAGGTCAAACGTTTCAAAAGTTGCATAACCACAAATTGCTTGGAATTACGTCTCCGTAAACAGTCAGTTATTTGCACGATGACATCATACCGGGCTGTAACTGCTCCTACTTCACTTTCCTTTTATTATGATACCAGTAACTACTTTTATACTTGATCTTTGCCTGCGAGCAGCCGACAAAGAAAATAACAGATATCTACACACAGGCAATGCTAAATTGGAAAATAAAAGTATTATTAGCATGATAATAAAGGGGAAATCGATAAGCAGTAGTTATAGCCGGATATAACGTTATCGTGCAAATAACGTCTCGTTTGCGCGTGGAATAAAGGAGACAGTAGACGTTTCCCCGCAGGCTAAGTGAACTCTGCCCTGATCGTGAAATTTAGAATTTGTATGAGTTTTGACACGAAACACTGAAAATTGAAGATTGTGGTGGTTGCTGTCGACATCCTGTTCAAGCGATGGACTCATTTATTTCAATTCTGATTTTTTGCGTTAATGGCTTTTCTACACTAGCGCATAATTTAGCACAAGCATCGGTAACATATGCGGACGGGTTACATGCAGACACTTTATTTAAGTTCGTTGCAGTATAGCACATACATGCTAATTTCTCCGAAGGCTTTCTGAACTATAACTACAATAAAGTAATATGTTGATAATTCTAAAGACTATCTAACTAAGATACACAAATGCACAAGTATTTAACTAGTAAAAAATACAACAAGAGATGCTAAAAGACAGACTACTAAGTGAAGCTTGAAATTGTTAAAAAATGGAAGTGGATCTGCTCCTTTCTGGTAAATCGTTCCAGTTTTTGGGCACAACGTATCTAAAAGGATGCAATTCATATGATGTGGTGTTGACCCTGGGTATGTTTCACTTATTTGTTCCACTAAGTCCTGAGTTGACTGATTTTGCGTAAAGATTCCAATAACTAGCACCTCTTGTTAGAAAAATGTTCTAACAAAGGCGCTGTTTAATAGCGCGCCCATTACGGCGCCTGCGCATTATAATTAAATATATTGAATTCAAAGTGACACTTTAAAGCACATGCAATTTCTTGAACTATGGCAAAATTAAGCTGACGTTTTCTCTATTCCTAAGAGGTAGTTTTAAGACAATATTAACGAGTAGTTTAAGAAAATAAGTCTTTAGCCGTTGGTGCTTTTTAGTCTTTGCTGACGTAGTTTCCTTTCACCAGATTCCCCTCTAGGGTATCACAGCACGCTCCCCGCCTGGACGCGGTCTACAGAGCTCTTTGATTTCCGACTCTTTGTCTATATTGGCCAACCCTTTGCGAAAAGCGTCGGCGTTCTGTTGGAATACCAGAAGAGATTTCAAATCACAAACCATAAGGTGGAAAGCCAATGTTTTCAAAAACTCTTCGACTTTCCTTCGATCAACATCTCTATTCCTAAGAGGTAATTTTAAGACAATATTACCGTTCAGTTTAATGAAGAAAATAAGTCTTTAGCCGCTGGGCTTTTTAGACTTTGTTGACGTAGTTCCCTTTCACCAGATTTCCCTCCAGGGCATCATAACACGCTCTCCGCCAGAACGCGGTCTAAAGAGCCTTTTGATTTCCGACTCTTTGTCTATTTTGGCCAACCCTTCGCGAAAAGCGTCGGCGTTCTGTAAGAATACCACAAGAGATTTCAAATCACAAACCATAGAGAGCTATTTTTTCAAAAACGGTACCACTTTCCTTCGAACAACATCCAAAGTGATTAACCTGGACATGCATGAAGTTAATGAAAATCCATGCAAAGACCAAAGACGTTCAGTCGCCAGTTAATTTGTTTGTATTAACATAGCCACAATTTTCGTTCGTCCTGATGTGGTTAAGCTCTTATCTTAGCATGCGGATGTGGAAGAATGTAATATAAGCTTACCTTCGCCAATGCCCTTTGTAAGTGTTTATTTATTTGCTAATTTAAGAGTTTTCACTTCTCATGACGCTACCTTATAATATGTTTTGGTCTGGTGGTTAGCTTCGTCATCATGACGTTAGTAAGAGGAAATAAACACCGTTGTCGTGGTGTTTGAGGTTTACAAGCAAGGATTAATTAAATCATAAACTGGCTAATCTCGCCTTGATACAGAAGGAAACTGGGCCAGCAAGTTTAATTAAGACATCTTTCCCAAGGGGGGGGGGGGGGGGACTCCCATATATAAATGACGGGGGTTAAAAATGCGGTCTTGATACCTCTTAGGCCCTATTTATACGTCGCAACAATCGTCGAATTTAATTCAAGGACCTGCTATTAATTTTTTTTTGCAGATTATGTTTGCTTATACTTTACAACACTTCTGCTGTTACTTTACCCTAAAACAGTACAATAAAGGCTACATACACTCCTTACAATACAACAGAGCTATTAACACTACTTACAATACAAGACAGCTTCTTCACCCTACTTACTATAAAGAATCGATTTTGAACAATTTTACGTACGTAACAACAATACAGGTATTATCTAAATCGCATATCCTTAATTTATCTATAGTAGCAATTAATCTAGAGATATAACACACTTTTCTAATACCTTTTAAAAGCATTAACAGGACAGAAAAGAAAATTAATTAAATTCGACGATTGCGAGACGTATAAATCGAATGACATTCGTCCGATGAATTGAATACGTCTAAGACATTGTATCCGTCTTGCTAGGACGGATATAATTGCGATAGCGCGTCTTCAATTCAGACGTCGCGCAACAGACGCATCGAATTAAATGCATACATTATTATAATGAGCCCGTGCCTTTTGTAAGCCCGTGGTTCGTTTCGTTCATGTCGCATGCGCAAACAGTGCCTTCGTACTCACTTTTCCCGCGCCTTTCCCAATTCGTATGTTTTCTTCGTGCGAGTTATGTCTTCGTGTAGGAAAAACTTGCCTTCCACCTGCACAATTTGTAAAAGGCATACAAAGTATTCCTGCATAACTTGTGGGAAAAGTGTTTGTGTCAGAGTTGAATGTTCTATTGCTGAGGAGAACGAAGATACATTGGGGTGGGAAGCAAACAAAAGCGTAGGTTATTGCCTGTCGTGGGCTGGAACTGCTGTAGGTGCTGAGCAAAACGAATTCTTTAGCGAAAACCGTCACCCTTCCGATGACATTGAACCAGCTGCTCTGGAAAATGAATCTTTGGACGAAGAGCGTTCCGATAACATCGAAGCAGCTTGTGAGCTGGCTTGTGAAACCGATTCAGGCGAGAATGAAAGGTTTCAAAGCACTGAAGAAGGGGCAAAAAAGGCAAAACGAGGGGAAAAAGCCAGTTGGGATGAAGATCAAATCACGGATATGATAGATATCATAGTCATTGACGAGGATTGAAACAACAGACAAATCAATAAACACATTCCAGCAAGAAACCTTTTCTTCAATACAACCAGTGTCAAGATTCGACGTCGCAACTCTCTCCTCCGCTGTCTTTCTCTGGACATTTTCTCCGGCAGTAAAGCTTTGGTAAACCTGGCCATTTTGTTTTGGTTTTCCCGCCCTGGTGCCCTGGTTTAATCTGCGCGTTTCACGCGTTTTTTATATTCGCCGCTGGTCAGATAAATGCGGAAGGCTCAGGCAGAATATTAAATTCGTCTTATTAATTTCGAAGTCTAAATCACCCGTCGACTAATCGTCGACTGATCGACGAATTTAATTTGAATTCAATTCGTCTGAATTAAATTCAACGTATAAACTAGGCCATAGGGTGTTTAGCCTCAAAATGTCGACAGCGGGAGTTTTCACGGTACCTTATAACGTATTGAGCCAAAAAAAATATGACAGGAGATATTTGACCAGCAACTTTATGAGTAGAAGGTATGCAAAGCAATCGTCTTTATCGCTGTTAAAAATTATGAAAGTGTCAGTTTATGTGTTGTTTAGAATTGTTATCTCTTAGGGGTGAAAAAAATTTCAAGCCGAGCCCACAGAACAGGATCACGGTACCTCTTAGGGGTTATTTTCAAAATTTCCGACCAGCACCCCCGTCCTTTTATGTGGGTGTCCCCCCGGGTCATCTTTTATAACAAGTTACTGCAGTGATACAGCAACTAACAACAGTTACTGCCACTTGTAGCAAATGTTTGACAGTGCTTTCGGCTAAACCCTAAAGAACAGTTTTAAACTGATGAAAGCATTCGTTAATCGAGATTGGAGAAAGATCCTAACTTAGTGACAAGCTAGCCATGTTGAAACTTACACAGTGAAGTAAGCCCAGTCTAAGTGCAGCAAAATACATAAAACATAACAAACCATGTTTTACAGCACTTCCAAACGCCGAGATGAGAATTGAAATACGACCTTCGAGGTGCATTTTTGGAAATGCGATAAAACACGTTTCGAGTATACTTGATATATCTTCTCAATCGAAACTAAAACCAAGGAGTAACATAAGGAGAAGATGGAGAAATAAAATCGTAGACGTCTAAGCTAATTAACATCAGATATCCAAACACCGTCACAGATGTGATTTCTTTTGTTTCAACTTGATCAATTATATATTAGTAACCACTCAGCTATGTTCCACTGGATGAAAATCCGCGAGCCCGATTGGTTCTCTTATCGTGTCATTTTGTTTATACAGTCCCCAGAAGATTGAACATTGTTTAAGTAAAATTCTGCAAAGTTAAGTTATTATATTTAGTGAGGATGTTACTAGTAATAGTAGCTAAAAAATGAAGTATTATGGCTAGCTTTCTCATGTAAATTGTACCTCTTTAACAAACTTAGCATGCAGGCCATATTCGTAACCGTAATGAACTGGTAATAGCTGGCAACGTAAGCTCGTTAACAAGGGATGAATCTCATTTGCGTTTTAAAAGCTCCCCGCATTAGCCTCGGTTGCAAGCTAGTTCCAGTCCAATACCGAGAGTACGAATATGGTCAATTGAAACCTTCTTTCATGTCTCCAAGAGAGTGTCCAATTTTTGAACTTTATCTTCTCCTCTACAACTCACTTGCAGCGTTGTTAGCGTTACAACGTCAACCTCACGATGAGGAACCTCGTGCTTGTGGTTTAGATCTGTGTTGTCGGATTCTTCCATGAACCTGACTTGACCTTGCAGCAATTTTTCGTTTCCTTCTTCAACTCCCTCCATGATTCTCTGTCCGGCATAAGCGATGAGGCCAAAAAAGAGAACTCCGAACACTATGATACCCACGGACAGTCCAATCAATACTTTGGTGAGAGGAACTATTGCGTACGCGCTGATAAGGGCCACGGTGTCCGAAATGTAAACAAAACTCGCCAGAATTTGGCGATGAAAATGGCTACCGATGACAGATCCAAGTGGAGCACCCAGCACAACAATGGGGACGCAAACTGCAAGGTAGTAATAAGCCTCAGCGCTGATTGCCTGTTGCATGACTTGACGCCAGTAAAAACCAACAACGGTGTTTCCTGCCATTAAGACGACAGAGGTGGGCGTGGCAGTCTTCTCTGTGATGCGGAAGAGAAGAGTGAGGATACTGAAGCTGCAGATGTCCACGCCACTTCCGGCGATAGCAGAGAAGATTCCGCCTATGAACCCGGTCAGTAAAAGGACGATCATCTTCCAGAGCTTGAAGTCTGGGATGACTTTGAATGTTTTACGCTTGTGGTAACGGTTTAACAGGAAAAGGGCAAAGGCGAAGGAAAACCACACACAGACAAATCCAATTTTCTTCTGGGGTGGTGTGAGGTAAGGATCAATAAACTCCAAACCGATCACCATTCCAACGATTCCCCCAAGCGTACAGAATATTATGGAATGCCATTCAAGCTGCACGCGCATCCAGAAGACGGTGAAAGCCGCTGCCGTCATACCGCAGGACTGAATCATCAGTGAGAAGTCACGTGCTATTGCTGGTGCTATGCCAAAAGCGAGGGTCATGATGGGAAATGCTACTGTGCTTCCACCTTCACTGGTCATTCCTAGAAAGAGAGAGGTCATTTATTTACTTCAAACATCATATCGGTTTCATTTAAGAACGACAGGTAAAGATTAAGTCTGCATACGAGCCAAGTGACCCATCAGGCCGGAGCTTATCGCGGTTTCTGTAGCGTGGAGCTACTAAAAGTATATCTACTCTCCCCCTGGATGGGATGTTAGTCCATCGCAGGGTTACCCCCAGCATTAAATTCGCCGGTACCTATTTATACACCTGGGTGGAGAGAGGCACTGTGAGAGTAAAGTGTCTTGACCAAGAACACAACTCAGTATCCCCGGCAAAGGCTCAAACCCGGAACGCTCGAATGGTAACGGGAATATCAATTCCTTGGAGAGAAATCGCTGACAAACTCATCGGCTTCATGCAAAAATAATTTACTAATGTCTCTTGCGTTCTAACTTGGTGCGTGCGTGCGTGCGTGCGTGTGCGTTTTTGGGTGCATGCGTGTTGTCACCTGAGTTTGATAACTTTATTTAACCAAGGTAGCCATTAGTATGAGATGCTTCTCCCGGCAGAGATTTTACACTCTCATAGCCCACGGAAATGACGTCATAAACTATCTAAAACATTACAGGGAAGGCACTCGTTTTACCTGTTGGTTTTCTTTAGTTTTGAACATTATGTAATACCATTTTTATGATCCATATATCGTTAAGACCAGGAAATTATATAATGTTTTACGATCGTAAAATTATTCCCCTTTTACCTGCAATCATGGAACCAAAGATCATTGTTATGGACATGAAAAATCTGTCAGGAAACAGTCTCCAAAAGTTGTACTTGACTGCGCAGCTCCACCAAATCACTTGGAAGAACGTAAAAGGAATGGCCACGCCCACCAGACGTCGGTGTTTCACGATTAGCTTTTCGTACCATGGAGCATCGGCGCAAAGCGCTTCAAGGGCCTGGCTTTGAGTGGCTGTCAAAGCTTGTCCTTAAAAGTTAAAGCATAATTATGCCAATTTAATTCCAATTCATTTGCTAAAACCGAAAACAAGAGTTGGGTTGGCTGAGTGTAAGGAATGCAAAGACTCGTAAATTTACCTTCTAGTAAGTATTTCTTAATCCACTCCATCGAAGTTTTGCTTTTTTTAGCGCTTGCTTTCATCTCAGGATAGATCTGGAAAAATAGAAACAACGTAAAAACACACAAAATAATTTGTTAACATTTCGAGTCACGCAATCTACAGAAGGACAAAAACATTTGATAAGAAAGTTAAGAGTGCTGTTTATTAAAATTCCATGCCCTACTCTAAGAGACTGAATCAACAAAGAAGTAGATGTTATGACTTCAGAGCGGTTTTCAATTGCTTGTCGTAAAACCAAAGTAATCACTCTAGCCAATCCCAAAGGACATAGACAAAACAGTGAACCAATCAAACTTGGAGGTAATTACATATAACTGACGCGAAGCGCGGGAAAACGCGTGCGAGCGAGTCACAATTAGTTTTGTTTTACTTCTGATTGGATGAAAAAGTGGCACGACATCTTTAAACCAATCATGTAGCGCAGAAAGTGAAAAACCGATTAATTTTCAACAATCAAATGAAAACCGCTCTAAATAATGTAAATAACTCACTTTTTCCTGGAGTGTTTGGTTTTCAATGGCAACAGAGCTTTGTGTAGCTTGACCAGGTGTTGGAGAATGCTGTGAGGGTCCTTGGGCGTATTTTCCGATTCGTGAGTTTTCTACCCTCACCGTGTTGTCTTTAGGTTTCATCTCTTTGCTTCTCTATCGACGCTGTAGAAGTTACCTGAAAATTTCACCATCATTCATTTGTTTTCTAATTTACCATTAGTGTAGAAATCCACCGAAAAATGTAAAAAGCCTTTTGAGTTTATCAAGTTTGCCAATTTTGATAAATTGATATCTAAACGTAATCTTTTATGTACGTACGCTTTTGTGGAAATAGAGGCTCCCTTACGGGTTTTCGAAATACGGGATATTTAGGTAAATATTTAGCGGGGTACAGAATATTTAGGGTAAAAAGGGACATTTCGACCAGATAAAACGGGATACCGAGTAGAGAAATTCGTTAACCTTTGCAACCGGAATTAACGGTTACGGGGTATTTAGGCCGAAAGTTAACGGGATGCGGGACACTCAGACCGCCCCCTCACCCTAATGAGGCCTCGATACAGAATGCTGTTTCGAAAGTTCCTTCATCCAGTACACAAATCCTTAAAACATTTCATCTCACATTTAAACATCAATGGGTCAAAAATTGGTGTTTTTACAAATGCAGGCAAAATTGGGCATGAACGTTTTTATATATGGCATAGTCGTTAACTCTCTCCAAAATAAGAAACCTCGTAAAAGCCGGGCTATCTCGGTTTACGCATTATTCTCTTGTGGACAGCATAGACTGGTACATGAGTAGCCAGTGAAGTCATGTCAAGACATTGACGCATGCTCAATATCAGTCTGGTACCCAGGCGTCCCGCTTAAATTTATATTTCAGCACAGGTGGACAGGCCTAAGTCGAATGAAAGGCAAACTTGCGAACCGTTGGTAGGATTAAGCTAATTTGCGTTGGCAATTCAATGGACCAAAACCAAAGCTTACAAAGAATTAAAACAATCAAACACAGCAGTGTATCCGTTAAATCCAAGAAAGACAAGAGCGTGATGAACTAAATGCGCTGAAATCATCATGAAATACATGAAATATTTCGCTGCCAGACAAATAAAATAGGACGTTCAGAAGGACGGCTTGTAAAATCAAAACGAAAACTGAAACTGTAAATCGATTCCTCAAAAGACAATGCAACGAACTACAATTCAAGTACATGGTAAGGTGTTCCTTTAAAAGGATAGATATACAGTTTTGCTTTCAAGTTACATTCGATTATGAAGGCATAAAGGACCCATAAAACTACGAAATGACACGATTTATATATTTTTTTTTGGCGCAGAATTAGCAATACAGGATCACACATCAGTAAAGATCAAGAAAGAACCGAAACCTCCCTTTCAAATAGAAAAGCACCAAATGCAAATTTATGATTATTGTTAAAACAAAGTTACTGAAAACTGACATTATATAGGACGAAGCTTTTTAAATATCTCGGTTAATGCTAACCGAAAGTGAACTAAATTACTATGATGTCCTAAGCTGGTATTTGTGTTATGGTGAAATTTGATCATGAAATTAAATGAATGAGTGTTGTTAAATCTGAGGAAGGTAACCTTGCTCACCTTTGCTATTGCCCCTTTAAACTTATCTCATTTCATTGATAATGTAACAGTTTATAGGCTATTATAATATTGTCGTTTTCAAGTCAGCGCAAGTAAAAACCATTGTACCCTTTTGTGCGTGGAATCCGGCCTGCTTCTCTCAATAATTACTTTAGTAATAAAGTTGCCAGTTCTGTCTAGCATTACTAGACCACTTGCTAGACACATCCTGTAATTTGTGTTTGTAATAGCAAATGGCCGTAATAGCTCTAGCGACTATAGCCTTTTGTCAATTGTTTGTAATAAAAATGCAAGTGTTGCCTGCATTGCAAACGCACGGCCTTAGGTCTTCAGGTTTGTCCCTCAAAATTCAAAATGGCTTACTACCAGCGTTAAATGAAAACAAAGTAATCATCGTCTCCTCTTTAATTTTGTCTGACTGCTTTTTTTTTTCTTTGCAATGTTTCAAGCTCACGACAGGTAACTTTGGTGTACTTAGAAATTGTTCAGTTGTCACGGTTATCTTTACTCGCTGTATTACTGCGCCTTTCGAAAACATGCGGACTCTAAAATTCAAAGCTCAACCGACAAATGCGTTTTTCGCTACCGTCAATCAAATGTTCGGCGGCTCCTCCCGGCTTCCGACTATTGCCGAGCGCGCGGTAATCAAATCAAATCGTTGGGCACAGTTCAGACAACATAATCAGGAGCCGCCGAACATTTGATTGACGGTAACGAAAAACGCATTTGTCGGTTGAGCTTTGAATTTTAGAGTCCGCATGTTATTGAAAGGCGCAGTAATCGCTGTAAATTACTTTTGCGCATGTGAAGAAAAGAGAAAGTAAACAAAGTCCGCGTGAGATTAGAAAGTATATTTTCTCAACAAAACTTACTTTCTAAGGTAACAAATATAACTTCTGCTGTTACATGTGCAAAGTCCAAGAGATCGACTAGTAGAGGATCTTGAAGTCCAGATTAACTTACAGAAAATTGAAATTAGTCCATGGGCCAGACCCTCTCAGATGTACCACTTAGAGGGACTAGCTGAGAGTGTGACAAATTTGAAGCTAAGTTGGGGGTGATTACAAGATGTTATGATAGCAACCCCTAAAGAGTAGCTTTCTTGTATATTTTATTAGCTGAAATATCACCAAAATTCGCTTCTGCATGAAAACGAGGCTTGTTTTCAAAAGTCATATTAAAAATATTAAGCTGGGTCAAAAATAGTCTTCACACATATAAATACAACAAGAAAGAACACAAATCATTTTTTAAGAACCAAATTTCAATTTACCTCTTTAAAAGCGATGATATAGTAAGTTATGGATTACTTCAAATGTTGCAATGCATTATGGGGAAATTCAAGATGGCGACCTTCATGGCAGGTAAGTACGTTTGACTTATTCACTGATTTCGATAATCTTTAAGTAGAGACCTGATTAGAATCAACAATATATACAAAATATTAGCTGTATAACTAAATAATAAGCCTTTTTATGACGATATAGTGATATTTTGAACCTCAAATAATATAAAAACTTACAGTCCTCCGAGATCTACATGGACTCAACAGCCCAGCACTGTGTTGCCTTAATCATTAATTTTCATCCTTTGTAAGCCGGTATGTGTTTAAAACTCAATAAAAGCTATAACAAGTAGCTACATAACTAAACAATCAGCATTTTGATGATTGTCTTGTGATAATTTGAACCACAAATTACGTAAAATATTACTGTCGCTCAGTCTTTGTATATATCACCACAGTTTGATGCACCGTGTTAATGAATTCTGAATCCAACTACATTTCAAACATTTTAAAGCGTGTAACGATTTTTTCTAGAAAAAAATAATAATATTAAATTGACTGTCCTTACTTTACCTCTTTTTGAACATTTAAGGAGCAAAACAAAGAACTCTAGAAATTAGCAATGCAGAAGATAACAAGCGACAACGAAAACGAAACGAGTGCTTAATTCACTGAAGTGACGAAAATGGAGAGTTGTCTTCTTTAAAAGACCTTGAGTCATGAAAATCACTACTGAATGCTGCGGTTATTCGTAACCATGAAGAGGTTCTCGATATCGCGAAAACGTTAAAGGAAGGAGAGGTGTCCCAGATCTCCTATCATCGAAAATGTCGCAGTATCTTTACGATGAAAAGGGATTTACAAAAGTTGTCTCACTCTGGTATCAAATTTGAAGAACAAGGTGGCACAAGTAGCCGCAGATCTTCAGTCCGACAAACCGTGACCACACAAAGTAGAGTCTATGAGCGAATTTGTGTATTTTGCGAGAAGACCAAATACCTCAGGGGAACCAAAACTAGAGAGGCACTGGTCCAATGTATCGACTTGTGTGCTGATGACACGATCAGGAGAGCAGCTGTGGGTAAAAACGATCCACGAATACTGGCTATTGTCACTAGAGAGCTTGTCGCGGCAGAAGCGTGCTATCACAAGTCTTGTTATCGTGACTACACCCGAAACATTCAGGAAGCTGTTAGCAGTGATACAAAAGAGGAAGATATGTGTTTTCAATATACTAATGCAGAATCACAAGCCTATGAAATGCTGTTTACCTACATCAAAACAGATTTGCTACAAAACCCAAGGGTTTTTAGAATGGCTGAGCTGTATACCTTATTTACATCCTTTTTTAAATCTCAAGGAGACATGGATATCGAAGAATCTACGAGAACCCATTTCAGAAGGAAACTTGAAGGGGAGTTTAGAGGCACACTGGATTTTGAAGATCTTTCTGGCAACAACCGAGTTTTTGTTATTCCGCATGGTCTTTCTCGACTGGATTTAGCCAAACTTGTTATGGAGAAGTCTGAAACCACTAGTCCTTTAAATAGTACCAAGGAAATATCGAAGACCGCCCTCCATCTCAGAAAAGCTATCCAGGAACAAGAAATAAAGGCATCAGGCCACCCCAACCTTCTAGATGACCTCAAAGAGTTTTTGTTCACTATGCTAACTGGAAGCACTGGATTTCCGGGTTTGCAATCTTGTTCTCAAAAAGTTCAACGCCTCATAACCTCGCTTGGACAGGACTTGGTATTTGGTGTGAGTGGTGGACGACAGAAGCCCCCGAAGCACGTCCTGCTTCCTTACGCTCTAAAATCTCTTAATAATAACGTTGAACTAATTCAAATTTTAAATCGCTGTAGCCACGGGATTGTGTACTCCCAACTTGAAGAGATTAATACTGCACCTTGCCTTAAAAAGTTGGCAGCAACTTCATGCAACGAAGTTCCCCTCCCCCACAACATCCGTCCATTCATCAGTACCACTCTAGCCTGGGATAATATCGATCGTCTCGAGGAGACCTTGTCTGGTGAAGGCACTTCCCACCGAATCAATGGAATTGCAGTTCAAGCTAATCATTTTGGTCCCCAACCTCCATCAGCTTCAGAACCAATCATTGTGAAATCGAAGAGGAGAAGTATCTAGTCTGTGGATGATGAAACTGTACCTATCTATAATGCCGGCGAGCGCTGTGGGCCCCATACTAGAGGATATGTGGAGGTCAAGTTAAATCAAATCATGGAATGTGCATGGAGAAAGAACTTGCTATGGGTTTTAGTACGCATTAATGCAAGTCAGAAGCAATCTGTTCCTGGCTGGACTGGTTTCAATATTTTGGTGCGTAATAACCAAGAAGTTGCCAAGGATAACGTGGGCTATCTTCCAACAATCAATGCCCCAGCGACGAACATGTCAGCTGTGTACCAAGTCCTCATCAATTCCCTACAGATTAAGGAAACTTTAAGCCTCCAAAGCATAGTTGTTGTGTTTGATCAGGCACTGTATGCTAAAGCTACTGAGATAAAGTGGAAACACAGGGCACATTTTAATGACCTTGTGTTGAGAATGGGTGTGTTCCATACCATTTGCACTTTCTTGTCAGTGATCGGAAAACCTTTCCAAGAAGCTGGTTTACGAGACGTAATAGTCGAGTCTGGAGTAATTGCTGAAGGATCTGTGGTTGGTGTTCTAGAAGGCCGTACATATAATCGCGCCGTACGATTTTACAAGCTCATGTATGAAGCTCTTAACAGGCTAGCATGGATGGGATTTAACTCTTGGATTGAGGAACATCATAAAGAGAAGAAGCCTTTTGTTGATGCGTTTTTAAAAAGGACTGAAAGCGCTCTGTGATAACACATGTGAACAAGAATTCAAAGACACAGTGGAGAGTCCCTCATTTGAAGAAGTATCGCAACTGTTCTGCTTGTACACGAGCTATCTCCAACATGATAATGGGAAGCTATCGAAGTTCTGGATGTCTTATGTTGACATAAGGTGGAAATATTACTTAGTCTGTTAAGAGGATCTCGGGAGGGAGATTGGGATCTTCACCTTTCATATATCAGTGAAATTGTCCCGTGGTGTTTCGCATATGATAACCTTAACTACGCCATGTACCTTTCAGCATATCTGCATGAAATGTCACATCTACCAGCAGAGCATCCGGACACCCTGGAATACTTGCGATCCGGAGGATTTTCTGTTCAGATTGGCGAAAACAACCCTTTTGGGAGAATACCTGTTGATCAGACGTGCGAGGAGACTGTCAACAAAGACACTCAAACGTCAGGAGGAACTAAAGGTTTCAGTCTAAGGCCTAATGCAGAAAGCAAATTCTACCTGGTCGCTGAATACCGGAGCACCTTCCTGAGGCAACTCAAAGATATATTGCACATCAGTAGTTCTTGTTCCCAACACAAAGATCTACAACCAACAAGAATACAAAGAGATCAAGCTGATGTTCAATTCATAGTGTCAATTCTTCAAAACACTTGGCTCAACACATTCATCCCTGACCTTCAAGACCTCGTCTGTCTTTCCACAGGAAGAGTTGCCACTCCTGATGTAGAGCACGACTTGCTACAAGCTAAAGATAAAGGAGAGGAAGCCTACAAAGCATTCCGAGAGCAACGACTTCAGTCTAATCCACCCAAAGTCAAGTTTCATGATTCAATCACGAAAGCTAAGGTGAAGACTTTTACTCACTTGCACAAGAAGGTATCAGTCAAAGCTGGTAAGAACCAAGAAGTGATCATCAAGGCCGACAGAAGACTGTTTGCTCAAATGATTGTCATCGCAGAGAGCAGAGACTTACAGATGAGAGAAGTGTTATCCCACCCTCTCGGACCACTCCCTTGGTCATTAGCTACTGCAGATGGCTTGATGCGTAAGACGAACAAAGTGTCCTTGGCTAAAGAACTGCATAAAAATGTCGAAGCAGCAGATGCCATTCCCCAACCCTCAGCATGTGTAATAGATGGGATGGCTCTTGTCCAGTGTTTGAAAGGTGATAAGAAGACATTTGCGGCAGTTGCTGAAACTCTTCTTTGCAGAGTTCTAAACGAAGGTGGAACAAGTGACAGGATTGATGTCGTCTTCGATGATTACAGAGAGGAATCCATAAAGTACGCCGAAAGAGAGAACAGGGGTGACGGTTTAGGAAGCGAATACCGTAATATTCAAGCCGAACACAAGGTTGAACAGTGGAGAAGACTCCTGTGTAGCTCAAAGAACAAACAAGCTTTCACAGTGTTTGTAACCAGCGAGTGGAAGAAAGAAAAGTACACATAGAAGCTATCAGGAAAGACTCTGGTTGTCACGTGTGGCGAAACATGTTATCAATTATTGTCTGGAATAATACAACCTATCAGTGAGCTCGAATCAACCCAAGAGGAGGCTGACACCCGAATCCTCTTACATGCAGCCCATGCAGCTAAATCGAGGTTTACTTCAGTCGTCATAGTATCAGAAGACACTGATGTGTTGGTACTTCTTTTGGCCTTCAAGAGCTTTATTCCTTCTTCAGTATTCATTAAAAGTGGTTCACAGACCAGAGTCAAGTACATCGATATCTCAAGAGTAGTTGAGAGGGTTGGAGTAAGTGTATGCAGATCACTGCCGGGCTTTCATGCATTCACAGGGTGCGACACTGTTAGTGCTTTTGCCGGACGGGGAAAGGTTGAAGATTATCGAATTGTAAAGCAAAATGCTGAATCTCAAGAGATGTTCCAGCATTTCGGTATGTTCTGGAATATGTCTGATCACCTGTATCATAGTCTTCAGAAATTTACATGTGCCATGTACTGCAGCAACCCTGGGTAAAGCGACATCAATGAGTTACGATATCGACTGTTCTGTTTGAAGAGAGGAGACGTTGATTCCAACCAGCTGCCACCCTGCAATGATACGCTGCACAAACACTCGCTACGAGCAAACTACCAGGCTGCTGTCTGGAGACGAAGTTTACAAAGATGCCCAGCAGTCCCATCACCAGTGGGATTTGGCTGGTGTAGTGCGGAAGACAAGCTAGTCGTAGACTGGATGGGTGGTCAGCCAGCTCCGCAAGCTGTTCTAGAACTACTATCTTGCCAGTGCAGTAGGTCCTGCAAACTTCCATCGTGCTCCTGTATTGTCAATGGGCTGAAATGTACTGATATGTGCCGGCTTCAAGATTGCACAAACAGGCCAGATGACGACGACGATGTTTTATCCGTTGACGACAATGACGATGAAGAAAGCGAAAGGTAAGAACCTCATAACCATAGGAAAAATATGAAATAACTTTCCTTATACATACTCTTACATTCGTAAGGTTTAGTTTCGAACGATGTACTCTTTTTAATGTATCGAGTAACTGTTTGTGGTTGTCATGGCAACCGCTAAATGCTTTAAAATAACTTAGCTGTTATTTTTGTCTGAAATTAAACACGAGTCTTTGTTTACATTGAAGTGAAAATGATGCTTGACTGACGCGAAAAGGACAGGTCTCCAATGTGTTTGGTATTGGTATGGCTTCAGAATGGATGATATCAGGACAAAGAAGACTCGTTAAGGGAGCTCTTTAAAACTCATTAGCTGAATAGTTAATCCAAGCCAGTGCTAGAGTGATCTACACATGATTGAACTTTTTGACAACGTATATTGCAGCTGTTATTTTTTAAAATTAGGAAGTGAAAAGCCTTATTTTCAGTGACTTTTATTTCAGTTGTGGACTCATTGACCATTTCCGCCTCCATGGCAACGAGACAACCTTAAAAAAATTTCATTCTTTTGCAATTGAATCAATGTCTTATTCTGCTAGGCCTAAAATGTATAAAATGTTGTTTGAAGAGAATTGTACAATGGACATCGCTCAGAGTCTGAAGCTGTTAACCGAATCCATGGTCATTAGGCAGTTTAGATGACGTCATTTTATCACATGTCTAGAGCAAGAAAGGTACTGATAGAAGCTTGCTATCATACCTTAAAATAGACTTCAGTTATTGCAGATTGAGAAAATACGTGATAGCACTGGTCCCTCCACATGGTACAAAAAAACCACTTTTGGGGGTCTTGGCCCATGGACTAAATTACTAATACAAAAGTCTTCCTGACAAAGCCGTTGTTTCGCCAGTATTACATAACTATGACAGTTTATAATTTTTAATTTTGCAAAGTGTTCGCTTCTTAGCAATTAAAGTTTTAGCTTCGTAGCGAATACATTATGGGTCAAAAGAGAAAGGTATAATTGCAATGCAATTTATTAAGAATAACATCGGTTTATTTTCGCGAGTAAAACGTACCCGTTATTACAGCTAGCCTCATATTTGTCATCTATAATTTTGCAAAGTTTTCGCTTTGTACCAGTTTAAGTGTTTGCCTCGTGGTGAATACATTATGGATCAAACGAGAAAGGTATAATTGCATTTCAATTTACGACGAGAAGTTTCTTTTGTCATAATATCCACTTGTGTGCATTCGTTAGTTGTGTGTCAGCGTCACAAGAAGTGTCTTAATTACACAAGTCATCCGCGAAACCTACCGTGATTTTGTTTCTAGCAGTTTGTCTTTTAAAAACTCGACAGAAATTGTATGCAACCATACCCACAATCCATTTTGCTCAATAACAAACTGAGCTTTCTAGATTGCATAATAACATCTCTCGAGCGAGTGATATTAGTGAAGATCATTCACATAGAAATAATACCTTTACCTTGAATTTCTCGCTCTCTTGATTTCAATGCAACCCTGCGCCGATCAGCTGTGTTTAGCTTTTGTACTGATCTCGAAATGGAATCAGACTTTGTTCCATCTTAACATGCCAAAATTAGAACTGTCTACCTAATGTCATCCGAAACTCATTTCTAACTTTCACATTTAGAAACATTCCTGTTAGAGTGACGAAGAGTTGAGCTATTTCTCTAAATACTTCAACATTTCGAGCTTCAAACAAAGGCGAATATATCTAAACAGCCTGAACGGTTTTTGGTCGCTAGATACTGACTTGTCTGATGAAGAATTTAATTTGGATTTTACTAACCTGCTAGCAAAGTGTTTAACGCCAGTGACCCAATTCCGTCGCTGTTCGTTGCAGGATTGAAAGAAGCCGGATATTCTGGCAAGAATTAATTGGAATGCAATATTGAGTTTTAAATGCCAATATATCAACCATTAGCTTAAACTTGTAAATGTTTCCTTACTTAATATATTGTGTACGTTTCAGTCTGCAGTTTTTCTTTCAAGTGATTAGCATCTCATTTGTCATTCTAACATAATGTCAAAAAGACAAGCCAGGAGAATGGAAAAATCACTAAGGGAATATATTGTATTAATGAGCCTATTGTTTACATTCTCGTAATTTGCGTTAGAAGAAATTCACTAATAAGTAATGGGAGTAATTATTTCGAGCGTGAACTTGAGTCTAAATGGGGTAATTATAAATTACTGCTAATGACCTTGACTGGGTTCTAAAACATGTATCGAGATTTTGTTTATAGAAACCCTCCAGTTATTGCATTAATGAACAAGACAGAAGCACTAGCCAGTGTTTTGACAAAACCACCACCACCAACGGCACCAACATTTTAACGTACACCAGACTTAAAATGACGAACTTTGTCAAGAAAACATTGTATAATCTTATATTTCGTCGAAACCTTTTGTTTTTGTTTGGCTGGATCACGTTTTTCACTCAATATTATGATCATTTAAAAATGTCCTGTATCTATCTGTCGCTTGTGTGGAGAGCTATGTTTGTAGTGTTGCATCTGGCGATGCTGTGAGGCTAGCTGCAATATTACAAACAGCCATACAAGACATTTTTGATAGTGCATAGAGGATAATAGAAGAAGAAGGGATATTCCACATACCTTCAAGCAATTTCAATTTCAGAAGGAAAAGGAAACAAACAGCAGTTACAAACATTGCAAATAGACAACGCATGGTCTAAGAAACTTAACTGTATTAACTTGACGTTTCGTATGTTACAACACACATCTTCAGAAATGACGATTATAACTAAAACAAAATATTATAAATTTGAAAATTAAGCGAGGCACTGGTGACAAGTAAAAAGTAATAGCAAAATGATACTTGCGGTAGAAATTAATAAAGAAACAGCTTCTCACAGCCAACGATCAATAGCGTTTCTTTAATTTTACAATGCAGGTTGGACTTTCCAATAGCGAGGATTTCAAAACAGTCCCATATGATGTTGTGACCGGTAGAGCTTTAAATCCTCGGTCTTTCTCTCATACAATCGTCGTTTGGTTTTACCGACGTAGAAGAAATCACAGTCCCAACAACTAGCTTTGTATATTATTTTTAGATCTTTGAGAGTGGCTGAACTTATAATGACGTTTTTGACGATTTCTCGAAGATTTCCGACCACTTTTCGAAGATTTCCGATGATTCTCCAAGAATTGTCCGAAGGCTACACGACCGTTTCCGAACATTTTCCGAAAGATTGCCCAAAAATTTCGAGGAAGATCCGTAGATACATGATATCAGTGAAGTCATCGATATCTTCACTAGTAAGGATTTGGAAAATACACCATTCGAGTCCCGGATGTGATTTCCCATGAATTTTAATTTACGAGTGGTGTATTTTTCAGTGAAACACTCGTGTCTATATATTTAACAATGATTATCACATTTTTGTCTTCATATCTTTACACAGTAAAAGTTACAGTATCTTTCGTGAAGATATCGATAATATCTCGTTTGCTTACGAGTTTGAAATACATTCATGTAAGTTAACTGTGCCAAAAGTTGTCCACCAGTTAAGTCGGGTCTTTCCCAGAAGTCTTCGATAAGTTTCGGAAATCGTCCTAAAAATTCGGAAACGTTCGGAAATTTTTTTGTTTGCCTGTGTTGGTTATCATTGTGCGTGTGTGAGAAAAAAAAAATTTAAGTTCACATCTCACAAACAGAGAATTTTGCAAAGGCCAATTCGCTGCCTGCATTTTCAATTCATGATCATTGAATTAATTTTCATCTTTGTCCCTGTTGGTGCCTGTTAGTTAACATAAAGGAACGTTCTGGAAACACAGGAACTCTGCAAATAAGATCAGTTTCGCAAAACCATTTGTCGTTGACTGTTAAAGAAAACTATGGAGATGATACATATCCCAGCTCCCAGTTTTTTTTTACAAGTGAATTTGACAACGTGCCAAATGTCGCGAAACATCCAGCATGGTCAGTTATTAACCTATTGGGGATCAGCTGTACGTAATGTCAGCTAAATTCATGACATGAATCACACAGAGGGAGACCTACCTCATAAGATAATTGAAAGGTAAAGTTTAGGTTCTGTTGCAAATCCCGTAGAGAGATTAGAGACGTACAATTAAATGGCTCGTTGGTGCGGCATTTCTAGGATATAGAAACTAATTAGATGCTAGTTCATAGCAGGTTGTTCAATATTTTGTTGCGCACCCAAACGCTCGCCCTTAATCTGTACTAAACCTATACTAAAAGATAGCGCTGAAAGAAAAATGTTGCTAGCACTGATTCTGCCTAGCGAGAAAAGGTTGTGAAGATATTTTCTTTAAACGATCAATTATTAACACGAACGAATGTCGTGTATTATATCAACTCTGTTCATTACGTTAGTGGCAAAGCAGAAAATTGAACTCATAAAATATTAAACCTTTAGACCTTTTTAGTTGACATTCACCGACTAAGTTATAGACTTCTATTTTAATCCGCAGTTCTTGGCTTGCTGTCTGTAAGAACCTAAATTAATATTACTTGTAACATAAGCAACTAATTTTTTTTGATTCCAACCAAACTACAACTCATATTCAGTTTGAAAATAAACACAGCGGGGTACTCTGTTGGTGTAATTTTTGTTACCTAGCCTCCAAACAGTGCTACAAATGGTATGCAACATGAACGCCAGGCAGGTAATGTCGTGAAATTCACTTCAATTTTCTTTTACTTTTTCAGAAACTCAGAGTATATTCTTTCTTGATTGCAGTTAAAATTATTTGCAGCATGTCTGTGTTTTGCTTCCAATGTTGTAAGCGTCAAAGGTAACTACACTTGATTCCTTTTCGATTTATTGTTGGATGAGAAAACTATTTAAAAATCCTGTAATCAAGTAGTCTAAAGGGATTCTGTGATTCAGTAAGACGTTAGTTAAAAATCCAGAAGAGAAAATGATATAGCGAGACCGGCAATTGGGTTAACATTCACTTATGAGAGTCTGGATCACTATAGATCATCCACTGAAGATATTGTTATTGCCACGGTCTCTCTTGCTTCGAAAAGCTCTAGTTACACCTTGCATTGGGTGAAATAAGACATACTAAGTCGTATGATTTTAATTGCAACACTGCACGTATTATTATTTCAAATAGCCAAGTTCGTGAAGAAAAATAGAAAAAAGTAGATAAGAGAAAGAAAGAAGGAGAGAAACAACCGCAAATAATACCTTAAGATGGAACCTGGAGAAAACAGGTCAAAAGACTGTAAAAATGGAAGAACTTGTTTGATACACAATCATTCCCTATCGATTTCGAAAACATATCATAAACATAGTATTACTCTTTAATATCTGATGTTACTTCAAAACGTGATCAATTCTTACGTTTTTAATCAGACTGTTTTTGTTTACATTTTTGAAACACTATGCTCCGTAACGTTCATAAACGAACGACATAAAAAGATAACAATGATAGGTGGAAATAAAGATTAAAGATGAAGTTCACTGTTACCCAAGAGAAATAAAGAGCTTTCTAGAACAATTTAAACGTGTACACTTGACGAGAGTTCCCAGTTATTGAACATCTAGTGATGAAGATCACGTAATGAGGGGCTTGATATATCCTCTCAATCGAGACCAAACCTTAGGAGAAAAAAAAGAAATAAAATCGTAAAATTATTTAGGTATGCTAATTGAGGTTACTGAGATATCGAAACACCATCACTATCACGATCATGATTTTCTTTGTTTTAACTTGATGAATCATAAATGAGTTTGAGAAGTTTCTTCTCACCACGATGACACAGTCTTGTTTGTACCTGTACTCCCAAAATTGCGTTTTTTCAGGCAATATGGCCATCTTCTATATTTACTGGTTTACTATGCTTACATTGCCCCATGCTGCTTACTATCGCATCATGCTGTTTCATGACTCTTCCAGCTTTGGGAGTCTTACTTAGATGTGCAAGGCTTTAATTTCATTAAGTACACGAATTTAATTTATTTGCTGGGAAGGGTGACTTTAGATCAGACCCTCTAATACTGGACAGGCCACATCGTTGGTCGGTGTTAAATTAAATCATTTATTTCTGAGAGCCCTGTCACTAGAATCATATGTTCTTGGATCGAATTGCACAGGAGTGAACACCGTGGTAGTAAGATGAATTCCGCAGGCTTTTCTATCTCTAATTCGTTCCACCGTTTACAGGCAATCCTTGTGAAATTGACGATTACAAGGATCTGAACAATGGTGACCGCTCTGAGACTTACCAAGACGCAACAGACAAGTGCGACGGCGAAGACCTTAAGGATGAATGGCATTATTGGTACAAAGTGTCCGGAAACGCAGGAAATGCTCTCGCTTCCAAGAACAAACCTTCCCAAGGCAGCTGTGGCACAATGGTCCGTTTGTACCTCAAGGATGACCATCCATTCTTGGGTGACGGCGAGGTGACTCTAAGAGTGTGCGCAGCTGAAGGAAATGCAGCATGTAAATACAACATGAATATACAGGTTATAAACTGCGGTGCCTTTTACTTGTACAAGCTCCATAACTTTGGGCAATGTTCGGGCAATCCATGGCGTTACTGCACCAATGGTGAAGGTGAGCGAGAGAGCAGTTAGGGTAAAGTCTACATACGAGCCAAGTGGCCCATCAGGCTGGAGTTTATCCCGGTTTCTGTAGCATGAAGCGACTAGGAGTATTTCTATGCTCCCCTGGATGGCATGCAAGTTCATTGCAGGGTTACCCCAGCATTAAATTCGCTGTTGCCCATTTATACACCTGGGTGGAGAGAGGCACTATGAGAGTAAAGTGTCTTACCCAAGAACACAACACAATGTCCCCGGCGAGGCCTTAAACCAGGACCGCTCGATCTGAAGGCGAGGGCACTAACCACGAGGCAACCGCGCCTCCACAGGAGAACAGTTACATACACTTATTCATTCTTAAGGTAGTTTTGTTCGAACCTTGTTAAGATTGAAATAAACGATTGATTGACGACTTTACTGTCTTCTGTTGCTTTTCCAGAGAGCGTTACTTGTGAAGGTGTTAACTGCCCGCATGGTGAACAGTGTGCTCTAAAGGGAAATGGCCGTCAATATAGCTGCGTAAATCCCGCGGGAGATCCATGTTCGCCCAATCCTTGTCAAAATGGTGGAACCTGCAGCAGTAACGCTGAAGGGTTTATCTGCAGTTGTGCTCCAGGATACACTGGTGATGACTGTGGAACAAACGGTATAGTACACTTTTTTTGTGTTTCGTTTCTGAGTCGTTAGGAGTGCAATGAAAAGTTCAGAGAGCGATCGACCTAACCTGAGTTAACCTATTTAATCGTGTGAGTATTTTGAAGTCGGAATTGAAAGCTATCCTTCTAAATTTTTTTTTATTGAAACATCTTTAGATCCCTGCTCGCCCAATCCTTGTCAAAACGATGGGATCTGCAGTGGCAACTCTGATGGTTTTACTTGTAGCTGTGCTTCAGGGTACACTGGGGATGACTGTAGCACAAATGGTACAGCTGACTGTTCAATTGTTTGGGTAGAAAGTCGATGGCATTGTAACAGTTGCAACAGTTCGGATTATGATCGATTTAGTTAATCGTAAAAGCATTTGAATTCGGAATTGGAAGATACCGATGACTTTTTTGTTTTAACCGCGTGGGTTAGTACCTGAGACTAGTCTGACGGTGACGTCAAAAAGAACGTTGGTCTATTTTTCTCGAATCTAACAAATAAAAACGAAAGATTCCTCTTGCCAAAATCTAGGAATTAGGCAATCATGCGTAATTCCAATGTTGGGTCAAAAATGTAACATTTACGAAACATGATATTATATCCTTTAGATCCATGCACGCCCAATCCTTGCCAGAATGGTGGAACCTGCAGCAGTAGCTCTGGAGGTTTTACGTGCAGTTGTGCTTCAGGACACACCGGTGATGACTGTAGCACGAACAGCCAGCTAGGTAGGAGACTGAAAATGTATGAGACATGCATTTATCACAGAAAAAAAGTAAAAGCAGCTCGCAGCACAATACGAGAGCAATATAGGTTGAAATTCAGAAGTACAGCTTTTGGCAGGTAAAAGGAGATATTCTGTGGAGGCGGTTCAGAGCCACCTTAAATTTTCAATTGTTTTTATAAACTTATCCAAAAGTTGCATCTTATCGTGCTGTTCAGTATTCGATAATCAAAATTGGAGGTCACAGGGCTCGTTTTTGAGTTATAAAACATGCACTTGAAGCTAAAATTAGAGGTATCTCTAACAGATTGCGTAAGTGCAAGAATAAGAGTGTAATTAAGGACTTACCCTACTCATGAAATTTGAAAATTATTTCAAATTACACTCGCCTCGAGGCTCGTTGAAATTTAAGACGGAATTTTCAAATATCCCCCGTAGTGTAAATCTTTAATCTCCTTTTCAGATATAAATTGCATTATTCTTTCTTCTTAGCACTGAATTTTTCTATCGATTCATGTTTGTTCAATCCATGTAAAAATGATGGTACGTATATGCCAGTAACTACACTCTACAGGTAGTTTCACAATGTTTCATAACGTTTAAGATAATTCGGTATTCTGGTGGCGGTCTTTGGACCTACAGGCTATTTATGACGCCTGTAAATGTAGCTAGTTCGGTTTTTTCTGCCCAAGACCAAATTCCACTGTACATACTCCACGTTCCGGCCAAAATAAAGGAAGAGCGGCGTTTGATAAAACTGTTTTTATTTTCGATCTTCGAATCTTAACGAAGCTGGGCTGTTGGTGAAGGTCACAGGTTTAAGTCCGCTATCCTTGCACTAGGTAGATTTTGTTCTATTAGTTTTTCCAGGTCAACTCCTCAGCCATGTCATATATAGGCAACTTCCTAACCTCCCTTCACTTGAGATTCTACGTTGCGTTGAGATGCAATATTTGTTTCATGATAAGCCAAATGTACGATAACCAATACTGGATGAAATGGTCCTCTATGTGAGTAAACAATAATTATTTTCGTCTTTCATTCGTTACTTCCAGCAAATCCTTGTGCAGATTACTCTTATCAAAATCTGACCGATGGTGATCGCTCGGTGAGCTTCATTGGTCACATGAACAACTGCGATGATGTTGACATAACAAACTGGGACATTTGGTACAGAGTATCTGGAGATGCAGGAAACGCCTTAGCGTCCAAAACATCTCCTCCTCGAGACTCATGTGGTACAGAAACGCGATTGTACCTTGTAGATGATCATCCTGCTTATGGTGACGGTGAGGTGACTCAAAAGGTTTGCGCATCTAAATCGCCGAAAAACGCCTGTAATAATAACATGAATATTAAAGTAATCAACTGTGGTGCATTCTACTTGTACAAGCTCGGCACCTTAAGACAATGCATAGCAGCTACATGGGCTTACTGCACTAACGGCCAGGGTATGTATCATAGATTTCTTTACGTGGTCCGAAACTCTTTCTTTTGCTGAGTGGCAATTATACAAGAGAATATGATCAGGATCGTAATCTCTTGGTAGGTAGAAGTGTGCATTCGAGCCAAATGTCCCATCAGGCCGGAGCTTATCCCGGTTTCCGTAGCCTGAAGCGACTACGAGTATTTCTACTCCCCCCTGGATGGGATGCTAGTTCATCGCAGGGTTACCCCCAGCATTAAGTTCGCCGGTACTCATTTATACACCTATGGTCTATCGACTGGAAAATTTTCCCGTGAGCGTCCTTAAGCGCTCTAACTCAATTAAAACTTAAAGTGTACATGACAGATACGGTGGAATCTTCCGGAGATCGTATATTGGAAATTGAAAAAAAAAATGGATATCGTTGTTTCTTCACCGCGTTTTAGCCATCTGAAAACGTGAAATTTCACTTTTGGTTGGGTCCGAAACCGCGTGGGTTAGTACTAGTCTGACTGTGACGTCAAAAATAACATAGGTCTATTTATTTCTCGAACCAAACAAATAGAAACGAAAAAAAGTGAAGTATACTAGGAATTAGGTGATCATGCGTAATTCCAATGTTGAGTCAATATTGTAACATTTACGAAACCTTTGTAAACCTACATTCTCGATGTATGTTTTAGATCCTTTAGATCCATGCACGCCTAATCCTTGTCAGAATGGTGGAACCTGCAGCAGTAGCTCTGGAGGTGTTACCTGCAGTTGTGCTTCAGGGTACACTGGTGATAACTGTAGCATAACAAGTTCAAGTAAGCTACAAGCACCAGCATCTCAAGAGGAATCTTCACAAAGATCTGTGGAATATTCGTCGCAATTATTTCAACAGCATTCGGTAGTGACAACAACACAGGCGCAGCAGCAGCAGTTTATGGAATTATCAACACAGATACAAAGCGCAACACAACAAACATCAGAATCACAACAAGCTGCCAAAGTATCATCACTAGAACATTTATCCCTGGCAGCTCAGCAGCATTCAACAATGACAACACAAACATACTTGTCCCGACATCAGCAATTAGTGCCACAAATTTCATTACCGTATTTGAAAACATTGCAAACGACGCATCCACAACAACAGCAATCAGTGGGGACGTCTTCACACACTCCAGTGCCACCTCAACCATCTTATCAACCATCTGGCTCATACCCCTTTGCGCCACTAGCGACTCTGCAACCATCACCAACGACATCAAAAGAAGAACTGAAATTCTCTAGTCCATCACAACCACAACAGCAACAAAATCAATCCAATTATCCATATTCACAAGCAACAAAACCTTCTTCAGTGTCACACGTGACGCTTGTGATGAATGGGTCGAGCATCAGTCCAGGTATAGAAGACATAGAGTATCTTTATTATCTTTGCTGCACGCCAGCTCAGGATTGAGGATAACTGTAGAACATAAAATGCACAAGTGGAGCGGAAAATGCACTGAGAAGTCTCACTATAGCTAAATATAAAGTTGGCTTGTCCTGATGATACTAAGGGCCAAAATACGGTTAATGAGGGAAGCGTGACCTCCCTAATTCGTCCCCCTGTTCTTCGATTTTGTTTTACGCATTCAAGAAAGATATGTATTGTCACAGTTAGAGCATTGATTTCTATGATATTACGGCGTCAACTGTTCGCAATCTTATCTGTATTATTTATGTTTGCAATCTCTACCTCCCTCCTTTTCTTCAGTTCACGGCAACTGGAGTAGCTGGTCTCTATGGCCTAACTGTAACAAGCCGTGTAACGGTGGAAACAAGACAAGAAAGCGACAGTGTGATAATCCTGAACCAGCTTTTGGAGGGAAAAACTGCGAAGGTCCGATAACTGAATCTGAGCCCTGTAATTTGGACAGCTGTCCAGGTATGCATTTCGTCGATGAAGTTGAATACGATTTTATATGAAGGCCAAGGTTTAAGCTGCATGAATGCTCTTAGCCTATGTGAAAGAGACAGTAAGAAAAACATGTGTTAAAACACCTTCTTTCTATACTTTATTTCGGGTTATTTTCAAAGCCTTCGCACAAAAATGCGCTAACGTGAGAAGGGTCAATTGAGGTATACTGATGCAAAAGAAAACACAGGTAGAAGTCGTGCAAGTCGTGACTAGAGCTGTCTATTTTCCTGGAAAAGGTAGTTGCCCCACGCGACCACTGTGGTGACCCGACTGTATTTATTTATTTATTTTGTCAATATTTAACTGCTGATGATAATTTGACCTTTCTTACCGCTGAATGACTTTCTTTATATTCCTGCGCTAGAAGAGCCTCTAGACTAGTTATAGATTGGTTTCTTTTCCCTAGCTGAAGTGATAAATTACAAGGTCAAGTTCAAGGAGAAAATTTGGAGCAGTCATCTAGCAAACCCTGTTAGTCTGCTGTACAGGGAGCTTAAGGACGAAATTCAGGAAATGGTAATTAAACGTTGTTCCGTTGCTTATCTATACCGAACTCATGATTAATTCGATTAAGGTAAACTATAGAAACTGATTGTCCAAGACGTAGTCAAAGAGCCAAAGACCAGAACCCATGGTCTATGTTCCAGGTATAAGTCCAGTACAGTCATGTGTTAGGCTGTTGGGCACTATCCAGAAGCGGATCTAGGGGAGGGGCCCTGGGGGCCCGAGCCCCCTTATTTTGGGTAAGGGAGGGGGAAGGGTAAAAAAAATCGTAGAAGGAAGAAGGCCGACAGGGCAAGCAACCCCCCCCCCCCTCCTAGCTCAAGGTCCGGATCTGCCACTGCTATCCCTTTCTATGTTTCATAGCTTCTTATACGTCAAACAGCCCAAAATCGATTTTCTGGGAAACGGGCTGAGAGGAATTCTAACGGCGGCGCCTTTGGCTCGTAAATATAATTTTCCCATTTCAATGCTAAGAGTGCAAATAATACCACGTTCAGTTTTTTTTTACATTGCAAAAATAACGATACCGAACAAACAAATAAAGAGCATTACGTGAAGTGCTTCTTTGTTGTGTTTATTTACTTGGCTACACATGACATGGTTATGACCAAAGAGAAGAGGAAAAAATTTAAAATTTCCATGTTGACTGAGCCTTAAAGGCTGGTTTTCATTAGCGCATTAGCAAAAGCATAAGAATAAGCCGACATACACAGAGGCCCGCAGGACACCTAAGGCCATATAGAGGCAGTAAGGTGTCGATAATAAGAGCTTTTTTATAGCAAATGTCCTAACAAAAGACGTGACTTAGCAGCACCTTACTGTGTCTGCATAAGTTGCCTTTACTTATGCGCTAGCGCACATCAGCCTTTGAGTAATTCAATCAAGCATAATCAGCTGATTTATATTATTTTTTCTTTATCAAAAACTTTAGATAGTGAATTTTTACAAAAGAAAAGGAGAAGACGTGGCTGTGAAAGTCTTGGATTTCAGGTAATTTTCTTTCCCTCTTCAGCAACTTTACAGTTTCATAACGTTTATATAGAAGTGACTGAAGTATTTGCATGCCACCGAATTAACACAGAATTCGAAAAATAATACTGCTCGGGTGGTACGGTTGCTTACTGGTTAGAGCCCATTCACTGTCCGGGTCCAGGCTCTGGATGGGATTACTTTGCTGTGTTCTTGGACGAGGCCCTTACAGTTCCTCTGGCGTCAAGATCTATAAATGGGTATCTTCAGAATAAAGAAGCTCTTTATGATTAACTCACTGCACCACGCGGAACATGGGACATCGTATGGAAGATATAGATCCTCAAAGCATGCATAGTACAGTGACAATATGAGATACGTTTCCTTCCTTTTCTTCGTCCTCTCATAATCGGGTAATACGCCGTTATGCCACTTATTGTTGTACCGAATGGCACATCATCCTTGAGCTTAGACCTCAGTGTTCTCTTCTGGCTTGTAACATTATTTTCAATGTCTAATCGAGTAAAAAAATTCGCAAATCTGCTAACTGTTGAGAAATCGTACCGATAACTGATGCGTTAGTCAAAAATGCACGTTTCCCTGTGGGTGACGATAAAGGGTGGTCCATTCATCAAAGTTTCTGGTATTTTGAGAGGCCCTAGTGATAAATACATAATATATAGATTTAGGCCAGCCTAAAAACGTAGCTCCTGGGCCGGGTTGTTCAGAGCCAAATAACCCAGGAAAAGGTAGAATTTTGAGGCCAGGTTTTCCGTATATTGTTTGGCCTTCTGTTTTGAGTTTTGATAATCACTATAAACACAAAACAAAGCAGCAAAAAACAGTTGTATAGAAGAAAAAGTTATAATTCGGTTAACTTTTAATCTCGGGTTAGCGTTAACCGGCTTCCAAACAATCCTGCCCTGTTTTCAACAAGTTAACCTGAGATGAGCCCGCGATCCAATCGAAAACCAGCACTTAATCAGCGGTCAACTTTAAAAAAACATGCGACCTCAATAAGCTGTAAACTTGAGCCTGCGATATGGTCACGTGATACTGGTCAGCGGATACCTTGTTTTGACAGGTATCAATTGATGGTAACATGGATGTCCAATATCAAAGAAGTACACGGTAAACCAAGGCTGCATGTCTCTGTCAACCAATTATTTGGAGTATAGCGGCCATGTTGCGCGACTCCGTCGTCGTCGCCGTCGTGCGTACGCGCCCACGAGCAATACCGCTAGCCATGATAAGCATGAGAAAATCAACTCATGGGTTTCCTTTTCGTTCCTATATGAGTATGGGGCTCCGCTTGGCGGCCCTTCGGGCCGCCGGAGCTCCGCTATTAATTAGCAGGATTCCTCTAATTACCCACCATTTCATTTCGGACACTGGGAACCCAGTAACAAATATTTTGTTTTTCTTTATTAAGGAATGGAAGCGTCATCGCTAGTTTCAACGTCAGCTACTCGTCCATTGATTCGCTGCAGATTGTCATCTTGCAAGAAGAACTTGCTGGAGGAATGCTGGGTAATTCATCAGCGGAATTACTCAACATCACAAGCAATTATGGTAATTAAAATAAATATCGTATCATAAATATACAATTCTCTAAAATGCATTACGCCACCCTTGCAATCACGGCATGTAGATCGCCTCACACGGTTAGAAGTTCCTATGATAAAAATGTATCAGGTGAATTAAATTACCGTTACAGAAATGAAAGCGTTTAAGAATTAAGCTAAACCGTACAATTCATCTAATAGAATTACAGATATTTTGTCTCAAAACGGTAGTACCATAAAAAGCGGGTATACTCCTCCACGAGAGAACCGTCTGAGTAATTCTTATTAAAGCTCACAATCAACGCTAAAAAAGGTTCTATTATTTTCTTGCAGTTCCAAATGAATCTCCAGTTATTCTGGAATCAAACAGTACCACTTCAACGGCTATCAGACTTAAATGGTCAGAGGTTAAACAACTAAATTCAGCTCCACTTCTTGGCTATGTTGTCGTGTACAAGGAAATGGACAAGAAGTTTCATGTCAGTGCAATGAAGTCAGTGGCTCCTACGCCTCGGGAAACAATATTGGAAGATTTGAAAAAGTTTACAAACTATACCATACGTGTGTATGCTTTTACAACAAATGGAAACGGAGTGCCGAGTGATGCAATATCTTTGAGAACTCAGGAAGACGGTAAGTCTGCAGCAGTCTAGCTGCACGTGGCTTAGTCTTAGCTACAAAATAGCTAGGATCATGATATACACGTATATGTGAGGTCAGTAAGCAGATTTTAACTCGAGGTCAAATGAACTTCCATTAATTGGACTCCCTTGCCTAATTTGACAAGACAACGGTCTTCGTTTTACAACAAGAAGTGGCTCTCTGTATGATTAGGCGTAAATAGGATATCTGGGATATGGTGAGGATGATTAATATAAAAACGGCGTTGTTCTTGATGATGATGATGATGAGTGGTTATGGTAACGACATTATATTGATGACGCTGACTATGATGATAACGACGACAATGAGGATAGTGAAAAATCGCAAACAGGATGACCAAAGTTGAGGTTAACGATGATGATGATACTGAAGATTGATGATTGATGATGATGATGACGATGATGATGATTAAAATGACTATAACGGCATTGTTAAGGTAAAGTTTACCTCAGGCCAAGTAACGGAGCTTATCCCAGTTTCTGCAGCACTAAGTGACTAGGAGTATTTCAACCACACCAATCTGTCATTCACTTAGCCATAAGATTTTTTCTTTTTTACTATCATAAGTTCCGAGTGAGTCGCCACCAAGCACCATTATCAAACCCACGAGTTCAAGTACAATTGGAGTGTCCTGGAAGCCAATCAGCCAAGCACACGTGCATGGCATACTGTTGGGATACGAGGTTAGATACGCAAAAAATGACGAAATACCACTGACCTGGGAAATCAAGACATTTGATGTAGATGCACGTAAAACGGTGCTACGTGATTTGGCGAAATTCACGCCTTACAAGGTGGTGATTTGCGCCAAGACATCCAAAGGTTGTGGCAAGGAATACTCAGCCATTGCTCATACTTGGGATGATGGTAAGTTGGAAACTGACCGGTAATCTTACTTAGAGCTCCAATATTAGTTTTCAAAGGACTTGTAGGTATCACTGATGGCAAATCTTAAAAACTTTCGTCCAGTCCAACAATCCCAAATCCCAAATTCCTCCGATCCCAAATCTTCACAATCCTTAATAATGTCTGTTAGCAATTATTGCATCTTTGATATTTTAGAACCATTGTGAACCATTACCTTAAATTTATTGCGATTTGACCCAGTTTTGCCAGCGTGCAGCTTGTCTCGTTATGTTGTCTCCCTGGTCCTCGCCTATAGAGGACGTTATCTTATTACAGACTAAGGGGGGCCTAGGGTGGAACTTGATTTTGATCCTGTGTATCACCCTTCAATGAAACGTGAAGTTGCCAACACAATCAGTTTTCTTCAGTTGTTTTAGAGGCTCTTTCTCTATTATTTAGTTTTATGTATCGTTTTATTTTGCTTCTTTCTCTTAAGTACCCAGTCGGCCTCCCCAAAGCGTGACAGCTCAAAACCTGACGTCAGAATCCTCCATCGATGTCACTTGGAGTCCAGTCCCTGACGCTCACGTTAACGGCATCCTTGTAGGCTATTCCGTAAAGTATCGAAGAATCCTAACGGCAGACAGAGAAGTGTTTGACACAGACGAGCATGTGCTGACAGTTGAACCAACCGATCGCTCGATTACCCTTCTTGTTCAAACGTACTCGACTTACAGGATTCAGGTGGCGGGGTTTACTCGGGAAGGGGTTGGACCCTATAGTCTTGTGTATGCAGGTAGGTGTTTGTAATTGTAGATGTGCAGATAGGAGGAGAGGAGAGCAGATAAAGAGAGAGAATGTGGCTGAGTAGTTAAAGTGCTGGAATGCAAGGACTTGTACTATAGTGGTCTTGGGCGCAAGCCCTCTCGGCCCACTCCGTCTACTCTCTGCCACGATGGTCCCCAGTTGGACTATTTGGGCACGGCTATAATTACGATTCGTTGCCAGGGTCAATGGCATATTCATTTACGTTGTCTGTTGTCCATTAAATTATTTAGGCCCTAACACACTGGATCAATTACAGTGTGAAAGATCTCTTGTAATGCTTATATATTTTGATGGCTACAGAAACTTGCCGTTGTCCAAAAGTCCTTTACACAAACTACTGGTCGACGCCTCCTTATCTGAAGGTGGACGAGGAAGACAACAAACCTGAAGGAATCTTCAGCGAAATTATCACAGATATGATCCATACAGCTTGCGGGATTTGTCCTGGACACGGGGGAACAGGACATACAAAAATCGACATTGTTTCAAATGGCAAACAAAGATCGTCTGCAAAGAAAAACGTCTTAGAAGTGCTCAAAGACATCGATGACATCCCACAGATTAGTTTTCCAATCTACGGTAACAAATACATCTCAAGATATTTGGCAGACTATGCTTACATCAACCTTGCGGAGTCGCCTGGGGTGGCTTTTATTGCGACCAGTAGTCCCCCCGGATCTGCTGCAATGAACATGATAAACGCGGTTTTTGACTGTGTTCCAATGATTGTTTTGTCGGCATGCATGGCTTATATATCAGGATTTGTTATTTGGGCATTGGTAAGTAAATGCGTCACTCCGCTCGTGAGTGTTACCTGATAACCCTATGAGAGGTTCCGTTTATGAACCCATCAGTCATTTCTGTCTTTCCAAAAAAAAAATGTCATTCATTTCATGCCAGAAGAACATTTAAGATTTAAACTGACCTTATCCACCAGCAATCTCTTTTTAGTTTTAGTACAGTTTTGATCTACTGTTTAACGTTTCACTCAGAGCTATTCTGGTGGTGACCCCCGATAAACGATAAAAATGCATGGGCTATTGTGTGTATAACCCTTTTTAGACCGGGCTTTTTTGATCACCTCAGAGAATATTTAAGACTGCGTGATAAAAAACCTTTGAGGGTATTTAGCAAAGTTTACGTTGAGGTACCCAATATGAGTTAATGTAATAATAAATGCGCTCTCCGGCCAAAGTATTGGTGAATACATCTTTAACTGTAGTCCTTGGCATATAAAAGCATTTGCCATATTTCATTTTCTATTCATCAGGAATCAAAGTATAACCCTGAAGAATTTCCACCCAATTTTATTGAAGGTATTGCTGAAGGATTCTGGTGGTCTTTTATCTCCATGACAACTGTTGGGTGAGTAGATCATAGCACAATCATTTAACCTGCTCTTGCTTTTTAATATAACGCCTATTTTTAAAGAGTGTTGATGCAATGAAATGTAGAATATTTCAAAGGAGTGCTTCAGGTATGTTTTAAAAATCTTGCCGCACAGTACTCCCGTTTTTTTTTTGTTCACGAATACACGTGCAGAATAAATCGACAGTTGATATCAGACTGGAATACTGACCGTCTGATGCATAAGGTTCCCAATGAATTTGACCTTTCCGCCTGTTTTAATGATATTGCTTTGTTTGTGTAAAGGTATGGTGACCGGTCGCCTCGCTCTATCCCTGCTCGTATCTTTGGTATCATATGGACTTTAATAGGACTCGTCATAATATCAGTTCTGATTGGAGCACTTGCCTCGACACTCACATCTATTACCGTGGAACAACCCATCATACTGTATGGTACAAAGGTAAATTTGCTAGCTCCTACCTTGTTGCATGTAGAACGTGGAGAACATAAATAAATCTAGACGGCGAGTCAGACGCGGGGAACCCTTTCTCAACTTTGCAGTTATTTATCAGCTGCTAGCCTGCTTTTTAAGCTTTCTCGTTCCAATATACGCCTGATTTCGGGGTTAGTAAGTGCTGTTAAATTAGCTGTACACTTAATCCTAGCCAACTCGGAAACACTTGACATCAGATCGAAAGCTGGAAATTAAAACTCTAAAGCATTTTGATCTGTTAAATGTAGATTGGAGCCATCCAGGATTCTGTGGAGCATCGCCTGGGAATTCTCAAAAACGCAAAAGTAAACGAAGGTATGCAAGAGTAATTAATGAAGAGTAGCTCGCTGGTCACGTTTCGAAACTGTCAAAGTTAATGTCGAGGAAAAGGTTGTTGTTATTCATCGTGGTAGATGCAATAATAAAGTGTATTATCGTTTGTCTCACGATGTAGTCACTTGAGATGTAGATCGCGACGTTTCGACTGCTTACTGCTAGTCTTCTCCAGGCGATAAGGTCGACTGATTGTACGGTATCATTTATATCACAAAGGTCGGCTGTGATTGGTGCATTTCGATCCTCCTATTGTTCCATTGTTCCGGCGAGTAGCTGTTCCCTCAGCGGTCCGCTGTTGTACCGTTCTCCTGTTGTTGTGTTTCTTGATCGTGGGTATCCATGCTTCAGGAATTTCGATTCCACTATCCCTGTTGATGTTATTAGGGTGGAGTCTTATGTGAATAGCTTCCTTGACCCTACGTGTGTACCAGTGAGGATCTCGATCAATAAACTTGACATCATTCCAGATAGGATAGTGGCCGGTCTCGTGGGTGTGTTCAGAAACGGCGGAGGTCTGCGTACGGGCGAGTCGTATATCCCTGTCGTGTTCTTTGATCCTCTCCTGCATAGATCTCCCTGTTTCCCCGATGTAGACTTTGCTACACTCACAGGGAATCCTGTAGACAACACCATCTTGTTTAGCCGGGTTGACAGTGTCCTTTGGTCGCACTAAGTGTGACCGAAGTGTCGTGTCGGACTTAAAGACGGTGCGAATGCCTTGTTGTTCTAGGCAGCGGCGGAGAGACTCCGAAACTCCTTGGACATAAGGTAAAACGGCGGTGGATCTAAATTCCGCGAAAGGCTCTCTTCTTGGGGTTGTTCGTGCCTTTGTGATCTTCTGTACAAAAGAGGAGGGATATCCGTTAGAAACAAGTACAGATGACAGATGTTTCTTCTCTCCAGCGATTACTGATGGTTTGGTGACGAGACGTTTAGCCCGGTCGTACAGACACTTCACAATACCGCGCTTTACTGACTGAGGGTGGTGTGAATCATACGCTAGGTACTGATCAGTATGTGTTGGTTTCCTGTAGACACTGGTGGTAAGGTGGCCATCAGGTTCTCTGTAAACTGACGTGTCGAGAAAGGCGATCTTGCTGTTGTTCTCGATCTCCATGGTGAAAAGGATTGATGCTTGTTGACTGTTCAGGTGTTGCAGGAAGTTAGGTAATAGAGAAAAACGTGTTAAAATTTTACGAGCAGGCTACCCATTTCTCAGTCCGACAAATGGTATTCGCGATGGCTAATATCCAAGCACGACAATTTGAGCGCGGCTGTTGTCAAGAATCGTACGTGGAAGACGCAGTGCTTCAATCCAAGATTATTACGTATACAGATTGTGTTATTGTTACTTTTTTTTGGAAGGGGGAGTGGGGGAGAGGGTTAAAAATTGTTACCGGCAACTTGTTAGCCAGAAAACTTCACAAAACGTCGAGAAGTAAGTTGTCATGGAGTAGGGGACGGGTGTGAAGGGTACAATTCTAATACATGTAGTCACCATTTGTTAAAAGGAATCTCTAGATAAGCGGTGGCTTCGATACGTTAGAAGGACCAAACATTAACAATCGCTATATAACGAAATACTGTCCATTTCCTACGACAGATAAAGTAATAGCTGTCATTGAAGTAAGTTTCTTTCATAATTATTTCTAATATTCTCGCATGATTATTTCATCCACAGTGCAAAGTTACAGCAATGTGGAAGAAATACGAATAGCACTGGAAGATGGAGAAATCGATGGTGCTCTCTTAGACACTTATGTAGCTGCAGAATATAAAGAAACACTTTTCAGTGACAAAATATTTGTTAAAAAGATTTTGGACCGTCCATTTGGTTACGGAGTGGTGCTGTCGGGAGCGGCTGTCAACGTGGAACAAAGATGTCGGGATTACATCGACTTGCGAATAAGTGAAATATTCCACATCATTCAGAATATGACCAAAACACTCGACGTAAGTATTTTTGAAGTAAAAAGTGTGACACATCTTACAGGATAAATCGAACCAAATGAAGGCTCTGGCGAATAAAAGGTGACACATAACGGCCAAAAGGCCATACCACAAGAGTTAATTAGCATCCTAATTAAATAAATAAAAAAAAAAAAAACTTACTCAACCTAAGATTTAACAACCTACTTGTTACGAAACGAAGATTTTAACTGATGGGCATCTCTGTTAGTGTCACATGGATGATCCTGGACATTTTCGTTAATTTTCTCTCCTTGACGTTGTATTTTTTTTTCACAGGCGCCCGCCCCAGATGCCAAGGTAGACCAAAATACGGGATTATTTGACAGCTCATCTGATATGTTTCGCATGTCTATGATTGCCCTGGTAGGTGTCTTGGGCGTGGCTATCTGTTGCGGACTTGCCTACCATTACGTGATATTTCTTCCCCGAGGAACGAAAGGTACGTTAAAGGAGAGTCGTTGCGCTTGAGAAAAAAAAAACTGTTGGAAACAACGCTACATTTACTCGTTAGAAAATAAACGTAACGACAGTAAATGCAATAAAGTAATCACTTGATTTAAAAATTTGAGAACCTGAGAATTTGAATCTGACAGTTGCGGAGATGTGAAGAAATCTATCTGCAAATTATAAAACATGAAGTAAAAAATGGCAAGATCCAGTTATTGCTTGGTCTTCACTTTTGTAAGACTTTGGAAACTGTCGAAAACATTTGCTTAGTTACCCTGTACCTTGGAATACTTAAGCTATTGGTGGTGGCAGATTGCAGCACCCTTTCGCGCTAGGCTAGTTTGGTGTATCAGGCCAGGAGGGCGGCTACTGTGCAAATCGCAGGTCTTCCAATAATATTCCGTATTCGTTAAAGAAAATTGCTCTGTTACAACAAAAACGACGCTTTCAGGCGAAACTTCTAAGAATTCAGTAGTTTCTTCCTCGATCAGTGCTATTGTAATTTTCTAAAATTTGTGCTGCAGGCAAGGTTTCACTATATATGAAAGAACTCTATTATTAATTTGCTAATTACATCATGTTGTGTTATTGCAGAAAAACAGTTGAAAACAACTGCAACACAGTTCTCTTACAAAGAAGCTCTCATCACAGACATGAAAGAGTTTGTAGACGAATTCTACTCTGTAATGTCAGCCAAGATATCATCGATGAAAAAAGAGCACAAACGCGAAATCAGAGATATTAAGAACAAAATGAAAACTGCAACGTCAGCTAGTAGATCTGTTAAACTTTTCAAACAGTCCAAGGAATATATCGTAAACAGCAACGTCACAATTTCAAGCTGGGCCAGTGAGAAGCAGTACGAGTTACACAAACAACTTTGTCAACTGGTCTCAGAAAGCAGGAGTCAACTTCAACAATGAGATTCATCTGACATTCCTCAACGTTCAGTCTTTGCAAGTGACGTGAAGCATGAAAAATCTGTGCATCAAGTCAAGAGAACCTAGGCAGTCAATAGTCGAGTGTGTTCTGTTAGAAATACCCTGGATCCGTAATATAATATATGTTATGATATTCATTTATACGTACCTGATCCCATCTCATGATAGCTTCATACAAACTCATATTTCATATATGACTGCGGAATCTCCTGACATCTACCCTTTTCCTATGAAAAATCTACGATATCCTAAAAACCAAAACATTCAATTTCAAGAAAATGATTGGAAAAAGGTTCCCCTCTTAAGCGTATCAGGATCATCCGTGAGGGGGGAGGGGGTTTATAAACAGGGATGTGGGCTTATAACGGAATGGGCATTGGTTTCAGCTCTCATATCAGCTCATACGCGTGTGGAATGTAGGACTACCAATACTCATGACCTTGATGTATTTACACTAACATTGCAACCACAAACGACATGTACCTGTACATTGACGAATAAAAGTGTTTTCATAAATTTTTCATAAATGTTTTATCGTTTATGTTGTCCATATTAATAAAACTTATTAAACGGAAGCCGTCAAGTAATTGCACGGCAATCATGACGGGACGCACGGGGCTTCTACTGTAAGTACCGCAGAGAAATGGTAGGAAATTTTCCTAGCAATCCTTACATACTCTCACTAGGGATCTTCGTCTTGCGGTAAGGGAAGGCGTCATAATCTGTTTCAGTGACATGTCGATAATATTAAATAAAAAATAAACCAGAAAGGACCGATGGAATATGAGACAAGCTTTAAAATGAAGTCACGATATTAATAGTGCTTTAAAAGTAAATAGTGCGTTCGAGTCATTCCCGATGCTTTCAAATGATGGCGGACTCCACCAGCGCCAATAATTTGGAACAAAACAAGCTCATTATATATCGGATCACGTCTAAACACATGCGAAGATAGAATTGGGCAGGAAAAAAACGTGAGCGGACAAAACCGGGGAATTCCGATAAATCAAGTAATCCCGCAATGATGAACGAATCACACAACATGAACCTTCCTCTGCTTCTCCCCCTGAACCAAGGTCAGATCTACGAACTGAACTTAAAGATACCAAAGTGCCTACGAATGGATGTTGAGCGCGGCGAGCAGACGTAAATGTCTTGTTTACCAAATGAAAGCCATCACAATAAACTCTGAGCTTGCATCGAGATGCTTGTCCGGGCGTAAAGGAGCGTTTGATTAATCAATCTAAAACAGATCTTAAGGAATAAAAACCCAGATGATCTGGAATACTTGTCTGAGTATGTCGTTGGCAGTGGGAGCCACGTGCAGTATTATCATGCTCGGCAATTGAAGCTACTGTGTAGAAAATATCGCACAATTACACAGCCAAGGGCAAAACAAGCGCGAGGAGAAACTTAGTACATGGAGCTAAGATAGATTGTCAGTGCTTTAGGTGACCATGCACGGCTACCAATGGCTTGGCCAATGGCTTGGCCAATGGCTCGTACACGCAACAAATCATAAAAGTCCGTAAGTAACGACCTCCGAAAGAAGTAAGCCCACCCCCCATCCCCTGAAAATAGAGCAACTAAGGTCCAAAAGTATATAATATCTTTCCAATCAATAACCTGAATAGTGTACGATAAACTGATGACGATTCAACTAGGGAAGGTATAGCTTGTTCCAGGAGGCGTCATGAAGCGCCCTGGTAAAACAAAATTTTCATCAAGTAACAAGAAGGTACTAACATGACCTTTTCTTCAAATTGAAATTACTAAAATTGACAACTTTGCATCATTTTTAACAGGAACGCATAAAAAGAACGTTTAATCATATTGAAATTAAAAACTCGACCAAACCATTTAATTATTTATAAAGCAGACTAACGTAGCAGTTCCTCATGAACAGTAAAAATAGTTTAAGGTATCTTACATCACGGTCTACATATAAAGTGCCCACCCATGTGCCAGTAGCCTGCGAACGCAGACGTATTTCCGGCTGTCACTTGGTTACGCCAAAAATAACGTCTGCGACTCCGAGCCAGGAAACGATTTCTGTGCCGTAATGACTTTTGTTTCTCCTTGCCCAATCAGATTCCATGATAGACTGAAACTCGAGTGCTCCTCATAGCAAAAAACTCGCGCAGTAGTTCTGGGGCTACTTGAGCTAAACTGTGATTGGCTTAAAATTCCTACGTCACAGAAATCGTTTCCTGGCTCGGGTTCGCCGACGTTATTTTTCGGCGGAACCAAGTGACACCGGAAACACGTCTGCGTTCGCAGGCTAATGTGCCAGCAACATAACGACAGACTTCCACAAGTGAAATACACGTGTGTAGATTTGAGAAAAGGCCAAATCTAGCATCTTTAAAAAGTCCAATAAAATTACTTTAAAATGCCGACACCAAAACCGCGAGTGTGGTGCATCTCTAAACGCGCGAGAACTTACTAGCGAAAAGAAAGTTTATAAAGGCGAGAATCTCTTACCCAAGTACTGTCCAAATCAAAAGACCTCCACAAGTGAAACACACGTGTGTAGGTTTGGGGGAGGGCTAAAAGTAGCATCTTTAAAAAAGTTAGGTAAGCATTGGTTGGGATCCCCGCACCTTAAACGCGGGTGAGGCGCCTCTTTAAACGCGCGAGAACTTACGAGCAGAAAGAAGGTAGATAGCGGCGAGAATCTCTCACCCAAGCACTGTCCAAATCGATAGTTTTGCAGAAGTAAAATACACGTGTGTAGATTTACGGAAGGGCTAAAAGTAGCAGCTTTAAAAACTGAGGTATGCCTTGGTTTGGATCCCTGCTTCTAAGTCCGAGTGTGGCGTGTCTCTAAACGCGCGAGAACTTACGAGAGAAAAGAAAGTTGATGGGGGCGAGAATCTCTCACCTAAGCCCTGTCCAAATCGATAGAATTCCAGAAGTAGAATGCACGTGTGTAGACTTACGGGAGGCCTAAAAGTAGCATCTTTAAAAAGTGAGGTAAGCATTGGTTAGGATCCCTGCGCCTAAACCGCGAGTGTGGCGCTTCTCTAAACGCGTGAGAACTTACGAAAGAAAAGAAAGTTGATATGGGCCAGAATCTCTGACCCAAATACTGTCCAAAATCGATAGACTTTTACAAGTAAAATACGCGTGTGTAGATTTGAGAAAGGGCCCAATCTACCATCTTAAAAAAGTCCAGTAAGCATAGTTTGAGATGCCGACACCAAAATTGCGAGTGTGGCGAATCTCTTAACGCGCGAAAACACGCGAGAGAAAAAATATAAATGGGCGAGAATCTCCAACCCAAGCATTGTCCAAAGCGACGTGCTACCACAAGTGAAATACACGTGTGTAGATTTGAGAAAGGGATAAATCTAGCATCTTTAAAAAGTCCAGTAAGCATAGTTTGAGATTCCGATACCAAAACCGCGAGAGGGGCGCATCTCTAAACGCGCGAGAACTTACTAGCGAAAAGAAAGTTGTTATGGGCGAGAATCTCTCACCCAAACACTGTCCAAATCGATAGACTTCCACAAGTGAAATACACGTGTGTAGATTTGGGGGAGGGCTAAAAGTTGCATCTTTAAAAAAGTTAGGTAAGCACTGGTTGGGATTCCCGCACCTAAAACGCGGGTGTGGCGCGTCTCCAAACGCACCAGAACTTACGGGAGAAAAGAATGTTGATATGGGCGAGAATCTCCAACCTAAGCACTGTTCAAATCGATAGACTTCCGTAAGTGAAATACGTTTGTGTAGATTTGGTGGACGGTCAAAACTAGCATTTTTAAAGAGCGTTGTAAGCATAGTTTGGGATCCCCACACCAAAAACGCGAGTTTACCGCATTACTAAACGCGCGAAAACACGCGAGTGAAAAAAAGATATAAGTGCGCGAAAATCTTTAACCCAGGCATTGTCCAAAGCGACGGACTTCCACAAGTGAAATACACGTGTGTAGATTTGAGAAAGGGCCAAATCTAGCATCTTTAAAAAGTCCAGTAAGCATAGTTTAAGATCCCGACACCACAACCGCGAGTGTGGTGCATCTCTAAACGCGCGAGAACTTACTAGCGAAAAGAAAGTTGATATGGGCGAGATTCTCTTACCCAAGTACTATCCAAATCAATAGACTTCCACAAGTGAAACACATGTGTGTAGATTTGGGGGAGGGCTAAAAGTGCATCTTTAAAAAGTTAGGTAAGCATTGGTTGGGATCCCCGCACCTAAAACGCGAACGTGGCGCATCTCTAAACGGGCGAGAACTTACGAGAGAAAAGAAAGTTGATAGGAGCGAGAATCTGCACCCCATGAGCGGACGCAAATGACTTCTACTGTAAGTATCTCTTCCCGGTGTTTTTTTTTTCTTTTTAATTCTATGAGCACAGGGCTGTCTTCCTCTAAGGCTGTGGGTGTAATACGTAAAAACACTGAGTTCTTATAAATAGTTTAGAAATTCTGCGCTCCAGTTCAAATTTATGTTGCTGGCACATGGGTGACCACTTTATATGGAGACCGTGATGTAAGATTCCTTAAACTATTATTACTGTACATGATGCACTGCTACGCTAGTCTGCTTTATAAATATTTAACTGCTCTGGTCGAGTTTTTAATTTCAATATGATTAAACGTTTTTTTATGCGTTGCTGTTAACAATGATGCAAAGCTGTCAATTTTAGTAATTTCAATTTGAAGGTCCTGTTAGTACCTTCGTGTTTATTGATGAAAATTTTGCGGGGTTTGTTTTACCAGGGCGCTTCATGACGCCTCCTGGAATAAGCTATACCTTCCTTAGTTGAATAGTCATCAGTTTATCGTACGTTATTCAAGTTATTGATTGCAAAAATAATTATACTTTTGAACCTTAGTTCCTCTATTTTCAGGGGATGGGGGGTGGGCTCACTTCTTTCGGAGGTCGTTGCTTACGGACTTTTACGATTTGTTGCGTGTACGAGCCATTGGCCAGGCGTTTGGCCAAGGCATTGGTAGCCGTGCATGGTCACCTAAAGCACTGACAATCTATCTTAGCTCCATGTACTAAGTTTCTCCTGGCGCTTTTTTGTTTTTTCGTTTTTTTGCCTAGCATGATAATACTGCACGTGGCTCCCACTGCCAACGACATACTCAGACAAGTGTTCCAGATCATCCGGGTTTTTATTCCTTAAGATCTGTTTTAGATTGATTAATCAAACGCTCCTTTACGCCCGCGCAAGCATCTCGATGCAAGCTCAGAGTTTATTGTGATGGCTTTCATTGGGTAAACAGGACATTTACGTCTGCTTGCCGCGCTCAACATCCATTCGTAGGCACTTTGGTATCTTTAAGTTCAGTTCGTAGATCTGACCTTGGTTCAGGGGTAGAAGCAGAGGAAGGTAATTCGTTCATCATTGCGGGATTACTTGATTTATCGGAATTCCCCGGTTTTGTCCGCTCACGTTTTTTTCCTGCCCAAGTCTTTCTTCACGTGTGTTTAGACGTGATCCGATATATAATGAGCTTGTTTTGTTCCAAATTATTGGCGTCGGTGGAGTCCGCCATCATTTGAAAACATCGGGAATGACTCGAACGCACTATTTACTTTTAAAGCACTATTAATATCGTGACTTCATTTTAAAGCTTGTCTCATATTCCATCGGCCCTTTCTGGTTTATTTTTTATCTAACATCATCGGCATGTCACTGAAACAGATTATGACGCCTTCCCTGGCCGCAAGACGAAGATCCCTAGTGAGAGTATGTAAGGAATGCTAAGAAAATTTCCTACCATTTCTCTGCGGTACTTACAGTAGAAGCCCCATGCGTCCCGTCATGATTGTCGCTTAGTTCTACTCGCTAAAGTTCTTGTTCTATTGCTTCAGACACTACTTAGGAGAGCCACAGCGTCGCTGGAAGTAAAAATAAATAACAGCTTAGCCAGCGGAGTTTTTTTTAATCACGCGATAAAATAGCTCTAAATCTCAAAGGAATGTTAAATAATAACCTATGGTTACGATCGAAAACAAAGAGAAAAGCATTAATTCTAATCCTCTCCTTCCATGCTGTGATGGTGCCTTACCACATACAGTGTGCGCCCCTCTCCTTCCTTTAGTTACTCTGTCAACAACGAAGACAAGAGCTTCGTACAGGAAAATCGTGTTTTATTAAAATCGTTGGAAATGGCAATGCACAAAGGCTATGTATATATGTGCTCGATGTGGACTACACCGAATAAAGATTTATGGCGAACAATAATAGGATAAGACAATGCCGGAATGCATGTAAAAAGCTGGTTTGGTTAAAATATATACCTGAACTGATGAAACTTGGGTTTTGTATGGTTTTAAACGTTTACCAAAGTCACTGTTATCAACTTTCTGATAGCTAAGTGTACAGTATTTGTATGATTGCAACATGATGGAATTCTGTCACCCTTTTTGATGAAAAAACTGGCGATATGTTTCAATGCCTACAGAATGTCTTTGACATTTATCAGATTAGAAAAAAAAACTCGCCTCAAAAGAGCAACCTTATGTAAAATTATTTAAACGATATTAAGCAATCCCCATTAATATTTCGCGCAAAAATATGAACGTATATTTACCCTGAACATTATAAGTTACTCAAAGCTCGCAGTTTCGTTTCTCGGAACGTCTAATGCCCGCGGACAAATATCCCATGATATGGGAAGTCATTGTTTGCATAGTAAAACTAGATTGTGTTTTATAATTGGAAAATGGATCTTAATATCAATATTTGTGTCGTTTTTACGTTGACGTTTCCATTTCCGCTGCAAATGTTTCAAATGGGGCATATTTCAAACTGTATCACTAGGCTGATATTGCCATACTGAATCTATCATATCTACCTTGAAGAGCTGTCAAGGACCTGATCTCTAGTCCTAGACAACTCTTTATCAACGTCCGGAAGAGCTCAATCATTGGAAGTTACAAAATATTGTGATGGGAACCATAACTCAAATTAATGCTGAAGCAATTTTAATGTTTCGCGTTATGCAAGGTTATAAAATGCAGTGTAAGCACGTCGTAAGATGTAAGTCCAACGAGATATGCATCCACATATTTATTCGCCGCTTGGGTAGACTACGTGTCGATGTTCAGTCAAACACTATTTCACGATCTCTTCACTTTACTCTTATACAAATTTGTTTCACGTCTTTCATCTTTTGAGGTGTCAAGGCTTGGATCATTGGATGTCAGTGAAAGGCAAACACTTCCCGGATACGATCTCTTTCTTGCGAAGGTAAGAGCTGCAGGATTTGGGGAATACCATGGCTGAGGCTGTTCCAGAATGCTCTTTGTTGTTTCATATCCAAGAAGTTTTGTTTTCAAGTCAAACGAATGTTCTCCAGGGCCATTGAATATACAGGATTTATAATCATATTTGTTGGGGACTCTTTGCAAAGTTTGACAAATTCTTTGGGTTGCTTCATACTTTTTCTTCTTGTTTTTATCTCTTCCATTGCTTGTTCGTACTTCTTTATCATCAAAGTGATCTTAATGCACATCTCAGAGCGGAACGAGTCCACCATTTCTCTCATTTCCTGAACGAGGGCCTCTTTGTAAGCGAATTGCGATGAGGAAACTTGCAATCTTTCAACTGAAATAAATTATATAGTAGAAGGAAGTCCCAGTTAAACTCAAAATATTGCCCAAACCTTAGTCTGAACAGTATGCGACTGTGCTTTAACCTGCTGACATGCAAGCTCGGGAATTTGAAAGGGATTCTTACTCAGGTAGGCTAAAACTTTTAAAAACGACTCATCCTTCACTCGCTTGTTTTCTTGTTTCTGTAACAGTGCCATGGAAACTGTACAAAGCTCGTTCCAATGATGTTTCGCCAATTTTCACATTGTACTGTCAGTTCAATTTAACATTCCTTTTCTGCCGTTATGAGAAAATCAGTGATAATCAATCCTGACTGTACACAGTGGAATCTGGGCAAGTACCCATTTAGAATACAACGTCTACAGTAGAGCTCTGCAGATCTTTATCTATTTACTTACTGTGCCTTTCAATAACGTGTGGACTTAAAGCTCAACCGACAAATGTGTTTTTCGCTACCGTCAATCAAATGTTCGGCGGCTCATCCCAGCTTCCGACTACGGCCGAGCACTGTTTCTTTGTCTGAACTGTGCTCAATAATTTGATTACCGCACGCTCAGCAGTAGTCGGAAGCTGGGAGGAGCCGCCGCACATTTGATTGCTTGTAGCGAAAAACGCATTTGTCGGTTTAGCTTTCAATTTTAGAGTCCGCATGTTATTGAAAGGTGCAGTAGAAGCTTCTGCTATATGAAAAATATTATTCACAGTTTACCTTTCTTTCTTTGAGGAACAAATATCCAATACTGATAGGTAAGTCCCGCAATGACAGCAACACCCAAGAGACCGAGAAGAAACACCAAGGCGGTAAAAAACATATCAGAAGAACCATCAAACAGTCCCGTACTTTCTTCCACTTCCTCGTCTGGAGCAGCCGGCTATGGAAAGATAAGGGGAGCTGTAACATTTAAGAGTGTGTTTTGCAGATTAGGTAACTTTCGAGGTTGAGGGAAAAGGGCTGCACAATATATAAGTTTAATAGGCGTGTGTATCACCAAAGGTTGTGGTTTTTGAACCGGTATTGTTTGGAAAGGGCATAGAGTTTGGCAATTTTGATCTGAACTGGGTATAGTTTCTAGTTTATCATTACTATTATTCATCTCTTGACAGGTGTGATGGAGAACTGAAACCCTTTTCTAATGTTTACGCGAAGCGAAGCGGTACCTGGGGAGGGTCGGATCTAAAATATGGCCTACGTTTTTGAGTCAATTTGAAATAAGGAAAAAATCCACATCTTCGTCTGAAGTAGGGTATAGAATTTAAGATATTCACCTACATCACCCAAAGTTTCCAGAAGTACACTCACGGTCACCTGCATCTCAGTTAAGCGTGATAGAGTAAAACTAAAGGTCACGAGACGTTATACTCTTTTAATAATCAAGCTGACCAAGAGATTGAAGCAGAAGCTAGTTGCAAGTGTTCATCAATAAGAGCCGGAGGAACATCCCGCGGATCTGGTGTCTTAGACGAATACGTAATGAGGAGCTTTGGAGCTTTGGAGACAAGCAGGGCAGGAAACGGTAAAGCAGGAGACAAAACAAAGAGCTTGGGATAGGATTGGCCACACGCTGAGGACACTAGACGGATACAAAGCCAGGAGGACCATAGAGTGGAACCCACAGGGGAAGCGCAAGAGAGGGAGACCCCAGGACACCTGGAGGCAAGAATGGCAGAGTTGGAGGAAAGACAGCTCACGTGTCGTGGACACTAATGAACGACCTATGTTCCATCAGGAGCGAAGAGGATTGAACTTGAGAGTAACGTTTTACTCGCACGAGTCGCACAGAATTTTATGAAGTAACTTACGTCTAGTGTCTTTGTGGAATTCTGGATGATGTGGAATATATCACTTATTTGCATGTCGATATAATCCCGACATCTTTGTTCCACGTTCCTGGCCGCCCCTGACAACACCACCCCGTATCCAAATGGACGGTCCAGAATCTCCTTTACATATATTTTCTCATTGAAAATTTCATCTTTATGTTCTGCGGCGACATAAGTGTCTAGCAGTGCGCCATCGATTTCCCCGTTCTCTAATGCTGTTCTGATTTCCACAAAGTCTTTGTAATTCCGCTCTGAAAACAAAATAATTATGCAAGTGAATATATGAAGGGTCATATCCTTAAACTGCGGAGAAAGATTTGAAGACATCAATGATCATCACAGTTATATACAAAACTTAAGCAGCTGTGAAATTAACTGGCTAAGTTGTGTATAGAACTGCGCTTAACATTGATGTCTTCACAAAATAATTATGAAGGTAAACTCATCGACAGCCTAACGATCCTCAGGTGCAAGCATCAAAGAAAAAAAAAACGTCAAGGTACGTAAAATGTTGTTTTGAAATAGCTCTGCTCAAAGTCAGTAATAAAGTCTAATAATTCATCAATTTTATGGAAAGGAAATCATGACTGTGACGGTGTTTGAATATCTGATGTTATTTATCTTAATCAGCACAGATTATTACGATTTTATTTCTCTATTTTCTCGTACGTTTTAGTTTCGATTGAGAAGATATACCAAACACTTAGAATCGAATTTGACCAAATTTCCAAAAAACCTCCAAGTTCGATAGAAATACTTGGCCACTGTTATTATTCTTAGCTGGATCTCGTTTCTGTGTTTGCAGTTGTGGTAAAACATGGTATTTCGTATTTGATATATAACATGTACATGAACTTCAAGAAGAATTAAAAGTTAATGTAGTAATATAAATTCTTTCTACTATAGGATATACTTCGTACCTTCGTTCACTCTTGCGTTCTTAAGAATGGCGATTTGATGTTCAGTGGAGTTCTGGATGGTGCCAACCTAAATTTGATAGTGAAGAGTCAGTCACATACTGTAATCCTTCCTTCAAAAGCCGTCGGATAGTTATCTTTCCGAGCACAAGATTGTTACAAATATATTCGTCTTAGGGCTGAATACTACTATACTCAGACGATTTTCTCAATTAGATGCTTCAAATATATTAATTCACTTTACGCCGTGTAAGCAAAGACTTGATTCTTTACAGTTAAGTAATGGCCGATTGCACATCAATTGTTGTCACGGTATTGGTACATTGGTACATTTCTACTTTAATATTCGAAAACATTTCTTCCAGCTACAAGTATAGAATATCTCCCAGCAATTTGTTTTGAGGCCTTCAGCAAGATTGAAAGTATAATAATGATTTTTTCTGACACTTCTAAGGCTAGCCTGAGTTGCGGACTTGCATGGGTATAATTATCTCAAACACACCTTTGCACCATAGAGAATTATGGAATGGTCGACATTTACAGATGTAAGAGACGAGGCAACTCCACCAACCAGAATACCGATGATAACAAGACCAGTAAGTGTCCAGATGATAGCAAAAATACGGGCGGGAATAGAGCGGGGCGATCGGTCTCCATACCTGTCAACAGAAAACAAAAAAGCACTATCGCCATCAATAACGACAACAGCAGCAACAAACAAAGCAAACTGTCAAAATAAATCATCTTTCAAGGGGGCCCATGTTACACATTTGAACTCATATTCTGGAGACTAAGGTATCAGGACAAATGACGTTTGCGTGTTGTCATAAAGCAGCTTGCCATTGCTACGTTTGAGTGAGTTTGTTGTTCGTAAGATAGGTGCATCGCGCCAAAGTGTCCCAAACCGCAGCAACTTATCCCAGTTTTCCTAGCATATTAAGCGCCTAGGAGCATTTTTACTTCCTCCTAGATAAAGCGCTACACTAGTCTATTGCAGGGTTAGTCCCGGCATGAAACTGAAGGGTGCCCTTTGTTGGAGAGATTGGCATTCCTAGACTTTGGTATCTTGCCCGAGAACACAACGCCGTGACCTCGGATTGGGCTCGTACCTGAACCTCTACCGCTCAATCCGGAGTCTTGCATGCTCATGAGGGACTTTTAGATAGCATTGGCAGTACGAGATTGAATACGAAAAGTAATTTTGAATTTCATTCCAGTAACGTTTTCAAAACCCTAGCTTACTCCTTCCTGTTGCTGAAGTGCAGCACAACTGGTGTGAAACGCACATGGTAGTTGGTTTGAAGGGTGACGGCGCACTCAACCAGGAAACGGTACGCCAGGCTATCATCAGATCATGAAATAATTTCATATTTTTCCCATGCGCTTACCCGACAGTTGTCATGGAGACGAAGGACCACCAGAATCCTTCACCAGCACCTTTCGTAAAGCTGGTTGGAAATTCATTAGGGTTACACTTCATGTCCTGAAAGAAATCGCAGCGAAAGGCAATAAAACTACTGTACGATCATTAATTACAAAATCTCTATCGGTCAATCGTGGCGATTTGGCAAAATGCTACATTACATATATTGCATGATGACAGAAAATTATCAAAGGACACTGAGAATCGTTCTCCTGTGCATCCATACTTAAACGCATAGTCGTGAACATTATCAAACGTGCAGACCATATTCTACTAGTTTTTGTTCACAATGAGACTTAGAAATCTCAAACTCATTAGATATCAGATATCTGATTTTAATATGCATAAATTTATATCAACTTAGAAATAAGTTTTAGTTTCGAAAACTAGACCGTGATTCCAAACACCTCGAAGCTCGTCAAAATTTCTCTAGTATGCCTCGCAACTATCCATCAACTATTTTATAACAACAATATCTTTATTTTTCTCAATATAAGTATGAATACCATAACATTGTTAGTTTATTTAATATAGATGATGTGTTTTAGATGAGGTAACTGTTATAAGCTTGTTTGAATAAAAGTGGAGGCTAAATGAACCGCTAGGTTTTCGAGTTAACCTACAGGCTAGTTATGTCTAATTGTAGAATAGGAGAGATGGAAGAAAAATTTACAATTTACAGTTGGTTCAATGGACAAAATCGGTGTTTGGAACGGTCAAACACAGTCTTTCGTGCTTGATAAAGTATTACATCAACATCAGCACAGACTTACCAAAACCCAAATAATAAACCCAGATATGTAAGCCATGATCGTTGACATTACTAACACTGGAACACAGTCAGTTAGCGCGCTAATCATGTTGTCAGCAGCTTTACCAGGGAACCTCTTAGCAGCAATGAAGGCCACCCCAGGGGACTCCGCAAGGTTGATATAAGCATATTCTGCCATGTATCGTTCTATGAATTTGTTGCCGTAGATTGGAAAACTAATCTGTGGGACGTTATCAATATCTTTCAGCACGTCTAAGACGCTTTTCTTGGCAGAAGACTCTCCCTTGCCATTTGCAGTCATGTCGATGAAGGTGTCGCCGTGTGCGGGACAGTATCCACAAGCTGTACGCACCATGTCTGTGACAATACTGCTGAGAACTCCCTCAAGCTTTTTGTCCTTGTCGTTCATTCTGAGATATGGATAATTGGACCAATAGTTCGTGTAAAGGATTTCTGGGCAACGGCAGGTTTCTATAGAGGAGATAAAAAAAAAAAAACTTAGAAAAAGATACCCAGAACACTAAAACACCATGATGTCTCAAATTAACCTACAGTGATTGATTAATAACTTGATTGCAATAGCCATTTTCAATTCAGTCTCGTAAAACCAAAACCAAACCAATTTCTTACCAAGCAGACTGCTCAGCCAATCTCAAACTGTAGTAAAACCAAAACCAAAACCAAAGTAATTGCTTGACTACTTTCAGCACTCAATTGAAAACTGCTCTAACTAAACTAATAATACGTATTAGTGTTCAAACAAGGCTTACATCAGTTCAAGTTTTGTTTACTCACCACCATAGATGAACTCACTGTAAGGTCCCATGCCCCTCTGGGTAAAAGCCGCTATTCGAATCTCGTAAACCGAGTATGTGTCAGCTTCAAGTTCCACCGACAGTTCGCGGGATCCTATGGTGGCTGTATGCTCCTCAGTATCAAACACGTCCCTCTCAGCTGTTCGAATTTTTCGATATTTTATGGAATAGCCCATTAGAAGGCCGTTGACGTGACCGACAGGGACTGGAGTCCAGGTAACGTTTAAAGCCACTGCAGATGTGAGATTATGGACCGTCACACTTTGAGGAGGCATACTCGGTTCTAAGACGAAAAAAACAGAATCAAGGTAAACAAAAATATCAGAAATATCGGCTTATTATTAGAAAGGCGTTTTATAATGGGGTTGTAATTGAAGAAGTTATTATGAGTTTGTGGAATCAATTTGTAAGCCCGAGCGCCTGTATACAGGGGTTTATTAACGGATGGAAATTGCATCTCAGATTGGTAGGCCTTTTTTTATCGGGGTTTATTTCTGGGGGATGAGGAATAATATCTTGAAAGGATAGCTTCATAAATTTCCTTATGGTTGTCGCTACGGTAGGCAAAGGCTAAGATAACTTAATGTTATACTTGTTACTACATAAAGCCATTTCATGAAACTCACAAGTTTGAAAGTAGCACTTTGTACTTTATTTTACCTAATATTGTACTTACCATCGCCAAACGTGTAAGCAATGTCAGAATATTCCTTTCCACAACCCTTGGACGTTCTGGCACACACCACCACCCTGTAACGCGTAAAATATTCCAGATCACCTAAAACTACTTTATGTGTGCCTACATCAAGTGTCACTGTTTCCCAAGTCGGTGGCGATGACCCGTCATTCTTTGCGTATCTAACTTCGTATCCCACAAGGATTCCATGGACATAAGCTTGGCTGATTGGCTCCCACGTGACGTCAATTGTGCTCGTACTCGTGGATTTAACGACAGTGTTTGGTGGCGGCTGACTGGGAACTGATGGTGATAGAAAAGTGAACTACAATCCTGGCCAAAAGTCTTGGGACACTACTTACTTTCTAATGGTCGCACAGCTCATCTAAGAAAGAATTGCATATACCCCCTTCCCCCCCCCGGATAATGTTGTCCATATAGCAAGAATTCTGTCCCCAAATCAACAATGTTTGGGGGAGGGTGGGAGGTGGGAGGTGGTAGTAATTAAATAAAACTCTTAAAAGTCTTTTCCCTGCAAGAGTAGAAAGACAATTATGTTTTAGCCCATAGTATAAGCTAAGTGTCCCAAGGACTTTTGGTCAGGATTGTACCTCTTATAAGCCCTGAGCTTATACAACTTCGTAAGGGGGTTTGAACGGGCTTATAAAAGGAGGGGCGTATATCCGAGGGGGCTTATAAGAAGAATAAAAAACCGTTTCAAAATGAACTACAGCAGTGTTGATCAGAATACGTTACTCGTATACTGATTTTCAATTAAATTTCAAAAAATAATCATAAATCGAATTCATTTCATTTTAAACTAGAGTGGGGGGGGGGGGGAGTTTAATCCGGGGCTGGCCTTATCATGAAAGTAATGTTTTGTTTACAAGTACACGGGCTTATAACCGGGGGGGGGAAGGGCCGGCTTACAGGGAGGAGGGCTTATGAGCGGCAATGTACCTTATTATATGGCTTGTGTTTGTAGGCGATATAACGCGCGCTCTGATTGGTTAATTGTCACTGAATTGTAGGGCATTATTCTCCCGTAATGCCCACGGGCCGATTACGGATTATGCAAATTAGGAAGAGCCCGGCTCGGAAAATTCAAGCGCATTGAAACGATGAAAGCCGATTAAAAACAGTAAGAGAAGTAAATTTAATTCCGAATAGCTAAAAGTTTAGGGATTTTTCCTTAATAAAATTTACATAAAAGTCGTTTTTGACTTACCGGTAACCTTGGCGAGCACTAGTGAAAAACAATCAAAGTTTGCCGAGTGTCGAGTAAAGCTAAAATCGCTAAGTGAAAGACACCAGCGGCAGATGTGTCACGTATCCTGAGCAGAAAACCACGAAGAAACTTATAAGTTATCATCTTAGTCACAATAATTACCGAAATATTGAACTCCGTTTCAGTTCTCATCAAATAGATTCCCTCGCTTCAACACAAGCAAGTGAAAATCAGCTTCCAGGATCATCAGGTGTAAACAATCGGGCGGTTTCTGTCGGTAGCAGTGTTTCTGATACCTGCAGGAAGTTTTAGACGCTCGCAAGGCTTGAAAAGTTCATTCATAAGTCCCAGAATTAAGAAGGCCAAGATATGTTGTCGAAAGCGAATGCGAAGATCGAGTTATTCTGAGCAGTGCATTCTGAAGCATTAGTATTTTCTTTCACCGAAAGACCGTTGGTTTGGACCATTTTGAAGCACTTTCTGTCTTTTCTATATGCGTTGACGTTTCGCCACAAAAGTTGGAAAAACTCCCTCATCAAGTTGTGGCTCCACGATACTAAAATACCTTTTTGAGGGCTGTGACAATCATTTTTCCCGTAAAGAATTACAGTAGTGAAGTTCACTGACTGTGTAGTTTTGCCCTGGGTTTGAGACGATGAATGAATCGGTAAACGCGCGCATCGCCGGATGTACATTGACGACTTCCGCTCGAATAATTCTTTTTTCTTTAATTCGTGAGCCATATAATAAACAACTTAATAACCGAGAGTGAGGTCGTTACGGGAAAATCTCAAACCTCGGCCTACCGTATTGACCTCGCTATCGCTCGGTCAATACGGCAAGGCCTCAGTTTGAGATTTTCCCGTAACGACCTCACTCTCGGTTATTAAGTAGTTAGTATTGTTATTCCAAACTGAATATAATAGAAGCAAAAGAGCCAAAATTAAAAACCCCACAGATAGCAATTGCGATGATCAATAGCAACAAACGTAGACAAGATTAGAAAAACGAACAAGGAGAAATCAGGACATAACTTTCAACTGGTGCCAGGAAAAGAAAAACATGCATTTGCGATCATAGGTCATTGGTTTAATTTGGTTTTGCATCGAACTGAATGTCTGGATCACTGGGTATGTTGTGATTTTATTTTTCAGTTTTATTTTTGACATAATCGGGGACTCCGTCCCCGATTATGGCTCCTGTTTTTGACCATTTCTTAGCTACCAATAAAAATGTCAACCCATTTCTCTCAGATCTCAGCGATTATCCTCGCTTGTAGAGTGCTTATAAACTCAATAAACTGTCACATTAACTGGCCTGAGCTGTAGAGACTCCAGTTTAGCACCATGCAAAATATAATTAGGTTGGCAATAAAACATTTCTGTTTGAGCTTATATCATTTAGAAGCTTTCTCAGTTGTTTTGGTTGCATATTCGACCTATACAACAATGACAAGAAATTTACCGTCTTCTTGAGTCCTACGAGAAACTGCTTTACTTGGCACTCCGTTTCCGTTCCGAGTAAAAGCGTACACACGTATGGTGTAATTTGTGAAAATTTTCAAATCTTCTAGCACCGCTTCAGTGGGTGTTGGCGGCACTGATTTCATGTTATCTGCTTGGAATTTTTTGCCGATTTCCTTGTAAATGATTGTGTAGCCGAGAAGTAGAACTGAATTGAGTTCTGTCACTTCTGACCACTTCAGAGCAATAGTCGTGGTAGTAGAGCTCTCTGCTTCCACAATAACTGGTGCTTCGTTTGGTACTGAGAATAAAACAATGAAAGCCACATTAACTTTATATTTTACAAAACTTTGAATTCAAATTAGACAGCTAGGCCTACCCAATTTTCAAAATGAAATTCAACAGAACTGTCTCTTTGGAAATGTAAGGTTTGTTAATGAATGTCGATTCAAGGGGGATCCTTAAATAAATGTGGCGTTTTGAGGGTTCTAAATGTTCTCATAGAAGGTTAATTATGAAACTCATAATTCATCAAGTTAAAACAAAGGAAATCACATATTTTACACATACCGTTATTAGTTGAGATGTTGAGTAATTCTACTGGTGTATCACCCAGCGTTCCAGCAGCCATTTCTTCTTGCAGGGATACAATTTGTAACGAATCTACAGCCGAGTAGGTGACGTTGAAACTAGAAATGACACTTCCTTCTCTACAAAAGAGTAAAACGAATAGAGAATATGCATTCCTTGAGAGGTAAATACTTAAATATGGGAGCAAGTTAACCCTTTATAAACCTGGGTGGAGCGAGAAAATGTAAAAATGTAAGCGTTGCTTAGGGCGTTGTTGTTATATAAAGCCCGATTAAAGGGCCCTTGTCAGTCACACCTTTGTTTTTTGTTTACATGTGAGAGATTAGCTATTACATTTTATTTAGAACATGTCGAAACGAAGGAAGTGACTGTGAAATTAAACTACTGAAGATAATTAAACATACCTTCAAGAACGCAACTTACAATAAAGCAATAAGATTTCGCTTCACCATGCAATATCAATAATTTCGATGGCATCGGCGGAGACTGACAAGGGTCCTTTAAGCTAACCCAGGATTAGCGAGAAATTTGATTTCAGATTTTTTAATTTTCGGTAGGATTTTCTAGTTGATATTTTTTGTCTTTCAATTTCGAGCTTGAGTAATCTCAAACTAGACAAAAGATAAGAAGTGAAAAACACTTTTACACAAGAAAAAATAATTCTTCGGTTAGCTTGTAAGCCTGGGTTAGTTCTACCCAGCTTTCGAATCTGGCCCAGGATCATAAAAACATGGCCTCGGCAGAAGCTTCAACATGTACTGCTCGACTGGGCAGTACTGGGCACTAGCCATCCCGGCGTAGTTTGCTCGACGGAAATTTTTAAAAGGACCCTTAAGAGGAACCAAGACCCTGTTTTGCGCACGTGGCTTGAAATTTCCCCCCACCCTAAGAGGTACCAATTCATACATAACACGTTTTATTATATGGAGAAGAGTGTTTTACTGGGAACTAAACCACTCGTAGATACGCCACTTCATCCGGGACCCGAGTGGCGTATTTTCCGTATGTCACCTTTGTGAGTGTCGTATCGTTCAATGACCTCACGATTCCCGCCTTTTGCTTTTGCTGAATTGGTTTCTCCATATAATAAAAAGAACATTACACGTTGGCTCGAAGACACGAATTTTATGTTCTCGTGGCAAGAACATAAAATTCATATCTTCTCGGCACCGTGTAATATCCTCTATATCTCCTGTCCCTGTCATATGTTTTTGGCTCAATACCCAATAAGGTACCGCAAAAGCTCCCACCTTGGACCTTTTGAGGCTGAACACCCTTAAGAGGTAGCAAAACCGCTTTTTAACCCCTGAAAGGTACGACGACCACCCCCGTCCTTTTTATATGAGAGTCCCCCCCCCCCCGGGCTAGCCATTCCGTCACAGGGGCTTTTAATTCAGGCCATATAATTTATTCCAAGAAAAGCACGTTGCGCTATTGCGACTAAATATATTTACCTGAAAGGGAAGACCTCGACAATAACATCGAAATTTCTCTTGATGTTGAAATCCTTTACCTATACAATAGGAAATACGTGTGATTTTTGTCTTTTCTCACCTAATCCTCTTTCAAGGGACTGACTGAACTGGTGCATTTATTTACTCCTTGTTTAAGCACACTGTAGATAGTTAAGTTGTTATTTTTCTTATTCATTCATTACATTACACGACGGCGCAGAGCAGCGCAGTTTTGTGCAGGGCAGTTCAGTGAAATATTGCAAACCAGAGTTCAATTCTGCTCAGCTCAGCTCAGCTCAGCTCAGTTCAGATGAAGTCACCTTAGCCTATTTCACTTTAGCTCAGTACACTGTAGTGTATTACAGTGCAGTGCACCTGAATAAAGTGAAATCAAGTTACATGACAAAATGAAGTGAAGTGAAATGTAGCGTATTACAGTGGCTAAAATGAAAAAAAAAAAAAAAAAGAAAGAAAAACAGGAAAACCAATTTTACACTGCTGATGATTGTATTCTCACGCTCAATGTAAAGCTGACTTTCTGGGTTAGCGAGATCTTCATCCCAGATATCATTTATCAACTTGACCTTGTAATTTATCTCTTCAGCTGAAAAAAAGGAAATTAAAGATAAAACAAAATTCATGCCAAATGAACAACTATAACGAGTGCAAATAAAATTATACCAAAATTTGGTGCAATTGCTCATCCCAATCTTTGTACCCTTCAATTAGTTTAACGCAAATCTCTTTCATACTTTCACCATCTACAAGTGGACTACGAATTCACAGGATAGCCAGTTCTCAGTTGGCTTGATAGCTGAGTTCCAGGTGCTCTGCATCGGTATCGCAGAGATGATCGATTCGAATCCGGTTCAAGGCTGAATTTTTGGTAAGCTTTATTATTACAACTACCTAAGTTACGTACATGGGATGCGCGATGGCCTTATGCAGGGTTAGTCCACTGGACTCCGGAGCGAGCGGTCCGGGCTCGAGCCCTGGCCGGGGACATTTTGTTGTGTTCTAGGGCAAGGCACTTTACTCTCACAATGCCTCTCTCCACCCAGGTGTATAATATAAATTGGTACCGGCGAACTTAATGCTGGGGTAACCCTGCGATGGAATAGCATCCCATCCAGGGATGTAGTAGAAATACTCCTAGTCGCTTCATGCTAAACCGGTACAAGCTCAGGCCTGATGAGCCACTTGGCTCGTAAGCAGACGTTTTTGAGTTGCGTACTTAACTCCCTCATGTCTTTAAAGAGCCCCCATTGGTCAAATCAAAATGCCAGCAAAAATAAATACCTGGACAACTGTCCATATTACAAGGCTTGGTTTCCGTTTCTGGACCTGTGCAGTCTTTCCCGCCAAAAGCTGGTTCAGGATTATCACACTGGCGCTTTCTTGTCTTGTTTCCACCGTTACACGGTTTGTTACAGTTAGGCCATGGAGACCAGCTACTCCAGTTGCCGTGAACTGAAAATTAAGGTAAAAAAAGCCAAGGACCAATGATAAAAAGATGAACTGGAGATAAAATAAAGTGAAAAACGCTGAACTACATTTTTCAAGACAAACACAGTACATTACAATATTTCGAGAGGAAGGCATATCAGTCTTAGCAGCTTTTCATCCGGATCCTCTATCCTGGTCGAAATGGAATTTGGAATCATCATCTACTCCCCCTAACGTCACTTTGACGTGATGCTGAAAGTAACTCTTGAACTGCCGAACTGAACTTGAACTGGGCAGTGGAAGCTGACTAACTTCTCTCACCTATTTTATTTTCACAAGTATCACCACTGTATTCTGAGGAGCAGTTGCATGTGAAACCTTGTTCATTAGTAGCCCTTGTACAGTTGCTATCATTTTGACAAGGATTGGGAGAACATGCGTCATCTGTTGATAAATGTTAATAACAGACATCAATACCTTTTCACACAACATTTCAGTCAAACGCAAAAACTTAATTTAACGTCACTACTTTCGGTATTTGTGATCTCAAAATTCTTTGAGAATATGAAGTAAAAGTGTGCAAGTCTCTTGTAAGAAAATGTGCTAAACGAGCAATGATAGACACTAAAAACCGGTGTAAAAAAACCTAGGTTTTTTTAAGTTAGCCTCCCTGGGTTCTAATATAAATGATGTTTACCCTGAAATCAGGCTATCCGGGTTCTTAGCTAGGTTCTCAATTTTTTTTACAAAACAACTTGAACTCATGGATGTCGCCTATGTCAAATTATTCACAGTACAGTATTGTAGTGTGTTATAACATTGTCAGTGTTCTGGCTAGTTTTTGTTACTTTTTTTGCATCGCATGTGATGCACTGTATGATCTTTTTTTAAAAGACTCTATATTTTGAAAAAAACAAAAGAAAAAAAAAAGCCTGTATTGAGATTTTAGCCCAGAATGCCTCTTATTTGAGGGCTTCTCAAATGGAAAGTTTTAGCCTAACAGGTTCTTAAATTTTACGTTCTTATACGTGGGGGTTTACTGATGCAGGTACAATGCTTAACTCTTCAGCGACTGTCTTAACTTCGGGCTTGAAGCTGGTGGAGTTCGGAAATATTGGTTTTGGCGGAAGCGAATCAGGTGAGAATTTCCCGCGCGTAGTGTATTTGCACGCTGTAGACTAGTATGTTACCGTAAAACCTCGAATTAGTTCCTCTCCTCAAATGAGCACCCCCTTCCCCTTTTTATGGAAGATTACTGAGACAACAAAGGTTGTCTAGTTTTGGTTGTGTTCAATTACAAGGCGGTGATTCATATTGACTCATTCAAGCACTGCACATTGACCGTCGCAACGGATGGTAAGTGAGGTTCTACTGATCTTTGTGCAGCAGACCTAGATCGGCTAAACTGAAAGGGGTTATGTAGTTCTTCAAGAGAGACAGGATCCTTGTGAGACTTCTGAGGGACTAACAGATACATGTATTGCAAAACAAAACCAATCATATCTGACCACGATTTGCGAAAAATGAAATGAGCAGCCCCCTCGATTAAGCGTCTCCCTCGAACAAGCGTCCCGCGTCTTCTCTTAAATTTGAAATAAGCGCTCCGGGCACTAATTTGAGGATTTGCCGTATCTATGAAGGTCAGATGTTGGGCAATACAAGAAATATGTATATCACCTTTCAGAGTGCCACAATTGAAACCAATATATTCTGAGGTGCAATTGCATTTAAATCCCAGCAAGTTACTAGCCACAGAACAGGTTCCACCATTTTCGCAAGGATCGTCTAGACACGGATTATCTGTTATCAACAAATCGAAACTCGGATTAAACACAGTAGTTGATAAGTTTTTCACTGTATAGGCTTCATTAAAAAAAGAGGCTTAGGCTTTTCTGAGAAAACGAGAAAGGTTTGGATTCAAAAATGTGAAAGTGAAAAACAATAATTGATAAATGATATTCAAACTCTTTTCTACGACTTTCTATTGATTACAAGAACCATCTCAATATATGTTACAAATTGTAACATCGAGAAATGGAACACGATGTATACATATTGCAAAAAAAGAGTTAAAAAACAATGCGAAGAAATGTAAATGGTCAGCATTGGCGGTATAATTTTACTACTGAATTATCCTTATCAAAAAAAGGGTTTTACGTGTTTTTTCCACACCAAACTAAAACAAGCAATTTCTTTACTGCGAACATCGAAGAAAGGGAATGAAAAGATTGAGAAATGCGTTTCTCAAATTTATTAATAATTCATCAAGTTTAAACAAAGGAAATCATAACCGTGACAGTGTTTTGATATCTGATCTTAATTTACATAGATTTTTTTATGATTTTATTTCTCCGTTTTCTTCTTAGTTTTAGTTTCGATTGAGAAGATATATCAAACATTCAAGGCGGTGTTTGAGCAAATTTCCAAACACCTCATAGTTTGTAAAAAATACTCCGTCGCGCGTCGGATTTTCAACTCTCTTCTCGGTGTTTGGAAATATGGTCAAACACGGTCTTTCGTGTTTGATGTATTAAATCACCTTGCTGTATACCACAGTTTAGACCAATGTAGCCTGCAGGGCAACTGCATTTAAAACCTAATGAATTGCTGTCCGCTGAGCAGGTTCCACCGCTCAGGCAAGGCTCGGGAGAACATGGGTCAACTGTGGGAAAAAGCAGAAAACAGTTTTATGACGTCATACAAGGTCTTTGCTTCCGCCATTTTGGATATTGATGTGGAAAATAGCAGAAAACTGTTTTATGACGTCATACAGTACGAGGTCATTAAATCCGCCGTCTTGGATTTTGCTACCTCTAGCTTTTGCTGAAAAGGAGACTTTATCCTGCATTCTGGAAAGCAACGTATCTGATATCTGTAGTAGCAAACTTCCAAAAACTTGGAAAACTGTAATGGACTGGAGTAACTGTGTGTAGCGGGTTAGCTGGCAGCTAGTCCGACTAAATACAGCTCCGAGGATTTAATATGAACTACCATGTTATTACTTAAATGCTATTTTCGGAGCTGGAATGAACTGGGCCAGAGATAAGGAGGAGAGACGTAAATAGTTTGATGGTAAGCAAAATCTTTATGTAACGAATTCGTGGCAGCCGGGCAGGGTAGTATTTACTTTATATCGTTGTAAATTAACATGCATTGTACTGTCAACAATGCTTATCAAAGCCTCTTGTTACTCTCAAAGTTACACTATCCCTTATTATATTTTATTGACCTGATATGAAGTATTTATTTACTAGATAATATAAGACTCGAAGATATACTCAGGGAGAGATATTCTATACTTAGATTGCTTTTTAACATTGTGTATCACCTTGCTTATGTCTGCAATCATAACCAATATATCCGGGAGGACAATTGCATGTAAAGGATGGCCAGTTACTGTCTGCTGTACAGGTACCTCCATTTTGGCAAGGATTAACGTCGGCCAAACATAAATCAGCTGTGGAAAAATGACTGTTAGACGGCTGTTACATAGTTTTGCTTCAGATGGAAAATGTTCTCGGAGTGTTTGCTTGTTCTAAAAAAATACATTTTCGAGAGTGAAGGGACCTTAAGATTTATTCTCTTTGACCAAAAAATATGCTATCCCATATTTAGCAATTATTCACCGACACTGAGGTGAATAATTAGCGGACCAACACGTTATTTTATGTGTGACAAGCGGTCGGAAATTTCAAAATTTCACGCGCCGGCTGCTCGGAGGTGAATAGTACTTGTTAATCACCTCCGAGTTAACCAATCAGAGCACGCGAAAAGCACTATTTACTTGTGTGGTATATACTAAATAAGAATATTATTTATTTAAGTTCGCCTAACTAAAATACTTACTCATATACATTAAAAATTCATTAGGCAGGGAGACCACTACAGCGTAGCCAATTACAGTGGATCACAGGGTAGTGATATCCAAAATATTCAAAAAATGTAGTGATCTATAAATCTCTATTAATTAATCGATACAAAAAATAAGATCTTTATAAACGCGCACAACATATTAATAAAATATATCTGTTAATTCATGTATAATATCAACGTGCGTGCATTGTTTGTTTATCCTTATAGGCAATTTCATATTTCTATTTGACAATAAGATTATGAGTTCGAGATTTCTATGAGGTGATGGTTAATGAGGCCGAAGGCCTCATTGAAATCTCGAGCGAATAATCTAATTGCTTTAGTAGAATTCTTACGTAATTGTCTTCAGCTAACCATTTCCAATTGTTTTGGTACATTGTATTTAACTTTTCATTTTAGGAAAATCGCTCGGACTGAATTGTCGTTTGGAATTTCCTGTTGTGTACAGAAGTTTTCAACATTTTGTAATTTTTTTGTTAAGTCATGAACCGTAAATGTCTTTCTTTTGGTCTTCTCAGCTTTAATTATCCATTTGTATCTAAATATTCTTCCATAACTTCGCAAACGCTATTTCGCAGGCGACTTCCAGGCACTGCACTCTGATAGCTGTTAGTATACGAGTAGCTCATCTAATCAGATTGCAGCATTTGCATTAGTTTACGAATAGAATTCTTCTAAGAAATGTTAGTTTATCAGGCAGACTATTAGGTCGAACTGAATGTGAAACTTGCATGTGCAGTTGTGTACATGAGCTACTCGTATACTATCGGCCATTAGGGTGCGGTGACTGAACGTCGTCTACATAATGACAACGTTTTCTGGTTTCTCTTGTGTTTCGCGGAAGATTTAGAAATATTACGGGACAATTTAATTCTGAAGAAAGGAAACTAAAGAAAGGAAACTGACGGTTATGCGACTTTAAAACGTCACAATTTCTCGATGAACCGATGAGTGCGCGTGAACAACTGCAAGTTTCCAAACACAGTTCAATCCGCGCTATTTGATAGAGCGGAAGTTTAATATTACGTTGAGAAATTTTACCACCGAACTTCTTAACTAGGAAAAGTAGCGTACAATGAAAACTTATAGTGCACTAACTTATAAAATAATATTTTCCATTCAATGAGATTTTAAACACTTTAAAACTAGTCAGGAATCTGATATCCAAGGGAATCGTGTTTTTCCAATTCACTGAACAGATCCTCACCCAGCTGTACGCCGGCGCAGTTATACATAAGATCAGCTCCTATGCAGCTGCATGTGAAGCCCATCACGTTGTCTTCCGGTGTACAAGTTCCCTCATTCAAGCACGGATTGACCGCACACGGATCGCCTGTAAGAGAATCAGAGCCCAATTTATCAAATTCATTAATAACTCATCAATTTGTAACAGAGGAAATTATGACCGTGACGGTCATTCTGGACATCTGCTATTAGCATAGTTTTTTTACGATTTTATTTCTTCGTTTCTCCATAGTTTTGGTTTCTATTGAGAACAAATATCAAAAAGATAGTGTTTGGCCACATTTCCAAACACCTTGAAGCTCGTTAAAAATACTCCCCTGCGCGTCGTATTAGGAATACTGGTCAAACACGGTCTCTCGTGTTTGATATATTACTTCTCCAATCCTCGATCAGTTCCTTGAACCTCCCGATAACTCGAACAAAAAGACGACTCCGTTGGATTTCTGTCATTGTAACTTTAACTTCATTATTTCCAACCTCTAATTTCTCGAACCAATTTTCGTTCTCGCTATGGGTTCGAGAATCGGGATTTATCTCTAATTCCAGGATAATGTTTAAATACATGTGCTAGAATTGATGGAAGTGAGGGAACCTGTAAAGTCCTCAACACTATCTTAAGTGTTGCTATTACTCGCTCTCTATTGGGACGATATGTGCTTACATTGTTTTTCGTATTACTATTTTTTCCTTGTGTAGTTTCGTCGGCAGTCATAACACAATTATTCATGCTGCTGTTGTTGTTGTTATTGAATGTTTATAGTGGTTGATGCGCTTAGGTACTCCTAGCTATTTCTTAGGCATGCCACCTGAACTCAAAGAAAGAAACATTTCAAATAAACATAATAGGCTTAAAAACCACAACTAGCTGCAGGCAGACCAGTTGGCTATTTACAAGCATGATCGAGGATTGAACTAGCGTCTACCGAGAGCCAACTCAGCTAAGTGGTCAGAGCGGGACTTGAACCCGCGACCTCCGGATTTCAGGTCTGGCACCCTAACCACTCGACCACGCTGCCTCCTTTATTCATGTGAAGCACTTTCTTTTCCGAAATGTCCCTTCAAACTGGCCATGGTCTTTGAAGAATATTACCTATTTCTGTGCCACAGTTGAAACCAATGTATCCTGATGGACAACTGCATGTAAAATAAGGCCAGTTACTGTCCGCAGCACAGGTACCACCATTCAAACAAGCATTGAGGGAACAAGGATCGGCTGGTGAAAAATAAGAATCCGTATCAGAAGAATGTAGCTGAGGTAACTGTACTGCCAATTTGGTATTCATTTTCAGATGTTCCCGAAAAAATTTCATTACAGTAAAGAGCCCGTGTGTAAGAACCTACATTTCTTAAAGTCTGGCAAAATAGGTTCTTGTATTTTGGGAAACTTATTGTCAATTAAGATTAAGTAGGTTCTTATTAGGTTCTTAATTTCTGTCAAGGAGATATAGTTCACCCGACAAATATAGAAAAGTGAGTTTGGTTCTTAACTGTACAGTATTTATTGAGCGTATGCACATGACGTCATGGCAGCCATATTGGTGTTCCAAAACAATGAAACGGCGGCCATGTTGGTGTACCAAACCAATCCTGTGGGAGTTGAACTCTTTTCTTATGTAAACACTTTCTTTTGTTCCAATAAATTTTCATGGCTGCTAGACACCTGAATGCATACGCTCTATTCATAACTGTGTTATGATAAGCCTAACACGTGTACAACTGATTACAGTTTAATTATTACGTAGTGTTGGCTCTATAACAAGAGTTTTTAATTTAGCGGTAGCCCACATATACGAGCTTGCTTGATCTGGCTTGGCTAAGCAGGTTCTTATATTTTGGGGGGTTTTAAAATGGAAAATTTCTCTCAGCAGGTTCTTAAACCACTAGTTTCTTACACTCGGGATTTTACTGTAATATGATTGTAAGAGAGATAATCTGTGTTCATTACCAAGCTGGGTGCCACAGTTGAAACCAATGTATCCGGATGCACAACGGCATTCAAAATAAGGCCAGTAGTCAAGCGTTGAGCAGTTACCACCATTGAGACAAGGATTGGACAAGCACTGATTACCTGTTAAAATAAATTAAACAGAGACTGATTACAATAAAGAACATTTTCTTGTAGTGATGATTGTCCCATGTTACCATGAAATCCAGTAAAAAGCAAAGAGGGGAAAAATATAAAATACTAAAGAGATCGAAGAAAATGGAAAACTTCCTTTTCTAGACTGTTTGGTAAGCCGCGACAACAACGAACTACGAACGACAGTGTACAGAAAACCGACGCATACCGACAGATTACTTGACGAATCATCCTACAACCCGACTTCACACAAAGCCACGACTATAAAGACTTTGACGAGACGAGCGCAACTAGTTTGTGACACACCGGACAGCTTACGTGACGAAAACAGATACCTTGAACGTGTTTTTCACAAAAACAACTACAACGCTGACTTTATTAGACGAAACATTTATCGACCTACTGAAGCTGACGCTACGAACAGGAACCCTACGCCTGTTACTACAGTGACTATACCTTACATTAAGGGCACTTCTGAGACCATCTCACGGATCCTACAGCCCTACAACATTCGTGTAGCCCACAAACCTACAACTACGTTACGACACTTACTGACCAACGTGAAAGACAGAGACGAACCTAACGACAGACAGGGAGCAGTTTACAAGATCAAATGCTCCGACTGCCAGGCTTCCTACATTGGTGAGACTGGCAGAAACCTTAACACGAGACTGACTGAACACAAACGAGCCACGAGAAATGGTGATGCCAACAATCACATTGCTGTACATCATCAACTGACAAACCACAACATTGACTGGGACTCTGCTCAGTGCTTAACCTACAGTACAAACTATTTTCAACGACTGACTCTGGAAAGCTGGTACACTAACCTAGAACAAACGCCTCTTAACAGATGTCAATAACTACCGGCGCCTTACAAACGACTTATCCACGACAGAAACGAAACCGACAAACGGACTTCTAACAGACCGACTTAACAATAACTAACTAACTTTACACCAGTCTTTCAGCCAATACCATCATGGCTATACTGACCAATCACGTTCAACGGACCAGACTTATAACATCATCGACTGACAAACACTATTCACTTGACTCTGAAGATGACTTCCGCTCAGGTTGTCGAAATGTCAGTCACCAACAACAGTTTTTTTCAGAACTACACTCACCCGGACGATCACACAAGAAATAATTCACATGGCACAAGTCAGGCGAAGTTTTTTTGGCCATGTGTTCTTAGGAAATCCATTCACAGTACTTGTTGTCATCTGACACAAGAGTGTAAATCCAGTAAATTATTCAAGCGATGTAATAAAATGTAATTATAATTTTATCTACTGACTGATATTTAACTAGCTTTTTTTCCTCTCATCTTATTGTTATTTTTGTCATGCGTTTTATACATGAGCCCCTGGTTCGGATACCGAGGGCAACCTTTACCCATGCATGACATTAATGAATTGATTGATGGATGGATGCTGAGGGAGGGATTCAGAATTTTGAAGCTGCAGAATGTGGGATGTGAGAATGGACAAAGCATCATGGATTGGCAACTCGTCCAGGAAGGGTGTCAATACTTGAAGCGAAATCACGACACAGAAACAGGAGTCATTGAGTGCTAGAGCACATGAATGATCAGGTTCCTTCATGCAATAATCATTACAATCAGGACAGGACTCGTGGATTGCTTGGATTTGTACGGTCTTCACCTGGCCTTAAATTACATAAGATTTCTGCGATCATGCACGTGGTGAGCAGACAGCGATATCACCGAGTTTAAACTTACGGTATCCCATTCAACAAAGCTATATATTAATGTATTTACTTTTGAGTTTCAAGTTTTCCATTTTTTTACAATTGTAACGTTATGACTTCACTGATCAAAATATTGGTATGGTGAAGGTTTCACTGTATCCTAAATTATTACTATTTTGTAAGAGCATTGAGATTTTACTGATGTAATGCGCTTATTGTTAATATTATTATAATTATTACAATTATTGTAATAATTATTATTACTGCCATTATTATTAATAAAAGGATAAAAATTATTATTATTATCATTATTGTTACCAATAGCGCATGTATAGCCATGATATTCTGACGGACAAATGCACGTGTAACTTCCTCTTTGGTAGTCACTGACACACGTACCACCATTCCTACATCGATTGACCAGACATGAATCTGAGGAAATTCAGAGATATCAAGAGAGAATATGTGATGGGAAGATAATCATCCTACTGAGTATGTAACAGGCATATCCCGCAGCAAATATAGCTGCATTTGTGTAATAGATAACAAACTGATCAACTGTGGATTTGACTTGGCACTTTATTACAATGCCAAGTCAAATCCCCAGTTGATCAGTTCGTTATCTGTTAAAATCACGCTCTAGTTTACTATTGAGCACTCTGAAAACAGCTCTACAAATCAACTCGTTCATATATAGGAATTATATAATTTCTGTCGGAATAATTATCTGTCTTGAGTATTGACGAAACCCCGTCAAAAATAATCGATGTAAACAACTAGATTCCATCTTGCCGTGCGTCTGTTCATCAATTGATCACAGATGACGTCAAAAAGTGATAAGAACAATAAAGTGGCACACACGAGGCGATAGCCGAGTGTGTCACAGATGTTCTAACCACATTTTGACGTCTTCTGTGATCAATTACTGAGCAGACGCAAGGCAGCATGGAATCTCTTGGATTCATCTATGCATCTGTTCACCATTTGATAATTAGTAAGAACCAATCAGAAGACTTCTTGCACATTATGTCAATTCAAGAATCTCAGGCTCTTTCAACTTCTTTTTTTAGACGCGAAGAAGCTTGTTAATTACAGACAGATTTATCCCTCATCGATTTGTACCCTTAACCTTTTACACTTAAAGCAAGTGTTTACCCGCTTCAGGCTACCCGGGTTAATTTCTTGGCTCTCCGGGACCGGGAGGTCTTTGAAGCTAAGTTTATAGCCATTGAATTTTCACAGGATGACTTGCCACATTGAAAATGGCCAATGTTACAGGATATGTTACCCAAGAAAAGAAAATGTACGCAAAGTCAAATTTTTCGGCAGGTTCACAGCTTTCGACCGTTTCACACGGTTTCCAATCAGCGAGCGAGTAGTTTGCCTTTTTCTCAGCTGTCACGTGACCTCGTTTAACCACGTGAAAATAAGGGGTTGAATATATGGATGGGGCCTCGCCTCCATTTCTGTTTAGAGAGGGACGTTGTTACCATATCATTTCAGATAAGGTGAATGTTAAAACGTACCTAGACAGCCATAGAGCTCTACCCTCATAGCTATGCCACCAATCCAAGCCAATGGAATAAACTTGATGTAATTTACCCAGATTGGTGGGATTAACTGATGAGAAACAATGGTAGTGCGGTCTGTGTTTCCGGCAAACTCCTGCATGAATCGGTAAGAAGAAAAATTGTTAGAAGGGCGCTATCATGAGGATACTCGGCTTTGAGAATGATTTAGAGAATTGGTAAAATGGGTGTCATATTGAAGCATGTGCGCCCGAGAATCTGATCGCAAACCGAGAAAGTCGATCAGCCTTTTTTAAACTTTTAACATTAATTTTTGTGGAAGTGCAGTAGCTTCATGGTTAGTGCGCTCGCCTCAGATCGAGCGGTCCGGGTTTGAGCCCTGGCCGGGGACATTGTACTGTGCGTTATAGTTTGAGGAGACCACTGAAACCTAATTACATTCAGCTTACTCTCCCTTTTAAGCAACAAAATATATTAATATCTTCATCTTGGTTTTCGTGGTACATGTTTCAGCGAGCCTATTGCCTGTGTAAACACTAATGAAACATTTAAAAACTCGATCCAAGGCATCAGCTTGAAATACTTCGCGCGGGCATTCAATATAATTCAATGAGGCACGCTAAGGCATCCCTTAGGAGGGATGTGGCCATGAAATGGTAACTGTCTCATGTCTTGTATGAAGCTACTATACAAGGGAAATGGTAAAATTCAATAATCACCTTGAATGGGCCAGATTGCTGTGGATCCTTGTAGTATTGCACATTCGTTCTCCATCTCCAATACTGCAGCTTGTACTTTGTCACCCATCGGCTGCGCTCCTCTAACCCTTGTGTTGCTACAGCAGTTATTAAAATATACCACTGGGGGAAATAAACCTGTAGCCACGCATTGTAGTCTTCATCCTTTGCAATCCAAGTTCCTTGGGAGTGTTTTGATTTTTCCAAGTTAAGTCTGGCCTGATCGGATCTCGCTTTTTTGGCTCCGCTTGAAGCCGAAATTTGCCACGCCTTAATCGCACCGGTTTCCATACCAAGGGGTTCTTCACAAGCTATAGATTTTACGGAATACTAGTCACAGATATTATACCAGGGGAAAACTCATTTTAGCTTGATTATACCTATTATATATCGTATCTGTAACAAAATACTCAATTTTCATTGTGTCTACGCTCTGCTATGTCACGTAATTGGCACACGATCGACCATGTAGGTGTCTAATTAAAACTGTCCAACTACACGGGCCACCACGCACGACGCACGACGCACGACGCACGACGCACCACTCACCACGCGCCATGCGGCGTGCGTTACGCGCCACGCACAATGTCTAACGTTGTCAAACCCTGAGCTCTTAGAAATCCACAAACCTGTTATCTTTACCTTTATTTGTTTCACAAGTATCACCAGTATAATCTGAAGGACAACTGCATTTAAAATTTGTTGTGTAGCCACTGGTACAGGTGCCGCCATTTTGACACGGATTGGACAAACATGCATCTGAAGGAAATTGAATTCAGGGATAACAGGAAAGAAGTCACAATTAGTAAAAAAAACTGGAGAGTCTGTGACTGACGGTGGTGACCCGTATTTATTTGTAAGAGTATCCATAGAGAAACACATTATTTCTGTATAAGCAGTTAAAAACAACTAGTACGTTCAGGCTGTCAGACCCAAAATGTGTGATATTTAAATAAGTAAAATAAAACAAATTAATAAATTACAATATTTAGAGATGATGTCGCATCAGCCTTAGCTGGTTTTTATGCCGGTCCTCTATCCTGGTCGAATTGGAATTTGGAGATGTTGGTTTTTCTGGAATGAGGAAAAACGGCGAACCCAGAGAAAAGTTCTCGAAGCAAGGCGAGAACCAAAAAAAAACTCAACCCAGATATGGCACCGGGCTAGAATCGAACCCAGGCCACATTGGTGGGAGGCGAGCGCTCTCACCACTGCGCCATCCCTGCTCCCCCATTTAGGATAGATATAGAAAATTTTTTGGCTTTCCAGTTTAGACAACCCGTCACTGCATTACATAAAACTTCAATAAAACGTATAGGTCGGAGAAGGGGAACTTCAAGTAATTCAAGCTGGTTCAGTCTCTCTTTTGCTCAAAAAGCCGTGGGGAAGAACGCAAAGAAGAACAAAACACCAGTGAACAGTTGTGTGAGCGTGCAAACGTGATATGCGAAGCCGCAAACTGCAAGTAGCGCGGGCGTCGGAAGACCAGCGAAAAGAGAAACTGCAATGGTCTCATACAGCATTTTTGAAGCCGGGCACTCTGGTGACGGGGTAATTCTATTGGTCGGTCTATGAAGTCATGACGCACAAAAAAAGAGACTGCTCGCAGTCTAGGTTAGCTCGAATTTCCTTATTTCAACTTGACAAGAAACCTAACGAAAACGATGCGGTTCTCTACCAACTGAGCGATCAGGTCAACTGAAACGTGATTAGTTTTTGAGTTGGTATTGACCCTGGAGAATGAAAGTAAGGAGGAGATCGAATCTATGCAACACCATCACGTGCTTGATCTGCGGGTTAAAGATTCAATATGCAGTTGCGAAAAGAAAGGCTTCATGTTTTCTTTTGCTTAACTGCTATAGTCTTTTTAACCTCTCGCCTTTTCGCGGGTGTGAAGTGTCCATTTCAGAATTATCGTCCTTCACAATGATAAATATAGCATCAAAATCATATACCTTAAACAGATAGGGAAAGATATTGTGATTGTGACATGGAGAATCCTCTACAGTTACCTCGACACCCATAGAGCTCAACCCTCATTGCTCTGTAGCTCTGATATTCAACTGGACGAAAAAGGATGGAAGCTGCCTCGAGTGGTGGGTTTAGTGCGTGGTAAACAATGCTGTCTTGGTCTGTATTCCCAGTAAATACCTGAATCAGGGAAAAAAACAATTACGATCCTAAAAATCATGTCCGTACCTGTAATAATTTAAATTTTTGCAATTAAATTTAAATTATTAATTGAGCGGTTTTTAATTGAGTGTCTCCACCCAAATGTCTAAATGTGTACCGGCGAATTTAATGCTGGTAGGTAGCCCTGTGATGGACTAGCATCCCAACCGGGGAGTGCACAAAATAACACTCTTGTCTCTTCATGCTACAAAAATCGGGATAAGCTCTCGCCTGATGGGCCAATTAGCTCGTATGCAGATTTTACTTACCATCAAATTGTTATTTACCTTGTACAAGGTTTCTCCAGGATCCTTGTAAAAACCTTTTTCCCCATTGGGTTTTGAGTACTTCAGCCTGTACGTCTTAACCCACTGGCTTGCATCCTGCCGTCCTTGAGTAGCGATACCTGTTACTCTGGTGAATGGATAGCTAAAGGTAATGGTGAGAGTTGGTTTGTCATCGTCTGCTGCAGCTACCCAGCCTCCTGATACCCCTCCGGACGGTATAAAGTTAAGCCTGGCTCTACTGGCGCCGGTGTTGCTACTATGCACAGAAGATGCACTTATTTCGTCGTTAGTTATCGTACCATTCTCCATACCGAGAGCTTCTTGACAATCGGAAAAGTCTGTGGCATCGATTAAAAAAAAAAAAGAAAAAAAATGTACAGTCCTCGTTTAATAAATGTTTAATTGAGTGCAATAGCTCAACTTCCTTGACTGTTCGCAATCTAGACAAAAATAGCTCTAGAACATTCCATTCTCGTCCCCAGTGCGGCTCGTTTTAAAATGTAATTAGGAGTAGAGAAATTTCTGGCTCCGTAGTAGTCTGCGCATGCTCTGATTGTTTAAGAAAATTTCTCAAACAATAGTGAGCCTTAAGTCGAGTGTAATTTGTATGTCTCGTACATTTTTCAGTCTCCTACCTTGCAAGGCGCTCGTGCTACAGTTATCACCGGTGTATCCTGAAGCACAACTGCAAGTAATCTCTCCGGAGCTACTGCTGCAGGTTCCACCATTCTGGCAAGGGTTGGGTAAGCAGGGATCATCAGGTGCAGGCTCTATCGAAATTGAAAGAAACGTAAGCACACAAGTAAAAATGGACTTTTCTGATAAAGCGCGCGGGTATTTTGAAACCTAGATTACAGTTATCATTGAGTATTTTAGAGCTTAAGTTTAGTTCCAATATATCGTGTCCAGTTCCCCTACAGTTGATCTGTTACACACTCCGTAGCCTTCGAAAAACAACTGACATGGAGCTAGAGCGTTGAACGCTCCACTTGCACATTCAATAGTTGATACTGACCTCTATCTTGATCGAATTGAAATTTAGAAACGTTGGTTTTTTAGGAGGGAGAAAGACCGGAGAACCTGGAGAAAAACCCTCGGAGCAAGGCGAGAACCAACAACAAACTCAACCCAGATGGGACACCGTGCTGGAATTGAACCTGGGTCACATTGGTGGGAGGCGAGCTCTCTCACCACTGCGCCAGTCCTGCTCCCCTAAATTCATACCTAGATTCTTAAGTAAAATATTACTTTATTTTTTTAATTGGCGTTATCCTCTGCGCTGCCGTCTTCTTATGCTTCCTAGCTAATACCGCCAAACAGCGTTCAGTTGTTCGTCATTATACATTACCGTTCACGCAATCATAATTGATTCCATTGTCTGTCAGGACACACTGCTGATCTGCAGGACATTTATCACCATCACATTTATCATCCACTGCCATGGAAACAGAGTGCTTAAGTTAGTGAACTGAAGGCCCGGACGAGCGAGGGAGTTAGGTAATTATAACTTGTACACAACAAATTAAAGGAGCAGTCGTCACGGGTTGTGCGTCTTGAAAAGTTTAGCCTATAGTTTTAAAGTTACTCGTTTGTAATCCATGCTGATTTCTCCATCCTTGACAATACTTGTTCCTGTACGATTTTCTAATATCTCTTCAGTGCTTTTCTATCTTAGTAAACTACTATCTCAGGTTTCCTTTAATGTAAAGGTAATTTTGTGCGTGTACAAAATAACTCTAATTACTATTATTTTCATACATTGAATTCACTATCTCTTTTCTGATTGGTCGAAAGCGTACAGTGAATTTTCGAAATCAGCACCTGTGTCGTCATCTAGCTGCAGATTATACAATAATCATGTCAAGGACACTCAAGGTCAAGGGTAATCATGTCATGTATGACGGCGGTGCATGATTTCTAAGGGTAATCATGTCAAGTTCGCGCGCTTTGTAGCTCTTTGTGTTGCTTGCCGTCAGTGAAGAGGCAAAAACATGACTTCCATTCCATAAAACAATTATTAGATTTGGTTTTTGTGATATCAGCTGATAACCTTGATTATTCCGGATACCACAAAAACCTCATCCAATAATTATTTAATATGACACAACATGCTTGAGATTAAAAACACTATTACTCGAATGGTATATTGGTAAATTAAACTTTTGAAAAGCATGCCTGAAAAACAACCTCCTCTCTCTTTTGTTGGAATATGGTTAATGTGTATTTTTAATTGCAAAGAAATCTATGGTACATACCTTGGCCGTTAGTGCAGTAAGCCCATGTAGTTTGTTTACATGGTCTCAAATAGACGAGTTTGTACAAGTAGAAAGCACCACAGTTGATAACTTGAATAAACTTTTCCCCATTATTATTATTACAGGGCTTGTCCGGCGATTTAGATACGCAGACCTTTTGAGTTACCTCACCGTCGCCGAAATGTGGATGGTCATCTACAAGGTACAATCGAGTTTCTGTCCCACACGTGTTCAGAGGGGGGACTGTGCTTGACCTTAAGGCATTGCCTGCGTTTCCAGATACTCTGTACCAAATATCCCAGTTTGTTATGTCAACATCATCGCAGTTGGTCTTCATGTCACCAGTGAAGTTCACTGAGCGATCGCCTTCGGTCAGAAATTGATAAGAGCCATCTGCACAAGGATTTCCTGGAAGTAACGAATGAAAAGCGAAAACAATTAAATCATTTACTCACATAGAGGACCATTTGATCGGTATTGGTTATCGTGCTTTAAGCTGATTATGAAACAAATATTGTGTTATCGCAACATAAAGTATGGACTGAAAGGAGGCTAACCTGTTGCCTATTTCTTAGGAGGGGGTGAGGTAAACAAATTTTAAAAGCTAATACGAAGAAGAAGGCTTCATTTCAGAGGGGATGCGCACCCCTGCACCCTCCCCCCAGATGTATTTACGTTCTAAATCCTTCCATGTTTCTTAGCTGTTCTCTACAAAACCACAACGTGAAGTGACCAAGTTCTGCGTATTGTGGAGAACGTGAACCTCGACGGAAAGTTTTTCGTATTTCGCTATCATATGGAAGTAAACGCTGTCATTGCATATTTAGCCTGAGCAAATTTTTAGATCGATAGGCGTTCTGAACAAGCGCAACAACGTGTAATGACCAAGTTCTTTGAAAACGACAACCACGAAGCTAATTTTCCGCATTTCGTTATCGAATTGCACGTTTTAGCCTGAGCAAGTTACTTTTCTTGGTCGATAAGTTAGCTGAACTGATCTAACTGAATCGCGACCTTTGCTGTAAAATATAAATCTAATTTTTGCGCCGCCGTTAAAAGCTCCCTAACATCAGACAATGGACTCGAAAGAAGTAAAGAATATACTCGTGGATAACAGCCAAATTCCTTGAAAGATTGATCGAGCATGATCAGGGAATAAATTTAGAAACTGGAATTTACTTTTTGATTAGTCCTTGAAAAAGCTGATTCAGTTAGTTGCGTTGAGGAAATTGGAAGTGATAATAGTTAAAACAAAAAACAAAAAACAATGAAAGATACTAATCTCAATTATGATCGATCGATCTTGTCTGTCTTTCTGTCTGTTTAACTACAATTGTACTAACAGAACTACATGAAGTACATACCCAAGAAATGAATAAAAATCTAATGTTTTTTCAAAGACGAACAAAGTGAATGACTTCGGTTTCTAAGTTTCTAAATTATCTTCAATGGAAAACAATAAAGATGCATATACCTTCAACTCCCAAGTTACAAAGAAGGCGAACACAGAGTAAAGCCAAGAGGAACTATGGAGTAGAATTTGATGTTGAAGACAATGTTAGTAGTGATAAACCAAGCCGTTTTCCCAGTTAAATTTTATAGTATTACTGACCTGAATTGCTTTCATCTTGACCTTTTAGCCATAAAGCAGTCTGATGTTTAAACGAAACTCCTTGGCATCAATTCATATCTATTAATAACAATAATTTTAACAATCACCGTAACTTTGTTACTCAGCAACTCGCATGTTCTAGACACACGTAGGTGGTGAATAATTAATTGCCCAGAGACAATTTTATCATTTTTTTTAATCAGTGTTTTTGTAGTTTTTACTTCTATTTGATGATTAACTTTGACCTCTTTAACTCGTTTTACTTAATCTTTTCATTGTGGAACAAAAACGCTGTACCTTGTTCAAAACTGAAAACAAAACGGTATCTAATAAATACTTCTTTGGTCTTAACATGGTGTCAATGTTTATATAACGTTTGCAGAGAACACTATGTGTGGCAGCCTTTCTGATAAATCTTGTTTGTCAGGGGCCCGTTTCTCGAAGGTCTCCAAGAGTTTTCGCACCCGGAAAGCTGTAGCAAAATTTCAAACCTTATGATTACAGAGCTTTTTTATTCACATATTCTTAATATGAAGTTTCAGGCGTGTACACCTTTCTCTGCTTTTAGATACAAATTAATTAAAAATTGCTTTGCGGGCCCGAAAAGTTTCCGGCGCTTTCGAGAAAGGGGCCCCAGGTTGCATTTATTTCAGAGGAAGAGAGACTAAATAGTACACGGTTATATTTATCTTGTAAAATATTATCTTATTTGGACGAGAAAGGCTTCTGTCATGGTTGAAATTGACCAAATCGACTTTGTGAAGTTGTTTTGCGTAGTACAAGAGATGCTATGCATATTTATCACTTGCGTCAATACATGAGAATAAATGTGCGGTGATTAATATAATAATATCAATTCGCGTCGTTCGAAAACTTCTGAAAATCTCAGTACAGGAATTCATAGAAAAGAGACTAAGTGAAGTTTTTTGTTAATAAAGGAATTTCCCTCCAGTTTATCGCACCAGATTTTAGTCTTAGCTATAGTGGGGGCTTATTGTCTACAATAATGGCTTGCTTCAACTTTCACCTCCTATCCGCAGCTGCTTTGTTAGCAACAAAAGGCAATTATAAAATTAAATGAATAAATTCTGTGATGAAGCCCCGTTCATTACAAAGTGCACAGCAAGACACCCGGTGGTATAACAATGTCACTAGGTCAACTGTACTATTAATGTCAGGCTTTTCATCTAAAACTAAGATTCTCGTCAAGCTCAATGAATCGTTGAAAAGAAGGAAGAAAACATGATAAAAGCATACTTGCACGATGTATTGCAGTATAACGCGGCTAAACTGACCAAAATACATATGTCCATCCTAAACAAATTTTCATACCAGTATAGAATTCTATTTAGCGAAACGAATTTAAATGGTAAACTCTCATATATTTATATCACTAACCCACAAGGCTGATATGCAAGTCAATTATATTAATAATCAAATATGACAATGAGAAGAAAATAATGTTTATATTTACCAGCACGTACTAAACGAACTTGTTGAGACCATAACATGTATAATTCAGCAATGTTTATTTTACAGGAACATGCTGGAAAAATGTTATCACGTTTTAGTCCGTTTAACGCTTAAAACATTCTCTAATTAAGGGGATGGTTTAGACGCCTAAATTCTGTCGTGATTATAGGGAAGTACTAAATCTATCCCAGAATTCAGCGGATTATCCCAGAATTTATTGTCTTGTCATTTAATTTATTTAATTTATTTCATTATTTTTAAAGTTTTCAAAGCGAGACTCAAACCTGCAAAAGCTTTACACGATCTTTTGAAAACGTCAAGTCTTTTATATAGAAACACGTTCGAAAATTCAAATATTTGAGGCGTTTGTACGCAAATCACAGGCTTTCTTACGTTACATGTTCAGTGTTAAAGCTAGAAAGACCATTTACCCATCAAATAATTTTTAAAGCACCGCAGGTTTTTCGCACCTAACAAAGTAGACAACCCGTGGTAACCAGAACTCAGACAGAGGAGATGAAAATTCTCATTACTTATCAGTACGTTGAACACATGTTTTTGGAGCTGTGTAGTAAACGGAAAATTCCTGAGAATTTCCCCTTATTTAATTTCCCGAAGCAGACTAAGAGATCGTTTTTTCTTCATTTAGGTTATATTTACTTTTCACAACTGATGTTTATATTGTTTACTGCTTTTTCAAGTGTTGATTCTTTTCAGTAAAATAAAGAAAAATACAAAACCTGCTGAGAGACAGTTTTGTCAATAATTTAACGCAGTCACTTCACAGTCGTTAGAATCTCTTCAAACTCCACTCAACGGAAATCACATTTCGCAGGAGGGGACAAAAGTAATCGCAATCTTACGATTCGCCGCTCCAAAGGTGAGTCAGGGAACATATTTACAGTGTCATATCTTAATTCCTGATCTGCTGTATGTGTTTGTTTAAGTTTACCCTTAGGATGTTGTTATATTTGTAATAGAAAATGGTGTCCAAGTCAAGCAAATATTTGTTTAGCGATCTGGATTCATGTCTGGAAACGTATCACAATGCAGCTTGTTGACATAAATCGAAAAGTAAATACTGAGAAACAAGTTAGTTCTCCTGGCAATTAATACGTCAGAAAATTGCCTAGCCGACTTTTTTCACAAGTCATAAAATCCACCTACTAATCGATAGTCGATAAACCAACTCGAAGTTCAAACTTGAGTTCAAATCTGGTTTGTTTCTTTGTTCTTTCGACACCTTCAAGGATCAAGAGCTTGTGTGCGGTCTAAACAACTTCCTCTTATGTCTCTGTCGCCTTGTATTTAGTGCATTAAATTCATGGAAAAATAACTGGATAAAAGTTCTTTATACGAAAAAAACCCAATAGCAACAAGATCCACATTGTGTACCAATCGGCCACTTTAATTTCGATATATTAAAATTCAACTTGAATAGTGAGGCCTATAGGACACAAACAAGAGAAATGAATAAACACGGTCATTCCATTTTCTTTTGTTTATGTCCTCTAGGCCTCGCTGCCAAGTTGAATTTTAGTATATCCAAAGTGGTCTTTGCAATCTATATTTAGTATGTTTGCAGAACAAAATTCTTCAGGAGCTTAAGTTAATATTAAATCAATACATCTTTGCGACGTCATTGCATCTCACATTTCGAAATTTATCTCTACCTACGATAACTAAGAACGTCGGTGCTAAACGTTCAAACTTGCTGTCAACCCAGAACGAAATTACATTCTTTTTTATTGTATAAAACAGATAGAGTCCATGTCGCCGTCTTTCTGTTCAGTGATAGATCAGGGGGATACGTTGATTTATATTTTTCCATGGCAACTGAATTTTATAGCTGGAAATTTCTTGTTTTAATGAACAAAAACTAGCTTTTATGCAATGATCTTTAAGTTTTATTGATTTTGATTAAATTTGAGTCAGCTTTTGCCAGTTTTCAGTTTTTCAGCTTTTGACGTTTTGGGAAAATTGGCAGATTCAAGATGGCGGCTGTTTGGAATATCGTGACGTAATAACAACGTAACGTGACGTCACAATCTCCTTTGCTCTCTAAACAGGCTGGTTTTTTTTTTGACGTACTATATACCCTGCAAGTTCCATCATCATGGCTTTAATGTATTTGAAAATACGATAGTGGGTGGAAGGGTTGGTAGGTTCCACTCTCCCCCGGTCGTAAATTATTAAAGTACCCACAAATCTGAATAAGGCTAATCGATGCGAGAACCAATCATATTTCAAGAATTTTAATTTTTGTAGCAACTGACGTGTGTCCAGTACACAACCACGTATTTTTATGGTTAATCCCTTCAATGAGTTACATGTACGTTGGATACTCGAAAAGCAAGGGAAAAGATTTCTCGCCTTCGCCTCGTGCTGTAACTGCTTTTCAAGTACACCTCAATTAGCTTCTATATTGAATCAAATCAAATTAAACCATTAGGGGTGTAGAGATTCCTTGGGATTTGCTGACACCACCTTAATTAGCTGATAGCCAATCAGAGCGCGGGTATCAACTTCGGTGATGCTATAAAAGAATATGGACTATGAAAATATGATCGATTTGTTTAACATAACGCCATGGTGTGGCGGCGCTTAAAAAGTGGGGCGTTGCGATTTTATGTCAATCAAAATGAAGCTCGGGTCGTATCCCTTATTTATGCTATTCAGCGGACTGTAGCAAACTTATTTTTATATCAGTCCGCTGAACACTGTTTGTCAGTTATTAATTAATAAGTAACTACCCGTACACTGGGCAGAAAATTGTATTTACACGGCGATTGTAAACATAGAAGTGTGTGTGTGTTTTTTTTTTATCGCGAAAAATGTAACACCTTTTCTGGATCCGTCTTTCGCCAGATCCATCAAGAGAGAGGTTTGAGCATTTTCAGTAGTTTGGTCTATCTAGATTTGATCAAAATTGAATTATTTGCTTCTGTGATCTTATTGAATGATGTTGAATGGATTCACAATGTCAATCAATCTAAGAGTAAACCGTAGCAGTTAAAGACAACGAGTCTCAATTAATTGATGTCATTGTGCCCAAAGGCCTTGAAATGTTAAAATTTGTTTAAAGTTTTTGGAACAAAAATATTAAACTGTAACTCTAACCGATCTGTCATGATCACAGCATGGAAGCTGTGGAAATGTTAAATCGAATGAACAAACAAATGAGATACCAAACTGGTATTACTAGGAAAAGTCGAAACATACTGTATCAATCAGTTACCACATTCTTTTTTAAGTTAACACTAGACTAAACTATAGTTAACTCAAAATGGGCTCCTTATGGCAAGCGATTTCGGAAATATCATTCGCGTGTTGGAAACCAAATTGACACCAGCTACTGACTAAAATCTAGTCCGATATTTAGGGAAATCAAATTTGCGATAAAGTAAGTTAATTTCTTATATTTCATCCATTTTATCAGTAGGCAATTAGATAATTAGATAATCAATTAGATACACGACCCCTCAAGCATGTAGTGCTTAAACGATAATCGCGTTTTAAATAAAGGATTTTACTTTACTTTACTTTACTTTGATACCAGCTTATGACAGAAATGTGGAATTCATACTCCAGAATGTTTCCTGTCCATTCTAAGGAAAAGTCAAAATTTCAGTTGCCGTATTAGTTTTAACGTTAACGGTAAACTAAACTAAATTTAACTGAAAATGGGCTCCTTATGGCAAGCGATAAGAGGAATTTGCATGTTGGCAACTTGAAGCAAATTTGACACAAGCTACTGTAATTTTGATCCTAGTTAAACAACAAAGAGTTTCTGCTGAGGAACTATCGGCTGATAGTTGCCCCGCTGAAATTTGACGTTCTTGAAACCAACATTTGCTCAAGAGGCGAAGCTTCGAGTGTTAATATGTTAACTTTAGTAACGTCAATTTCCTCGGGGGAACTATCAGCCGATAGTTCCAAGATGACATGAGGAACGTAATACTTCCGGATGTTTCCTTCTAGATATTTGCTGCTGCTGTCGTTGACTCACGGGCTCAACGTGCCAATCATTATGGCTCACATCAGCTTTGGATTGGTTTTCTTTCACACGCTGCTGCTAGCGAATCTGTCACTTGTAGGTTAGTACTATTCAGCCTATCTGACCCCAGTTTTATTAGTTTAGATGTAAAATAGTAACTAGTGGGCGGATGCAGAGATGCTACCAAAGGAATTGATAGGCCCCGCTTTCCAGTTCCCCAAAGTGGGACATTTCTCTGTAGCTCCGCCCTCTACCACGGATCCATCACTGTTATTTTGTCATAAATCCTAAATCAAGCCTCCCTCCCTAAAACGTCACAACATATTCATGATTCATTCAATTTGCGTTACACAACTGATAACCTTCAAAATCGGAAGTAACTTCAACAAAGACAATACTTAACTAAGGTAGAAAAACGTGGACGTGATAATTATTATACTGGAAGAAGATATGAGCTGCAGGAACCTGCATTCAGGAACAATGTTCCGGAGCTATTCGGTCTAACCCTTCTGTTATTTTGAAATGGGATTAATCTAGAAGACATCTTACAAAGTTGTTATTTGCTGTTACATCACCACACGTGTATGAAGTAAAGCTTCGTGGAGGTTCGAAACTATTTAAACTATGTAATTCTTGCACCTGAGTACTTGTACTTTATTTATTCGTTTAAAATGTTAGAGAAATATATAGTTATGCTATAGCCAATGACTCTTGACCCTTCCCAAGACCCTTACAGCCTGAAACCAACTTTCCTTCTTTCAACAACTGAAATTTATTGTATGAAACTGAGACACTCGAAGATTGAAACCAACTTTCTGCCTCTCAACAACTGAAACGTTTTTGTATGTAACACTTCTGTGCTATTAGTTTATTCACAAGGCTTCTACAATGACGCGCCTCAAGATCGGCAGCCCCTGTACATGAATGGAATGTATGGGCCTGGAAACGACCCACAGCCTCAGCAACCGATAATTTATTACAACAACTACTTGAATACCTTACCACGAAGAATAACTCAAGATTGGAGCAGGCCGACAAAGCAGATTGCTTTGCACAACGACCTTTCACAGAAGCCAAAGAGTAAACATTTTTTACCAAGAAAATTCAATCTGTCTAAAGGTAAACGACTCACAGCCAGTTTATATTTGTGATTCGAGTTCAGTATCGTAGGAATATCATTTTATTTTCAGGTTATTATACGAACAACTCACTTGAATTCATGTTGTGTTTCAATTACTTACTGATTCACTGACTGACTGACTGACCGACTCATTGAATGACTGACTGACTGACTGACTGACTGACTCATTGAATGACTGACTGACTGACTGACTGACACATTGAATGACTGCCTGACTCACTCACTGACTGAATGACTGGCTGACTCACTGACTCACTGACTGACTGTCTGATTGACTCACTCACTGCCTCATTGATTGACTGAGTGAATGATTGACTGACTGACCTACTAACTGACTGACTGTCTGATTGACTCACTGACTGACTCATTGATTGACTGACTGACTAACTGACTAGGCATCACTGAGTGAGTGACTGACTGACTGATTGACTGACTGATAGGGCATTAGGGAGTAATTAGTTTATTTGCAATTAGCCCATCAGCAGCCGTGTCTACTGTCCTGATATTCTACGATATCAAGGTCACTGACCTGATATGGCTCAGATATCATGCTCACTCGGCCGAATTTGGGTGTGATAAATACGTAATCGGTACGCTTCAGTGACATGTCAAGCTGGCGCTGTTTCGCCTTGAGTATTTTGGCTCGAGTTCGTCTCACCAAAACACAAACCACGGCTCGACCAAACTTGCCTGATATACCGCCGAAACGTACGAAAAAGGTACAATTAGGTATACACATTTGAATGTTTAAAATGAGATTATTTATTATTGCCTTCTTTTACAGAAGCATCCAATATTTCTTTGCATGAGATTCTTACAAACCTTGCAGAACTGCATGCCAGAATACAAAATGCTTCAAGAAGACTAGATGTTTTTGGCAAAAATAAAGGTAGTTCTTTTAAGATTATGACTGAAGCAATGTTATTTGTTTGTTTGTTTACATATTTGCTAGAAGTATTTACTTTCGCCCTTCAAAAAAAATACATGATGTTTTTATTAGAATATCATTTTATTTTCAGGTTATCATATACGAAAAACTAACTTGAATTTAAGTAGCATTTCAGTTACTTACTGATTGATTGACTGACTGACGGACTGACGGACTGACGGACTGACGGACTGACGAACTGATGGACTGACGGACTGACGGACTGACGGACTGACGGACTGACAGACTGACTGAGCATTAGGGATTGATTCTGATTAATTAATTTATTTGAATGAGATTTTTTAAAATTAGAATATCATTTTATTTTTAGGTTATCCTACGAACAACTAACCTGAATTTAAGTAGTGTTTCAATTAATAATACTTACTGATTAATTGACTGGCTAGCTGACTGACTTACTGACCGGGCATTAGGGAGTAATCAATTAATTTCTTTGATTAATGTATCAAATCATATTATTTATCATTGCCTTTATCACAGAAGCAAGCAATATTACTTTGCACGGCAACATAACTTTGCATGAGAACATTACTGACCTTGCGACCGATGTGCATGCCCCTGCAGAAAATGCCTCACGGAGACTAAATCTTTTTGGCAAAAATAAAGGTAGTGTTTTTAAGATGATGACTTAGGCAATGTTATTTGTATGTTTGTTTTATATTTGCTAGCAGTGTTTCACTTTCCCCATTCAAAAAACAACAACAAAAACTTTAAAAAAGTGACTGAGTCGATCGAGTGCCTCAGTTTGCCTATTACTATGGCTACGGACGGATAATTTATCATTTTACAAATATGAGTATCACGAAAAAATGAATTTTTTTTGGAAAGATAAACAGATGAAATAGAACTGAAATATGTTCTAAAGAAATGTCTAGACCACAGAAGACAAAATTCATGACCAAAATGGAACCGACAATGCATTGTCTGTTTTAAGAGCAGCTGGCATTTTAATTGTTAACTCTTATTCAAAGTTAATCCTAAGTAGGAAAAAAGATGGCGACTGTATATTTCACCACAATACCATGCGAGCCTAACACAGTCCATTAGGTTCAAGGAATGCCACATTCTGCAATAGTTTTCCCTGTACTAACGACATTGTGTAAACTAGATTTGAAGATTTTAGAACTTTTCTGTACGTTTTTATGTGGCTTTTTAAGCCTTTTCGTAGGCTAGTCGCCATCATTTTTCCTACGCAGGATTTGCATGCTTTGAAAAATAGCTTCGACTCGGAAGTCGAGAAAATTTGTGTGTGAAACTCTACTTGCAACTCTTAACCAGTCATCAACTCTTTGCATTGTTTTCTTAGCGAAAAATTCTGGTGGGCTCGCCGTTCACTTCACGTTTGATGAAATCCAAGGGCTAATTATTCCTGACAGTTCTACTCTGGGTATTCATGGCAAACTTGTGGGACAGTTTGCGCAAAATCAATTCAGCCCTATGTGCCAAAAAGGTATCCAGTTAGGAGAGGGACTGGGACACATTGAACTGGACGGCAACAAACTCGATAGCGAGAAGAAAGATGCCATGTCGATCTCTCTGTGGATCCGTGTGATCGATAACGACCGGGTAAATACAATTTACGGAAGTGTTGGAGCTAAAGGAGTGCATCATCTCAGTATCAAATCAACTGGTTCACCAAACGCAGTTGTTCATTGGCTGTACACGTCACCTGACGGGAAAGTCGTTTTTGATGTCAGCACTAACCCTGCGGTACCTGCAGGTCAGCGTAACACTAATTTAGCAATCTGTTTTTGCAACGTTTCAAAGCTTCTTTTAGTAATAGAACTGCATTTAGATATTTCGAAATATCACCACTTACCAGGATCCTATGACCCGGAGCCGCAATATGTATCACACCCTTGAGTCAACCCTTTCAAATGGGCTCCTGCTCTTACTCTAATCTTACTAATATATAGATTTAGCCAGGCCGAAAAGCGGAGCTCCTGGGCCGGGTTGTTCAAAGTCCGATTAAGCTAACTAAGGATAAGCGAGAATTTTGATTTGAGTTTTGTAACTTTGCGGTGGGTTTTTCTGTACATTGTTTGGCCTTCTGTTTTACGTTTGAGCAATCTCAAACTACACGAGACAAAAGCAGCGAAAAACATTTGTATACAAGAAAAATTTGTTCTTCGGTTAACTTTTAATCCCGGGTTAGCGTTAACCGGCTTCCGAACAACTTTGGACCACAAACTTTGGACCACAAACAAATAATTGGTTTTCTCGGTACCTGAAAGCCTGACTTCGTAATTCAAAATACGACCTTAATTAACCTCGCAATTCTAACAAGCACTTTGAAGATTAACTTGTTGTTTTAGTTTCGAAACACATTTAATTTTGTAGTGTGCATGACTTCAGCACTAAATCTTTCAGTGACGTCATCATGCACTTGATGGACTTCAATTGATTGATTTCTTTCTCCTCTTAAGATATCTGGACGCATATTACCGCGGTCTACAACGGCGGTCTGGGAAAAGTCAAAATCTTCGTTGACGGTGAAAAAATTTTAACCACAACCAAAGGTGTAACAAAACAATCTAGCGTTGGTTGGAGTTCACCAGTGACCATTGGAAAATATATCGGAAACGAGGTGGAGTTCTTGGATGGAGCCATAGATGAGTTTTACATATTTACATCCGCTCTTATGCACGCAGAAGTTGAGGACTTGATGAAAAAGTGCGAGTTTCCCGGCGATAGTAAGTATAATTTCGTTTCGTAGACGTCAAAATTCAGGATTCATTTTGCTGTCTAAAAGACGGGGCAGGAACAGTGCTTCAGGCCTCATTGATATGTTTTCCTTATAATAACAAATAAGATATCAATTATGGATAATAAAAACTAAGCTGAAACTTAGTATCCCCGAGTTTTCGAATTTCTCCATAACTGAACCAATGGTCATTTACCTCCCCTCAGTCGAACACTGTAAATTTTGACCCCGATTTCTCAAACCACCCGATTTATCAAACCAATTTTCGTTTCTCTTGGAGGTTCGAAAAATCGGGAATCCATTGCGCTGCTCCCGTCTGCAAGTGGAATTGACGAGCATTCATACAAACGAAGACATAATAATATTATATGGTTTTTGTCTTCAAAATGACGGAATCAAATCATTACGTAAGGCACTGTAGTTCCGTTTTCCAAATAGAAAAAAAATCTGTAGAAAGCGAATACCATCTATAGCAGACAAATACTCGATCGTGCGCAATTTGTTTGTTTGATGTTTTTGTTATTTTATTTTATTTTATTTTTTGAACAACGTTAAATTTACATTTGGCAACCGAATTCGTTTTTTCTTAGGCGTATTGTATTTCGTCGACGTCACCACCGGTCCGGAATCTAAATCCGGGACTCCATCTCGAGTGTTCCTCAAGCTGATTGGTGAAAACGGAGCACATGGTGAGGTGGAGCTAGGGGAAGACTTTTCAAGAGGAAGGTTTGTTCAAACAAATTCTCAAACTCATTCAGAATTCATCAACTTAAAACAAAGAAACAAAATCACGATCGTGACGGTGTTTGGATATCTCATCTTAAGAGCTGTTATTGCAGTTATCAGCGGCTTGAAACACAAACGAGGCGAAAGGGTTAATTCTGTATTGTATCGACCCTTTCGCCTCGTTTGCATGCCTTTTAAAGCAAAAGAATATTTGACCGCAAACTCAACTGCAATAAGAGCTATTAGTAGAGATTTTTTTACGATTTTATTTCTCCTTTTTCTTCGGCCTTAGTTTTAGTTCCGATTGAGAAGATATATCAAACACTCAAGGCAGTGTTTTTTGCGTTGGAATACAATGTTTATCAACGCTGTTTGTGTCATATTCTTAATCAAGCTACGATGGCCTAAGATGAAGAGTTTATACATTTCTAAACACCTCAAAGCTAGTCAAAAATACTCCGTTACGCGTCGTATTTTCAACTTTCTTCTCGGTGTTTGGAAAGGTGGTCAAACATAGTCTCTCGTGTTTGATATATCACCACAAAATTTCGACCAAACAGTGGTAGTGTTCAGGAGATGCCAGTCAATGTTGTTACACCATTGCATGTACCCTCGTTCGTGTATTCTTAACGAAACAAAACAATAAATAATCATAATACTATTTTTTTTCTTTTTGCCTGTTCATCTCTAGTACCAGGCCATTTAGCGTATACTCGTCCAATGTTGGCAGACCATTAAAAATAAGCATACGAAAGGACACCAAAGGATTTATTTCCACAGACTGGTATTTGGAGAAGGTAAGAAGTGATTTTCCAGTGTGACACGAGGCCGAAAAAGACACACAATAAAGGAATTTTCGTAATATTCCAAGATACAAAAAGGCTCTTTTTTACCATGTCAAATTGACACGTTATAGGGGTATACAAATTTAACCTTTGGAAAAATAGATTGCTTGTCTTTTTTCTAGCTATAAGATATGACCCAATTTTCAGCCAACGTTTCTGGCTTGTTCTATTTGGACTGGGCAAAAATCAAGTTGCATCTTTCAACTAAGCGAGCTGGGCTGCAGCGTCTCATTTCCTACTTACCTTATTTGGTTAATGATGCTATTAGCTTGATAGCATCCTCCTTGATGTAGACTGTGTATATATACATCCTACCAAACGACAAGTGAAAAAGAAAAAGTAAGTTATTGTAATCTGAACTGTGCCAGCGGTATTATGTGATAAACATCTGACCAAGCTAAGTTAACAACAAACTTAATCGCCAATCTCTATCCCTCTGTAATAGCAAACGTTGTTAAATGAAACAGTTCGAAGCCTGTTCTAACTGCACTACTTACAGAGAGATTTAAATATGCAACTATACTACTCAGAGAGAGTTAACAGACAAAAAGCTACTGTTTCCTTCAGAGTGGCCTTCACTTAAGATAGTTGATTGTACCTATAACAAGCGCTATTATGACTAAAATAATCACTTCATTGTGATTGGCTGAGAGCAGGCCAATTTATCGAAGTTCGCAATTTTATCAGTCATGTAATAAATGAGTTATCGCGTGAAGGCTCGAGCAATTAAGGATTTATACTACTCATGATATTTGGAAATTCTTTCAAATTACACTCGCCTAAAGGCTCGTGCAATTTTTGTAGAATTTTCAAAGATCATTCTTAGTGTAAATCCTGCCTATACTTATTATTATATTTACAGGTTGTAGTTACCGTGGAAGATCGCACAGATGGTCCTTCATTTATATTTAATTGTAATTGCTGGATCGGGAAAGACAAGGACAGTTTGCAAAAGTATCTCCTCCCAGAGAAAAATGGTAAGCTCATGACCAACTTCAACTTTGATTATTGCGTCTTAAATGCATCTTCACTAGTCGGTCCAAACTAGACAAGGTCCAGAATGCGGATCGTTTTCAACAGAAAGGTAGTAAGGTGATCTGGATTGCAGAAGCTCTTTAAAATGCAACTGTATAGATTTAGTGGGCGAGAAAATGACCTTGGAAATGTCGATGCATTCCTCATGCAGTGTATTGTTTTGAAAATCGAGATTGGCAATACTTGGAGTGCCGTCACCACACCTTTTCCAGGGCCCACCATTTTTGAAGCATATAGAAGCGAAATTGAGTATTTTAATTTGTTACTGACATGTCAAGGTGCTATGGGAGCAAGAATGAGCCCGAAGGGGGTACTCCCTTATATAGGCTATATAGGTACGTGCGGCCCCAAACGGTAGGGTTTTTGAGTGGTTTTTGTCTGAAATAGGGTATGTTTTTTTACTCTGGCTTAGCATTGGGTATTTTGTTTACAAGAAACCTTTTTTACGCATCAACATTGGCAAATATATAGCCCTTTTCAAATGTTTCTGCAAATCGAAATGGAAGTTAATTCGTGATAGCTGCGGTCATATATTAGTGACGCGTACTAAGTTTAGAGGCCTGAAATAGGGTATCGATTTTTTGCTCAGGTCTGAAATAGGGTAGGGAAAATTACAGATTTTGGTCCGAAATAATAATAATAATAATAATAATAATAATAATAATAATAATAATAGGGTACAGGTTTCAAGGTTCAAGCCGTACACCCCCACTGAAACCCCGGGGAATGAGTACGACACAGCAAACGGCTTTTTAATCTGAAACTAATGTATATCATTCCAGTGGACGGTGCTTGGTCGCCATGGAGTCAATGGAGTGGCTGTGGGGCGGGTCTCTGTGGAGGAAACAAGAAAGTCCGTACAAGATCATGTACCAACCCACACCCGTCTGGTGGGGGCAAACGATGCCTCGGGAATTCATTTGAAGAAGGAAGCTGTCCAAGTATGAAAATGTGTACATGTATCTGTAAATGCTATGCAATACAGTTGCCCGTGATGCCTCTTTGTTGAGACCCAATTCATGAATGTTTACATACCACAACTTGGGATTTCAGAATCAAAACAAACAGAATGAAGCAAATCCAAAGAAAAACGAGGTGTTTTCGATGAAAGTTCCACCAGCTCAGTTTTACTCTTTTACAACACGAGATCTAAAAAATGATTTGCAGTTGCATCCCTCTAATATGAACTCGGTAATTTCGAATTACTATTTCGAAATATTTCGAACTATTTCGAGCTATTTTTCACTTCCCTCGAGAGTTCGAAATAACGGGATTCCTCTGTACTTAGATTTATTTGCTTTACAGTTGATGGTGGTTGGGGTGCCTGGGGAAGTTGGTCAGCCTGTAGTCAAACATGTGGAGGTGCTACGGTTACACGAGAAAGAAACTGCGATAATCCCACCCCCCAGAATGGAGGCAAGCCGTGTGAGCCAAAGGATGCTAAAGAAGCTAAGACTGACTGTGATCAACCTTGCGAAAGTAAGTCGCTGAGGTTATCATCATTGCAATTTCATTACTGCTTCAACTATTGTCGCTGCCTTTTTTAAGTTATCGAGACATATTTTCACTGATAGCTGCGAATTGAGCTGCATTTTTAACTTCTTAAAGTGATGATTGAGATGAGATGGGATGTAATATACCAAACACGAAAGACCGTGTTTGACGACATTTCCAAATACCAAAAAGAATTTGTGACAAGCTTCGAGGTGTTTGGAAATGTGGTCAAACACTGTCTTTAGTGTTTGATATATCTTCTCAATCGAAACTAAAACTAAGGAGAAAACGGAGAAATAAAATCGTAAAAATATGCTAATTAAGATCAGATATCCAAACACCGTCACAGTCATAATTTCCTTTGTCTAAAGTTGGTACTGAATTATTAAGAGTTTTTAAACTCATTAATAATTCATCAAGTTAAAACAAAGAAAATCACAACCGTACGACGACGATTTTACTTCTCCATTTACTCCTTAGTTTTTGTTTCAATTGATAAGATATATCAAACACTCGAGACAATGTTTGACCACAATTCCAAGCATTTCGAATTTCGTCAAAAATGCTCCGCTGGGCGTCGTATTTTCAACTTTCTTCTCGGTGTTTGTATATCCCGATGAAACACTGTCTCGAGTGTTTGATATATCACATCAATCCAGATTACTGACACCACAAATACTTCTCCAGTTAGTCCGTTAGATGGTCAGTGGTCCCAATGGTCGGAGTGGAGTGCCTGTGCAAAATCATGTGGAGGAAGTAAAGTTACACGAACAAGGAGCTGCAACAATCCTCCTCCTCAGCGGGGTGGGGAACACTGTCCTGGAGAAGCTACTGAGAGCTCTTTTGATTGTGAGACTCCGTGCCCAGGTACACAAAAGTAGTACACCGTATTAAAGAAGCTACGTCATGGTTTTGAATCTTGAAAAGCTTCGCCTAAATTTTTCAAGTTCGTCTTTGTAATCTGTGTTAATCTTCTCCAGCATTAACCATCTTGTTTCTGTATGGCTTATTATTTTCTCTTCGGTGTTTTTCTGTCTTAGTAAACAAATATTTTCAGGTTTTCTTCAATTTAAAGGTAGTTTTGTACGTGGCCAAAACGAACTCAAAATACCATGACTGAGGTCCTTTCATGATCCTATGTTATGCTATTGCACTCATTGTTTCTACCTTAGGTCGTTCAGTTGTATCCAGATAGGTTCCACGGGGTCTAGGTTACGCTTTTCCCTTGAACCTTATTCAGTCTAAAACCTTGATAAAATTTCTTTTAACAGTTCCTGGCAAATGGGGTGAGTGGGAACCGTGGTCCGTGTGCAGTGCAACGTGTGGGACTGGTACCAAAATCAGAACACGTGAATGCGACCGCCCCGCGCCGCAATATGGCGGGGTGTGCCCTGGAAACGGACAGGAAGAAGAGGCTTGTGTGATCAGACCCTGCCCTACAAGTGAGTCGATCATGCAAAAGAGAGTAACTATAGCCAAGAAGAAGATGTTTCATCAAAACTAGATTCATGCGCGTTCTTTGTATCCAACTGTGGTTCTTGAATTGTCTTTAACACATCGGTTACCTGATAGAAAAATCCACCAGTTCTTAGACTTGAAGGGCTGTCATTGAAAAAAGCAGGAAACTTTCCAGGACGAGGTGACGAGTAGCGAAGAGAAGAAGGGGCGTAGCCGAGTGGTTTCAAGTTGCGGCTTCAAGTCCCTATCTGACCACTAAGTTGGAGCTGTTTCTCAGTAGACCCTAGTTCAACGCCTCGGTCATGCTTGTAAATAGCTAACTGGTCTGCCTGCGAGTATAGAATTTTACTCTCGTTAGGTTCATTATTTTTTTCTTTCAATTTAAATAGCATGCCTGAACACTAGTTAGGTGGGGCCAAGCCGCATTGTCCACTATCAAAATTCAACATCTAATCATTTTACATTTCGCCATACTTTTATCATCTTCCAATAGATGTAATTAACGGACAGTGGAGTCAGTGGGGTCCTTGGGGTACCTGTTCAGAGACAGAGATCTGTAACAGAGGATCAAAGGTCCGTACTCGCAAGTGTAACAACCCTGCGCCTCAGAATGGCGGAGAGTTATGCCCAGGGACTGGATCCGAGAGTGAGGAATGCCCAAAAATAAATTGCAAAGGTAGAAAATTAGACTAAAATATTTGCAGTAATTCTCAATAATGATCAACAATAAATTTTCTCGTGTATTAGCAGTACTAGCTAGTAAGTTAAGCAAATGAAATGGACGACACATGTACAATCAGTATTATTTAAGGATCGCCTGATCATGATAATATAAAGTTTCCAAAAAGATTTCTTCTATACGATCTGTTACTAAAGGCTTGGAAACAGGGTGAATCATTTTGTGGTAACCCTGGAATTATTGCGTGCACAATATTGCAGAATTAGAACAAGATTTTACTTCTGCGCGAAACAATTTCAGGGTTTGATGCACGATTTATTTTAACCAGGAATTAAAAAAACTTTATTTTCATTTTATATTAAATAATTACTATGTGTGGAAGGAGCACTGAATTTTAGTATTCACACTCTGTAGGGGTCTGAATGAAAAAATGACATTCCACTCCAATTGGACGTAACTGACTCTTTTCTCACCAAATAAAATCGAATTCCAGATAGAAAAAATGTTTTGCTGCACAACTGCTATCTTCAAGTTTCAGCGTTATACGCAAATGTCGGAAGCTCATTTAGCTCGTTTATTGCTATTTTTGACGAATAAATTCATCTTTTTTGTTTGATTTTTCATCCTCTTCCAGATATTCCACAGAACACGGCCGCTTCAAAGACGGTTGAGCCGAACTCCTTCATTGCATTAATGTGCAATTCAACGAGAGCTGAGTTGGTCAGCGATTCGCTGAACAACGATCTTGTGAAAGCCGTTTTTGCAAATGTCCCCAAACTCGTCCCGAATTTAAAGGGAGGTTACTTTGCAGTCAAAGAAAACTCCAAGGAACTGAATGAATTATGTTTTGAACCCAAGAAGCTGCTAACCATGGCAGAGCTGGCGCAACTCTATCCCGGGCTTCGCTCGGCCAAAACGATGCCATTCTTTAAAGTTCCTGCAGAAAACGAGCATGTGAAAGGGATAAAGGTTAATTTGAGGGAGGATAAAGCCTTACATGGAGGTATATTGGATTTATGATATTTGTTGGGATGTGTTCTGCCATCGAGTCAAAACGTTGATTACATTCTAGCACTCTTACAATTTTATGAACCAATTAATAACAGGAGCTCAGTCACCGTATTTTAAGTTGTTCTGGATGTGTACAAAAGTACCATTAAGTTAAAGGAAACCTGGAAATAGTATTTTACTAAGATGAAAAAACACGAAAGGCATGAATAATAAACCATAAAGGAACAAGAATGGAAAACGACGAGGGGATTAACACGGATTAAAAACGACGAACATGAAACATTTAGGCTAAACTTTTCAAGATGCCCAAATCCTTACTGAGCTCATCTAAATTTGTTGCGAATCTTCTTTAACTCTGTTACTTAAAACTTCATTAAAAACTGTTTGGTTAAATAGCGACAACAAAGTTTCGTTTCGCAATGATATTAATTAACCACGAATTTAATACTTTCTTTTTCGTTTCAGTTGAATTTCTTCTAGATTCAGCGTCAAATTATGCTCCAACTGATACAGTTTCCCTTGAAAATGCAATGTTTCTCTTCCAAGTCGCTCCTGGAAGTGAAGGAATTGTCGCTCATGGATTTGATCGAATCGGCAAAGCTTTGTTTGCTGTTTATGCCAGGTTAGCAGATGCAGACCAGGTGATGGTGGAGGGAACAAGTGGCCAAACTGCATCTTCAGGTACAGCACTGATCGATAGATTCCCTAATTAATGTTCAAGTTTTTTTCTCGTAAATTTTGTTTATATTCATTGATTCAAGTGAAGTGAAGTGAAGTGAAAGACTTTATTTAATGAGGGTGACCCGTGACAGTAACTTAAGTTACTGATAAACTTGGGGCCCTCAGCTTAAAATAATTAGAATGCTAAAAATATATTATTTACAATAAAATGCTAAAATACGATATTATTTACAATTGATTTACAATTGATTTTTCGCAAAGAGGAGCCTTATATTTCGTTTCAGAACCCACCAATCAAAATGCTGTTTTCCGAGAAAATAAGATTATCATTATTGTTATTGTTCAATCTTTGACTAAACGGCAATTTTGTTATTTCCGCCGACAGAAAGTCGTCCGTAAAACGTACTCACTAACAGCTAACTACTCTTGTTTCCAGCTGTCATAGCAAACTTCTGTGAGTTTCCCGCGCTTTTTACTAGGTCTGTGATGTTGTTCAAGCTCAGATTAGTTATTCGCCTACTTGCGCTTAACTTGCGCTTTGAGTTAAATAAATGAATTTGATTTAATTTGATTTTTCTTGATTGGCCAGATGTGATGGCTACCTATCAGTCACTACATTACCGTTCTAATACTTGACCTTTTGTTTTTTATTTCTCTTTCTTCTAGAGGAAATCGAGGCCGCATTATCTCCAACGACAGCCAGTGATGCGACACAAAATGATTATTACATATATGAAACATTAAAACGTGACTTAAGGGACTTGGACTCAGGATCGCCCGCCGAACAACTGACTCTACCGGAAAACGTTTTCAAGGATGACGAGTATAAGACAACTACAAAACGAAGCCGAACCATTGACAGCTACATTGACGGACACAGAATTCATCGCAGAGACTCACTGCCTAAATATCCCGCCTTGGAATTACGAAGGACTAAATCACGATTCACGAAGCTCACGCACCGAAACATAGTACCAGCGTATTACTACGAGCCTATCGATAAACTGCCTGAAGAAATGTTCGTCAAAGAATCTGCAGATACGAACTCACACTCAATGTTCTCCGTACCGCATGCACTGAACACCATAGCAAGCCCGTACCAGAGAGCTTTGACTGTTGGCATGAATAACAAGCTGGAAGTAAAAGCGAGAGCTATGTTAAAGCGCGTAGGACTCGGTCTAGTAACAATATCTGATTTATCTTTGGAGATGACCGCCAGTATGAAAGAAGTGATAGTGCGTGTGAGCGGAAAGGCAACCCCTGAAAAGATCGGTGGTTGGTTTAATTTCGAGATATTGCGCAAGGATATTTTTGCTGTAGGTTTCACCGCCGAGCAAGCCGGATTTGAGGACTTCATTGCAAAGATTTTTAACACAAGCCTGAGCTTGTTCAAGAACCTCGAGAAAACATCGGTAAGTATGTTATTTAATACTTGCAGCATGAAAGCTACTATATGTGTATCAGGTTAATTTGCTTGTAATGTTGCAGCGTGCGTACCTGCGTGCGCTGCCGAAATTATCGCTGAAATGTGGAGCTCTTCCCCTATGACATTGCGCGAAAAATAGACTTTTCACTGTCTACAAGATTGCGTGAAATGGCGCGTCAGCGATGTCTATGTTGTCCATTTTGTGTAATCTGGCCATTCGCTCTCTAACAGGTCCAAACGCGATCGTCTTCTTCCGAATTTACCCCTATATACTAAAATGCGCGTGCAGCGGTAGTCCTGGCGCCAAAAAGACATTTACACAGGGGTGGTTTTTTTTTCTCGTCAGCTAACCAAGTTCGGTCACATTTGCCAATTTGACGTCGTAATAGACCGTTTTCGAGTTGACCTTAGCCTCTCTATCAAATCGAGACCTCGTGCCCAGCTATTCACGTGTAAAGGATTTAATTTGTATGTCATGAAATCTCATTTTTCTTATGAAAGGATGAGCACCAAGACTCGCTTTGAGAATGAGGCTCAAGGTAATTCGGAAATGGCCTATTATAAAACCTCTCCACATCGACTATTTTCTTTTGGCAGTTTGGAGTTTCATTTGCACAGAAAGGCTTCAAGGTGACTCCCGAGACAAAGTTCCGCAATGAGCCACTGCGATCGCTGATGACCAAGGAAGTCCCGGATGGACTGTTTTTTGCCGCTGTCACAAAGTTCGCCGCGAATTGTGGAAATAACTCATATTGTGAGTTTGGTAAAATTCTTATGGGCAAGGATTCGTGGTTAAAATTTCACGGTGGCGTCAACAAAGCAGGCGTTAATGTGAAAGCTGGTGTGTACGGCATACCCATAAAAGGAGATCTGAAGTTTAACAAAGTTGAGTTATTTGTTGAGGTAAGATCTTTTTAGTGTTGTCTAAAGGCGCGTGCCATAGATACCAAAAGGAAAAAAAGCCTATAGTACAACAGAAATAAACGAGAAGCTACCTAACGCTGGTTATCTTTATCTCGAAATGGGGTACATTAAAGAAAATCAAGAAAAATCTTCGCGAAAGAGAACTTCAATAAAGCGTCAAACATTCAAGCGCCATTCGAACCTTCGACCTGATTACTAAGCCTTTAGAAGTCTGTTTATTCCATGGAGCTCATAACACTGAACGCTTGAAATGAATGATATCCGTGATACATTCATTCAGGAAAAAAATAATTGAAGATGACACAGAGAGATAACATTAAAAAGGGTTGGAAGAGAGCAGGATTTTTTCGTGAAGATTTTTCTGACGGAAAGCTCAGCGAAGAGCTTTCTCTCATTGGTAAATCTTTCATGATTGTACACAATGATATTCACATGATCCATTTCAAATACTTACTTTCACAAAGTGAAATAGTTCAACATGAGAATAAAGCTTCTTAGCAAAGAACAAATATTCACCAATCTCAAGATGAAACACAAGTCGTCTGTCTAGGAAAACCTTGACAAGCAAGAATTCAGACACTTATCTTGAGAGGTAATGGCCGATTTAACGAACCAGCTCTTTATATTCTTTATATTTCTTTTGTTAGGTTAAATTTGGTAGTGTCTCTGTGACGCCCAATGTTGGGTTTGCAGTCGAGCTAGACGTTCCAGTCAAAGGGGAAGTTGATGACAAAGGAGAAGAGGTACCCAGCACATCACTACAACTTGGAGGAAAACTCTTCGTAACTGGAGCAGCCGAGATAGGCACCACTCTATACATGAACGGGATGTGGAGAAAGGCGTTTGGTTTATCGTTTCTTGGCATTGGAAACATACAGATTGGGTGAGGCAACCTTAGCTAAGAACCTGGAAATACATAATCGTTAGAACTGGCCTTTATTAGCGACAAAAGCACAAGTGCAAATTTAAGGCCTCGTCCAAACTACTCCGGAGGAATTTTAAAACGGAGATTTCTCTGAAAAAACGCATCAAATGTTTTCCGTCCACACTACTCCGGGGAAATTTAAAAATGTAACAATCACCGGTCATTTTGCATTTGTCTTTGAGGAAAACTCAGTCAGGGAAATCACATGATCATCGTAACGCCATCGTTTTCGAACAGCTCAATTTTCAAAATATTTTCCGTCCACACGAGAACGGAAAGCCGCGTTTTTTTCCTTCGGTTTGAATTGCATTTTCAAAAAGCTTTCGTGATGGATTAGTGTGGACAGTAGGTCTGCCATAGTAATAAAGCTGCGTTTTCAAATTTCACTGGAGTAGTTTGGACGCTGACTAAGTGGGGGATAGGGCCAGGTGCGGCCAAAAGAGTCCATCAAAATTCTGACAAGCAAAACCACAACAGCAAGGGTAAAAACATGAATTTTAACCCCAGCGCTTGCGATTGTGCTTCTACCTGGCATAGCAAATGAAAAGCCAAGGTCTGCCATGTGCTAAAAAAGGTCCCGAAATTAAATCTTGATTTTAAACCAAATGGTTACGTTCATAGACGTTGAAAATTCTGTTTGGGAATTTGTTGAGAGTATTATATGGCCAAAGGTACTCCTCTTTTCGTTCACAGTTTGAAAGGAAAGCTGAAAATTTGTTCTTTCTTTCCGGCCATGTTATGCCCTCTCGGAGGGTAACTGTACGGGGCTTCTTGACAAAATAGTTTATAAAGATATCAGATTGCTCGTTGCTCGTCAGTCTAGAATCTCCCTGCCATCTCTTCCATTAGCTTTACAGTATCGCTAGCTACTGGAATCCCTACAGAGTTCACTTTCAACGGCCGCTTGGAGATTGGGCACGACTGCCAAGGGGCGGACGATTTCAAACTGGAGGGGCGATGTTTCTCTGGGGAGGCCTTAGTAGGAATCAGCGCTAATCCAGACGGTCAGTACATCTATGGTGAACTGTCACCCGTAACGATTGGAAAGATATTGCGAATGCTTGGCTCTAAGCTTCAGCTACCTCCAGCTGTGGAACAGAGTGGCTTTCCAAAAGGCTTGACAGTAAGTATACATTAATTATATCAAGGAGCTCAGTCACGGTGTTTTGAATTATTTTGGTCACGTACAAAATTTACTTTAAGTTGAAGGAAACCTGAAAATGATAGTTTACTCAGATAGAAAAACACCAAGGAGATAATAATAATCCCTAAAGGAACAATAATGGTTGAAGATGGAGAAGATTGGCACGGATTACAAACGACGAACTTGAAAAATTTAGACTTAACCAGCGTTTATGATGTTCAAATCGTGACGTGGCTCCCTTAGTTTGAGAATCGGGGAGAAAAGTTAGAAGAACAATATCACTCTGAGACAAGTACCCAAATTTGCTTGTAACAAAAAAAAGAAAAATAAATAACGTTAATGATTGTTAAAACATTAACAGTGCAAGCTCAGCGAACAAGGAATGTCAGCGCCAACGAAGAAGCAGATGGATTGAACGAAAGGTCAAAGATCTTTATTCTAGATACATCCGAGACATGGTCTTCTAATGTTCTTCTAAGTTTTTTGATTAGTTAAAACCAATTCGATCAGTTTTAGATGTAGCCTCCCTGCAGACATCTTCTATTTGCTTTAACGCTGAAAAGGTAAAAGAAAATAGTCGACTTCTGTCTTTTTGGTGATAATCGTATTTAATAATTAAATCGGCTGGTTTGACAGTGTCTAGTCTCTCGTATTAAACCTACTATTAATTATCCCAATGGTTGACAGATAAATAACATAATTTACTAAAGACCCAACCTATTTCCATGTTTTGATTTATGAAACTGTTCTTTGGAAAATGTGCAAGCATGGCGCCAAAACCTCAGGCCGCCTCGCTCGATCAACTTTTTCTTCGGTGCGTAGTCCAAGACAAATGCGCACCACACCCCTGGTAGGGTATTGTAGAATGTTTCTTATGTTGTCTCTTTTAGATCTCAGCAGCATGGAAGAATCAGAAAGTTCCTTACGCTGGTTCAGTGAAAGCTATAAAGAAAGGTGTTTACATCAAAGGCACAATCAACATATTGGGATTTGCGCCAGCGGTAGAAATATTACTGAGTGACGAGGTAACCAAAATTAAAGTTCATAATCTTACTATCGCTTAGACTACTACCAGTCTGTTCTTCTCTCGAAATTAGTCAGGGAGTATGAGGCGAGATGCTTCAGACCAGACAGAATTGGGAAGAGACTTGGGCGCCGCCGCCCCTTTGCACTCGTGTTCACGGATAACACTCATTTGACCTTAATATTAATAAGAGGAAAAAAAAAAAAAACTGACAGTCTCATGATCGCTCTGACCACAGCTTTCAGTGACAACCAAAGTCAGATGATCTACGTAAACAATATCCCGAGGAAGCCAAATAGGGACTCGTAACCATGGTAACCCATGCAAGAATAATAATACTCCTAGCATCTTCAAAATTCAGAAGCTAGAGTTAAACGTTTGTACTGATGAGCGATATGCTGATTTTGATCCGGATTCCGATATTGATTCTGGTCTCCATCCCGACCCCAATTTCGGTATAGATCTCTAGCATTGGAACAGACTCTAAAACCACTTTGGCTTTATAATGGAAATAAGAAGTTTATATCGCAAAGTCTATTAAATCGACCGAATAAGTCATTTATACCGATACCATTTATATCTGATATCAACATGCATTCAACTTCTTGATTTTCAACTGTCTGCACTGCTTGTTATTATTTTTCTTTTTTACATCTCCAAACAGCAAATCAACTTTGATGTGGAGTTAGAGCCTGTGAAGTTACTTGGTAACGTGGAAATGGTTCGCTCCCTTGCGGACAAGAAAAAAGGCCCAAAGTTCTACGTTCATGCCAAGAGAAATCCTCTCGAAGCAGAGGTAAATAACTATGATATATTTATTATACCGTAACGTTGTTTACTCGTGGAGTCACGGTGGCCTCACGGTTAGTGCGCTCGCGTCTTAATTGAGCGGTCCGTATTCGAGCCCTGGTGGAGGTCACTGTGTTGTGGGTAAGACACTTTGCTCTCACAGTGTCTCTCTCCACCCTGGTGTACAAATGGGTACCGGTGAATTTAATGTTAGGGGTAATTCTGCGATGGACTAGCGTACCATCTAGCGGGGGAGTAAGAATACTCCTAGACGCTTTATATTACAGAAACAGGAGATACGCTCCGGCCTATTGGGCCACTTGGCTCGTATGCAAACTTTACCTACGTTAATATCTACCGATGATTCACGCTATCTTAGCATTAATGTACTTCTTTATGACAACTTCAGATCGTTATTTTTTGTCACGAATTTGAACGTTCAATATCTTTGCTGCTTCTTTTTAGATTTACATTCAAGGAGCTGTGGTCATCTTTGGGTTTGAGACAGAAATCATGTTTAAGCTCACAACAGAGCGCTTCGAAGCAGAGGTAGCCCTTAACTTGTTCAACGTGTTCAAAGCGAGAGTTTGGATTGCAGCAGGTTATGGAAACCCGTTTGCCCAAACCGGTTTCTCAGCCAAGTTTACCATAGAAACCGGTTTTGACTCGCTGAATAACGCGACTGCTGAGGTATTAATTAAAGGTCTACAAGCGACAAGAAAAGCTCTGCAAAAGGCAAGGGAGAAAGTTCGTGATGCTAAGGTTGCCTGCGAGAGGAACGCTGGTAGTTTCTGCAATATTTGCGAGGAAATTACTTGCAGTGAGATTACGGAGGAATGTAAGCTGGCCATGGACAAATTTAAGCACTTTGTTGGAGAAAAAGTTGATGAATTTGGTAAGGAAATTCTCACTTGTATAAACTGAGCAAATAGATGCGGGGGTGATTAAAAAATAGATACAGCCTACAGGAGTAAACATGTCTTTCACTTTAATTCCCTTAAGTGAGCAATCCCCACTGCATGTACAGGTAGAGATGTCATATCTTTCGCCTGATTTGTAGCCATCTCAATATCGCTTTTGTTCCAGATCGTTGGGCGAGAACTTTGCACTCGCATCCAAAATGGCGGAGCATTAATCCTTGTATTTACCTCATGTAAGAAGCCACAAAGTGTTGCAACTCCGGTGAAATATCTTCGACAAATTTTCAGCCATTATATCTTTTAACCTATCCAGATCCACTAAATAGGTTTATAAAGCTTTAGGACCTTTAGAAGACCATTCTAATTTTCATGTTTTACCAGAAGTTTGTGGTTGTACGTAATCATTTTTTATAGGCCGAAAAGTTAAAAGTATTGGGGATAAGTTCAAGGCTGGATTTCAAAAGGAAAGAATAAAACGGTACATGGACCTTTTAGCTGACGGAATGAACTGTGCCGGCCCTGGAATAAAACAAAATCTCCATCGCGCCAACAAATATTCAGGTCACAAAAACAAAGAAAGAGTGTGTCTCAACAGTCGCTATGGCAACAGCACCAAGCCCCGCTCGGCTCGACGCAGAAGGTTTGTTGGTAAAATGCTTTGCGAGAAACTGGCTGAGAAGGCTTGTCTGGTCGCAAAAGACTTATGTAAAGGTAAGAGGGATAATACAAAGATCAGGGAAAACTGTTATTATGTGCATTAATAATTACAAAGATTTCTGTTGTGAATCTCATCTAGCGAGCTCTTTATTGGCCAAGCTTGTGGCTGAATATTGACCTTGATCTCACACCTAACTAATTACCCATATATATGTATCCATATGAACCATGCAACCCAGTCTTCTGAAAGCGCTGTTTTCTATTTTCTCTCCACCCCAGGCTCCTGTAATGTAGCTGGTCACATCACGAAAGGAATGTGCAAGGCGCTCGACTTGGCTCATCACGGACTTTTCTTACTGGAAAAAGGAGCGTATTGGGCCGAGCGAGCTGTGATGGCAGCCGCTAATAATATACTGGTTATTCACAAGTTATCATTCGAGACACACTTAGCAGCCGCTCCTCTTAAGAATACCGTGTCTCTCGGTGCTGATGTCAGCATATTTGGATCCAGAGGACAATTCAAACTAGATTTTAATCTAGCTGATCCTCTTAAGAATGTACATCAACTGGCGGATACAGCATTGGCGTTTTTTAAGAAGTTGTTCACCCCGCGGTTTTCGAAGACTGTTTATGATAAGCCGAGTGAGGAGTCCGACTTCGAGTTTTCAGGTGTGTGTGTGACTGTCTGCCTGCTGTTTGCATGAATGATTGACTGACTGACTGACTGACTGACTGACTGACTGACTGGCTGACCGACCGACCGACGGACTGATCGTTCGACTGACTGAACCACAGGCTGACTGAGTGACTGACTGATTGACTGACTGACTGACAGATTGACTGACTGACTGACAGACTGATCGACTGACTGGCTAACTAACTAACTCACTGACTGACAGACTAACTGACTGACAGACTAACTGACTGACTGACTGTCGACTTACTGACTGACTGACTGTCTGACTGACTGTCTGACTAGCTGTCTGACTGACTGACTGACTGACTAACTGACTGAATGACCGACGGACTGACTGGCTGACCGACCGACGACCGACCGACCAATCGATCGATCGATCGACTGAATAAATGACTGATTGATTGATTGATTGACTGATTGATTGATTCATAAATTGGCTGGTTTATCACTAGGACTGCGTAAGTGACTGACCCACTGACCGTTTGAAAGTCGCACGTACTCTTAGCCTAAAGTCTATGACAGTCTGATCAGCTGCTGATGACCACCTAAGCCGGGCGGACTTATTTCAATCTTTGTTGCCTAGTTACTTCTTGTCCAGTTATGCCCAGATTGTTAACTGCTCATGTGTTATCCAACGCAGGAGAATTCCGAGTCCAAATGAACGGCACCGGGAACTGTCTTTCTGCCCCACCCACTTCAGAGGATGGTTCACCTGTTATACTCAGCTCCTGTGATGGTGAGGTGTCCCAGTGGGTATTTACACTGACAGGATCATTAATGGTATGACCTCATTGAACAACTCTATCAGCATTCGCTTCTTACGTTTGGCTGAGAAAGAGGAATCTACCGTTTTAGATTATTGGGAGATGACTTAGAGCACCACTGAAATTCGCAATTAAGTAATTTCTAAACTTCCCTAACAAAAGACGTTGAAGAAAAATGTTTATTTCAAGCGATCTTCACTGCTGATGCAACACCTTGTATCATCATACCTTCACATCTTGTTTTGATTTTCGGCCCCTATTCTGTTCTCAATAAAGAATTACCAAATGCTTGTGAAAAGATAGTTCGTGGCAAGTTTGGTGACGCGATGCTTAGTCTCGGCCAGGAGACTCTTCATATACCTTTCAGAATTTAACAGCAAACTCGTTGAACATCGCGCTCAAAATCCCGTTCGCGAATTCAAGATGTTAGCAGTCTGGTCTTCTATCGCATAATGATTCCCAATCGCACGTTTACGAGTTCTTTAAATGCATACGATAAAGAATTATGAAATACTAGTGAAAAAAAAATTCATCTTCATTCGTTTACATTCTGGTTTTTCTATTTTCTTTCCATTCTGTAGAATGTTCAGTCCCGTCTTTGTGTGACGATGGGTAGAGACCAAGGCCTGGATCTACTAAAGCAACAAGCTTGTGACGTCAAATCTGAAGAACAGCGGTTCACTTGTAAAAAGAACAAGATAATGCCCGTGAAGGATTCTGGGTTATGCGTAACGGCTTCGGGTAACTGTTCCACAATATTTTATTTACCTCTCAAGCAAAATCTTGATGATAGGATGAAAAGTTTATTTATCTACAAGTAAATGTAATTGTTGACTAAGATACACCTTTGATATTTGTTTTTTTATTTCGTTACGTTTTTCCTTGAACTTTTCAGCGGGCAAAACAGGTTTAGGTGATGTTGAGGCCAGGTTGCTGAAGTGTGATGATGAGAGCGTGCAGGGCGAGCAAGACTGGGTTCTACATGGTGATTCCAGGCCCATCTCTATCTGCAACAAATTTGTACCTGGTAGGCTATGTTACGTCAACAAATTTTTCATTTGCATTAGAAGGAGTAAAGACTCAATATGGAGGGTTTGGGGGTAAAGTTTTCTTCAATTGAAACCTTTCGTGTACTAGTATGATTGCCTACGTGTCGATATCCCCTCCAATTGTTGCGACAAGTTGCCAATACCGCTAGTGGCCACTCACCTAGCGGCTGGCGTTTCGTTCCTTCCTCCACGTGTTTATCGCAAATTCGCGTACATCAGCAAGATTCTTGGACTAATAGGTATCATCAGTATGTGAAATAAAATGGTGACGAGTGAAATTAGGAAATAATTTCACACGCGTTTTGTCAAAATTCTTATAATTTCTCCGAGCCTTGAGGCTCGGGGAATTATTAGACAAAACCAAGAGAAAATGAGGATGTTTTTCTTCACAAAAAGCTGATGAAACTATTTCTTAATTTCACGAATATACTATTTGATTACCTTTTATATCGTGGCTGACAAATTACGCTTACAATCGTGGTTCTTTTATTCCTTTATTGAATCGATAAATTTCGCGACAAATGTAAACTTATAAATTAACGCTTAAATAATATTTCGCCCCAAATTTAAGGAGTAAATTGTCACCCATGATATTATAAATATAATTTCTCCCCTTTAGATGTAGCTTTGGGGAAGACTGCTCTTCAGTCCAGCTTGATGTCTGTTGATGAACTCCAGAGTGGATTAAAAGACGAAAAGGTGGCCATAGCTGGTGTGGGTCCAGAACTGGCTGTGGATGGGAACATGACTACTGTACCCTATGCGGGCTCTTGCTCCATAACGGCCCTTGAAGTTGACCCTTGGTGGAGGGTAGATTTGCAGAGCGAGCACATTGTGACGGATGTCAATGTAGTCAGCTCATCTGGTATGTAGTCAGCTCATCTGGTATGTAGTCAGCTCATCTGGTATGCAGTCAGCTCATCTGGTATGTTTTATAAGCTGGACTGTCAACACTTGACCTTAAGGACGTTCGCGCCCAAAATGTTCCCACAGGCAGTACGTACCATGAACGTGCCATGAAGTAAGATTAAGATCAATTTTTGCCAAAAAGTCAAAAAACAAAAAACCAGGGCCCCTGTGCTCACTTTCGAGTCAAGACGAGTTAGCTTACAACTATAAGCCTTAGAAAAAGCTACATTAGTGAAATTTAGATCAGGTGCAGGAGGAGAGAACACTCTAAGATGCCAGGCACTTTTGCTGTTGTGAACAGAATAACACATCCCGTTAGAATGTGATCAAATTTGAATGCGGCGGACACCCTCTCCAGGATCGGCTGATTAGGCGAAAGACGCTTTTACCAACAGTAGCTAACAGTTGAAGTGCTTGATGACACATTTATTATCTCTCCTTATGCAATACGGTATTTCATATTTCTTCCATTACAGGTACTCTGTCGAGCCCATTGTCCAATTTTGAGATTCGCGTTGGAATTCTCACAGATTATAAACAGAACCCAATGTGCGGCGACCGAGTTAGACAGCTAGGCGCGGGAGAGGTCTGGACAGCAGAGTGTAAACCACCAATCCCTGGCCGACACGTGTCAGTTAGTATGGTTGGTAAAGGATACCTGGCGATATGTGAGGTGGCAGTTTTCGCGAGATTAGGTGAATGACGTCACAGCTGGCGGCTTAACCAAATAAAAGGGAAATTCAGTATTGTTATCGACAACGTTTTTCGCAACCATTAGGGAGTTTTTAAGAAAACCACAACGGCAACGGCGACGGAACCGTCGCTAAACAAAAGGTTTAATGAGCAGAACAATGGCTGTGAACTTGCGTTATAATTCTTGGTACATTCCTTTACCGTCCTCTGAAAAAACAACGTTAAATGACAACGCCGTCGAAGACGACGCCGAGGACGGCGCCTGGTCAAAAATGAGTTAATTTGTTACCTTCGAATTTCGCAATTGTCTAGACCTGTTCAGTAGGCCAATGGCTCTAAAAACATACTCAGGCTAAATATGGTGACAGCGTTCAATACCAAGTGGAAATACGAAAAATTAGCCGTCGTCGTTCCTGTTCCTTAGACCTGACGCAGAACTTAATCATTTCAGGTTGGTTCTTTTGCAGAGGACGGCAAAGAAATGTACAAAGATTTATAACGCACGTGTACAGCTATTGCTTTGCTCACAAAACGTTTTGTTTGGTAACGTTCTCGTTGCCGTCGTCGTCATGGCTTAAGCCTTTGATCATAGTTAGTAGTAATCTTCTCTACTTACTATGCTTTGATGTTATGATGTATGTACGTAAATCATTTATGCTGGAAGAAGAGGGGTGGTTGTGGGGGAGGGGATGTGTGGATTATTCATATCATTTGAGCTAGCCAACAGGAAAGTAAAATTTTGCAATGAATAAAATCGAAAAACTGATCCTTGGGGCAGGGAGAGGAGATGAATTGAGATAGAAATCAAATTATCATTTTATTATTTCAGCATTTGTAGATCCAGGTCTTAAAAGATCCGCTGCTTCTCGTTGGTTTGTTGGTGTGGTTTTGAGTTTTGACAGTTCTGCACCTTTAATAGAAACTATCTTGAGATTTTTTTTTCTCTTCCTAGATAATCAAGGGAAATGTAGCGCAGAACTTAGCAGAAAGCGAGATGAGATAACCAACTTTTCTCCGGAGGACATCTGAATCAGCTTCAGTTGTCAAACAGCAAGGTTACCTGAGGAGGATCGAGGATGTGATGATCTGTTGTTTCTCTCTTACTCAAAAGTGAATCATGGATTCATATTTCCCCGATCTACGCAATGGAATCGTTTATGCCCTTAAAAGGACAAGTGAAAAATCTGTCTATTTATTTGCAAAAAATAAACAAACAACTCTATTTGCTTTTTGTTTTGTTTCTTGACCTTCGCGTATTTTCGAATTTCAAATCGAGCAATCAAATCAAGGGTGCCTCCGGCGGAGACTGGGACGGATATGCCCGTATAAGGGGAAGGACCGCTGAACAAAGTGTCTGATTATCCTTCCACGAGATCCTTCCTTCTAAATAGGGGTGTTGCCTTACACGGGGCGGGAGGTAGACAAGTTTTAAAAGAATTCTAGGATTTATTGTTCTTATTAGGGCCAGGGTTTCAAATCCTCACCCCACCCCAACTCCGTTCTTCATTTCGGGGGAGGGGACAGTTAGGTCAAAACCGAAAAGCTCGATAACTTTGCGATAGATCTTGTCAGAATAGACCAATTTCGATATATTAAAATTCAGCCTAAAACAAGAGACCTCAACACGAGGCTCCGGGGAATAAACCCCACAAACTCTGTAGTTATTCCCCAGAGCCTCGTGCTGAGGTCTATTGTTTTAAGCTGAATTTTAATATATCGAAATTGGTCTATTTTAGGAACGATCTAAAGAACTCGTTACATTAGCTGTAGCACCTCATGAAGGTACATATATCAGAGTCAGTTTTCCTCAAGGCTCGATTTCCAGCCGTTTTGTGAGCCTGCGTTCCTTGTCCCACAGGGAGGAGGATAAACAACTGCACTCCCAAAACGGCTGGAAATCGAGCCTAGTTTTCCTCCGAAAGCGCTTAAAAATGGACTCTAAAACCAGGCTTCTCGCGCACCAATCTTCTCAACGCCACAGTCTCAGTTGCAGTGTACAGTTCATTCTTGTACATGTAGTCTCACAAAAATTTTCCTTTTCCAATTAGGCTTATCCGAGATTTAATACCAGTCTTGAAGCATGACCTCTTGCCTCCGTGCCAAAACCAGTCCTCGGGCAAAACGTTTCTTATGAAAAATAAGTGTGATTTGCTAGAAAATGAACGGCAGACGAAGCACATTTTCATATGAACGGTTTCGCACGAAGAGTGGTTTTGAAGACTTCTGACACAGAGGGCAACTAGGAAATGGCATTTTGCAGCAAAGAATAAAGAACGTTACTGTTCACCAGAAACCCAACACCAGGGATTTGAATTGAAACAATAAAGAGAATGAAGTCAAACGAGAATTTACTTTCCAAGTTTTATTTCTAAATAGACTTGAAATCATCCTGTGTATACTATTTCTGTAGTTTATCCCCTATGTCCACACACTGCCAAAAGTTATAAAGCAGTTAAAAGGAAATTATAACCATCCAAGATAAATACATTCCTTTTTACTCTATTGAATTTCTCTAAATACAGTATCTAATTATTTACATTAATATGTATACAGGAGCTGTTGCACTGGGCTATCTTTAATGCAGTGTAACTCAATTGCGATGAAATTACAAGATAAGCTACACATGTATTAATGCTTGTACAATGCTTACTGCAATAAAAAAATGCTTCCCAGTACATCAAGGTCAGCATACACTTGGGTACATGTTGTGAGGACATAGAGAGGACATGTTGCAGCAACAGTTTTCCTCGTGTGACATGCTTGGTTTTGTAAAAGAGTTCTGTTGTAGGGGCAAAATTTAACCCATAAAATTTGGCGGGTTTGAATTCATGGGTCATGAAGAAGGGACAAAATGACCTAATTTTCCATGTTTGAAGGTGTGTACTGTTCTTGCAAACTGTCCCAGGTACAGCACAGCCATGAACTACACACATACACATAAAGGGGCCTTGTGTGTACAGGCGAACACACAAAGCAGCTTCTCTCCGCTTCATATCCTTCAACATGTCTCCCAGGGAGTGCCGATCTTTACAATAGGCAATTTTCTCAGGCAACACGAGTCAACAATATTTTCCACAAAACACCATCTTCCATCATTGTACCCCTACGCAAGTTACATTTACGTTTATGAAGCCAGACTGTTACACTAACGATTGCCCAATACAACAGCACCTTTGGTGAACCCACTACTGGAACACTATACATCTGAAAAGCTCTGCACACCACCACAAGTATGAACACAGTTCTACTTGGCTTCTACAAAAGAGCGCAGCTCTGGTAAAATCTCTTTGAGATTCTCTTAGGACATCTTCTGGATGTTCAAATATGTCACTTCCAAGCTACCTTGTGCCTCTGTTTCAAAACAAGACCTTGTGCAAAACCTTTCAAATGAAAATGAGTTTGATTTGTATGAAAACGAACCTGTAAAGGGGAACACATTTTCACATGAATGGTTTTGCATGAAGACTCGTTTTGACCCAGGGTCAAAAGACAACTGGGAAATGGCCTATTGAAACAACAGACTTGTATCTTTGGTTGAGGATAAACTGAAAACAGGTCATACTTCACCCCACTTGTATTCAGTCTCTACTTGACCAAAAATCAGCGACTATACTACAGGTATACAAGGGTAATCTAATGAACAGACCACCAGCAGGAGAAGCATGATCTAGCAGCTCTGAGAGATAAATTATGTACATACACATATTATATCCATTTTGTAAAATGATCTGTTAAATGGTGTTCACTCTATTGGAAGTGCAAAGGTTGCTGCATCTGTTGAGAAAAGAACATGAACTTAGCATCAGCTCTATCAAACAACAAATTCTTCTTACTAGTGCATGCATTTTGCTAGCACACTAGCTGGGAGAAATTCATCATACAATTGAACTACAGTACATACATTAATGGTCCAGACAATTTAACATCTGGAGCCACTCGCTGTGACCTGGGCAAGTACATAACAGTACAGTGTGCACAGTGTAGACACATGCACAGTCAGATGAACAAGAAGTCCCAGCTAATGGCAGCAATCTGCTTCTGAGAAACCTGATAAATTCTCAGTGCCATGCCAGCATGATTGTTATGAGAGCACAGGTTAGAACTCAATCTCACCCTCAGTTGCATAATATTATACGAATCCAAAATTTGAATTCTTCAGCAAATATTTGCCACATCTGCTTCCCCTCCAGTATGACTGGATGAGCACCAAGCAACATCAAGTGATTAAGTACTTGGTTCTACTTACATTTTTTAGGTGGGAGGCGCGGTGGCCTCATGGTTAGTGCGCTTGTCTCTGGATCGAGCGGTCCAGGTTCAAGCCCTGGCCGGGGACATTGTGTTGTGTTCTTGGGCAACACACTTTACTCTCACAGTGCCCCTCTCAGGTGTATAAATGGGTACTGGCAAACTTAATGCTGGGGGTAACCCTGCGATGGACTAGCATCCCATCCAGGGGGGAGTAGAAATACTCCTAGTCGCTTCATGCTACAGAAACCGGGATAAGCTCCGGCCTGATGGGCCACTTGGCTCGCATGCAGACTTTACCTTTAACCTCTACTTACATTTCAAAACCAAAACACTGTCAAGGTGACTGGTACCAAGAATTAAGGTAAATCATCAACTAAAATATTAACAACATGCAAAACCACCAGGTTCTCAGACTTGACACTAAACATGACGGTCTGTCACAGGGTTAAATATGTTGAGCTTACCGTCGTTTGATATGGAGCAGTGCTGTATATAGTTGTTGGAGTTTGATCTGTAGCGATCATTGAAGGGTGAAGGTGGGCAGCTGTGGAAAGAATCACAAAAATGTTGTAACTAAAACTAAATAAATAAATTACAATATTTAGAGCGGAGGCAACATCAGCCTTAGCTGGTTTTCATACAAGTCCTGCATGTATATCCTGGTCAAAATGGAATTTGGAGATGTTGGTTTTTGTGAAGGGAGGAAAACCAGAGAACCCAGAGAAAAACCCTCTGAGCAAGGCAAGAACCAACAACAAACTCAACCCACATGCATGTATGGCACTGGGCCAGAATCAAACCTGGGCCACACTGGTGGAGGGTGAGCGCTCTCACCACTGCACCATCCCTGCTCCCCATTATTGCTGGGGAGTAATGGCCATTAATTCTTAGTAGCTGACTGTAGTTACAGGGCTATCATAAAATTTTGATTCACCTGTAGCCTTCATCTTCACACCCATAACAAACTTGTTACTTAGAGGGTGAACTGGATGATCAACAAAAGATAATAATTATTTCACCTGTAACATCAACAACCCATCAAACATACTCAGCTGTAAAAGGTGTTACGGGTCACGACCATAGAATTTTGATTTCAGTTTACACTCTACAGATGTCTGAGCAAATATTGTAAATAATCACAACTGTAGGAACATGTACATGTAAGTCTTGGTTTAAAATGCATAATTACATATACATGTATAGTGAAATCCTGATTTTTTGAACCTCCAAGGGAAATGAAAATTGGTTTGAATAATCGCACAGTTTGAGAAATCAGGGTAAAATTACAGTGTTGGACTGAGGAGAGGGAACAACTTTTGGTTCGAGTTATCAGGAGGTTCGAAAATATGAGATTTCGAGAAATCAGGATTCTACTGTACTTTAACATAATAAGAGCCATTTACCAGCTGCAACTTGGAACTGATGGACAGTATGTTCATCTTCTTCCATCTCGCCTTCTCTTCCTTCCGACACAAGAGCTGATTTTTCTCCTTTGATTGACTGTGAACAAGAATAGCAATTTGTTATGACTATACTGCTACTCAGTCAAGCCTTCTCACATTATACACAATGACTTTCAACCATTTGATATGATTTACAAAGTACCACATCCATGTATGCGATAGCAATTACACTAATTAAAATAAAATTATCTTCTTTGCCTTTTATACACTAACAGGTCAAAACTAAAGCTAATGAATTCTATTGATAATTGCAATTCCCTCTCACAGAAGTTCATTTTTACTGAATTTTACAAACAGCATTTCAAAGTTTGTGTTTAATTTGTCCTGGTCAAAGTTGCGTCTAGTGCTGATTTAAATCATTTACAATGCCAGCGAAAATATGGAACAACTTGTTAATGTCACCAAGTGAAGAATGCAATGGAAAAGGTTATTTATCCTAAAAGTAAATGTGTGAAATAAAATAAATTAATTGAGACTAACAATAAAAATAACTGGTTGGTGTCAATTCAGCATAAATTATTCTTTCCGTTGCATTTTTCACTAGATTATGGTGCCAAGTTGATACTGAAATGCTGTTCTGTATTTTTGCTGATTTCTATAATCAACTGTATTTCCAAATTGAATCTTGTTACAATGTCAAGTTTGTAAAACAACTATCAGCCTTACTTGAGTTCATCAAAAAACTGACTGACAAGTTGACCAATTCCTTATAAACAAAAAGTTCATTGTACAGGTAGCTTCTTTTCATAGTAAAGCTCACTCTCACTTACCTCTCTGTACTTTTGCAAGTAGAGTTTCAAAGGTTCTACATAGGTGTCAAACCCTAACGTCTGCATGGCAAAAAGAATGTCTTCCCCATTGATTGTCTTACGTTTTTCTTGGTGACATCTTTCACTTGCCCTGAAGACGAAGTCAAGGACTCTAACAGCTTTTCAAAATTCATTATCAGTTTGTAAGAGTGCTACAGATTAAAAGAAAAAAAAACATTGACCAGCAGATATTTTGGGTTCAGCATTACTGATCTGAAGCTTGATAGTCCAGTGTCACCCCAACAGTTCGAGGACTGGTTATTACTATTATTATTATTATAATGCCTGACAGTCACAGTAGTCACTGTATCCTATGTTCTTCATCAAGTCACCTTCTTCTTGCAGCACATATTTCCACAATGAGGAAACCAGTTAACATTTAACATTTTGCTTGAACACAGCACTTACATATATGAACTAAAGCCTATGTATTGCGACTTGCAGAGAGTCATCCCCTCACTGTTACCAGTAGATATTAACGTACTGTAATCAAGTGTTTACGTTTTTGACTGGTCAAGAGATCTTTCCCCATGTTAAAATTACATTTTACTTCTAGTTCAATTGAACCCCGCTATTTCGAACTCTTAGGGGAAATCAAAAATAGTTCGAAATAGTGGGAGTTCGAAGAGGTCAATTCTGAAAGGCAATTCCATTTGGGAAATAATTTTGACTACCAAGTAACAGCGAAATCAAAATATCAAGTTTGAAATAGTAGGGTCCAACTGTACTACATTGAACAAATCGCAATAAAGAATTATGTAGTGTTGCTATCAAAGGATACTCGCTAGTAATGAAGCTGATGAATTCTGACACACACTCCTGGACACATTCTTTGGCGTCTTTTGCAATCTACAATGAAAGGATCAATTCAAAACAAGATGATTAAAATTACCAGCCTGTCAAGAGCTTCTGAAAGACTTAGTTTGCTGACAATGGTTGCATACCTTGCCTGTCTTTGGAATTGATTTCTTCATTATTCTAGCCACATTTGCAATTGGCAAGAATCGATCCTAATGAGAAAAATTACAGAAATAAGGCAATGCAAATTAAGATAGAAACTGGTTGACAGTTGCTGGAGTTTCAGCTTGAAACGATCATAATACAATGAACATGTTTGCTTGAGAGACAGAAGAAAAACTAAGATACGAGAAGCACCCTCGCTCAATGGCTTTACCTGTTCTCTGAGAATATCATCTCGCTCTTTTTCATCACCATCCACATCACCATGTACTCCAGCATCTTCGCTTCCTGTTAAAAATTACAAAAGTATAACTATTAAAAAACTAATAAAAATAAAAATAATATAGAAAATTATTTCCTCAGATATTATTACCAATATCTGAGGAAAGTCCCCAAACATGAGAACCTTGAGTTTGCTTTGCAACTGTAACCAGTCTGAATAACCAATAGCGTTTGGCTCAGGTTTTCACTGAGTGGATAGTAAGTTGCTCTACTATTTTTAGAAGGAAAAAGGCAGCAATGGCAATCCTATTGTAGTGAAGTTGTACTTCTGAACACTTTGAAGCACTTTTAGTTTATGACTCACAAATTACAGGGTATTTTTATCGTCATTTACAGTATGTAGACATCAACAGAAGCAATCGCTACAAAACTTATTTGAAGTATAACACAAGCTTTGCCTCAAAGTAATATCTTTCAGTTCATTCTCTAAATTTTTAACAAGATCAACCCAATTCATTTTCATTTCAGTCTACATCTACATGTACATGTACAGTAGGGAAGTAAATCTGATCCTAAATAACCTTTACACAAAATAATCATGTAACCACTCTTGACATGTCTTGATTTCTCAGAGCAAAACCAATAAAACCAACTAAAAACAGAATTTTAATCTCAAAAACCAGAGATGAACTGTTCTTCAAATCAGAGACGAGTTTCCTGACAAGATTGCACACACAATGAAGGCCACAAAAAGTACTCTTGAAAATGATTGGGAAGTGCTGGAGATTTGCCACCACCATTGGACAGACAGGAAATTTTCTTATGTCAGAGAATAACCCTTTAGAACATAAACTCCATTAGAAGATGATTGGAAGTGTGGAAAAGGTTTCTTGAATTATTGGTGTACCTTGACAAATTCATCAAACAGAACAGCCAATCAAGAAGGTCTTGATTCACCTTGCAACACAAAAATCCTAAATTGTATCAAACCAACAACCCACCGGAAAGAAAAGCAACACCAACCTTTCGGAAATGGAAATGGGTTGAATGCCGGGGGGAAGTTTGGATCAAACGGCATCAGTGGATAGCCGGTGCCATATCCCATGTTCATGTTCATTGCTGATTTTCAAATATGTTTACTTTCCTTTTTGCTTTGAAAATTTAATAAAGCGATCCTAATTACTCAATTAGGGACACGACAAGTTGTATCAAGAAGATTTACCTGATGAAAACAAATTAGTACTTATCAAGAAGGCTTTTGATTGGACAGTCCCCGATGAAATGCACTAATTTCTGCCCTGATTTATTATCTTTCGTATGTGATATATTATTCACGCCACTGCAGGACATAAAAGTGATAATTTGGCACACAAAGCCCTTACATAAACTTCTAAAATGTATTGAGCTCATTTGAAAATTCTTGTTCAAATTAACAGGCTTGCCAAACTAGAGGAGTATCCAGGTTTAACTAGTCTGAGAATTTTCCTCTTGTACGGTAGATGTACAAATAATAATTATTACTAAAACAGCGAGTACACTAACAAAGATCACAAATATTTGTTTAATTTATTCTGGGAGAAAAAAAAAATCATACAAGGAAAAAATTACTACTGACACAAAAGAAAGAAATTAAATTTTCATAAGAGCATAATAGTGCACCACAGAAAAGGCAATTAATTATTAATAACACAAAAAACACTCAAAAATATAAAAATAGCTTTACTTGCAGTTAAAGAAAGAAAGAAATAATAATAATAATAAGCCAGGTTAAATGCAATACAAAGTGTTTAAATTCGAACTACCTATATTATTTTATAAAATCAGCTGCCAGAAAAAAAAAAAAAAAAAAAGAAGAAATCCATGAGGATAATGTTGCCATATGATACTTTAATTCTTGAAAATATCACAAAATATGATAAATATTTTGGTAAAGTAAACATTGTCAGCATTTTTTTAAAACTTACACAGCTGACATCTGTGAATACATACACATACAATCTTTTATTAATATTCAATACACTGTACATGTGAACTATTAAAATCTTGTCCGAGTTGTTTTCAACCACCTCTGTGTGAGGAAATTCTTATCACAATTTCAGCAGGTTTAATGTGAATGTCTACAGCTGTTACCAGGAAATTTTATGCAGTACATTTTTGTGGTATCTTTCATGGTTTGCTTTGACCAAATTACATACTTAGTGATTTGTTTGACAAAAAAAATGTTCGTACATGAACACAAAAAGACATGACTTTTGTGCTACATGTACACATAGCTTAGCTGTATACATGTATCAAAGAATGTGCAGGTGTAATCATTCCATGGAATTTTGATTTCAAAAGGTTGGCACCCACCTCATAGACTGGATTCTCTAACTACGTGTACACGTAGTTAGGGCCACTTACATTTAATCCTTAAGCATACAGGTGAAAGACCTAGCAAGAATACCGCGAGATCCCACGTTAAAGCCTCCCTGGTTATAAGCCCTTCTATTTGCTCACAAAGATGTTATTCCAGATACTGTAGAACCACCACCTCCCCGGATATAAGCCCATCTAACGTACAAGACGTGTTCCTTTTGTGTTTTCTTTACAAACATCAAAATTCTTCATCGTAAGTTATAGGCTAATAATGTAATGGTATGATAGCTTTAATTCGTTTCTCAGATATGTTTCATGTCGTCATTCTGAAACATTTTTCTTACTCTGCTTACATGCCGCCGCCCCCCCCGAATATAACTTCCCCCCCCCCCCCCCCATTTATAAGCCCACCCAAAACCCCTTATGATTTTATACAAGCCCAGGGCTTTAACCTGGGATTTTACGTTATTCTTGGTTTTCATATGACATAGTCATATTCCAAAATTTGAAATTATATTTCCTTCTGAGGTTTTAGTTTCATCAGATAAAAGACCCTATAGGAAGTCTTCTTGCAGTCTGCAAATGTCATACACGGGGCATATAAATGGGTACCAGCTAATTTTATTAATGCTAGGTAACTTTGAAAGCATTAATTAAATTTTGACACATTAATATAAGGAACAGGAGAATCCCGCATTTGTTGTGGAGAAAAACATGCATGCACACTTCTAACAGAACTGTACAAATGTACTCGCATGAATAACTAAGTCTGTAAGCTAATTGCTTCCCCCGTGAATTGTGACCTCAATGCTTGACCTTGTGAAGAAATGAATTTAATAGTGTTCAACCTGGCATCTCAATCAACTTCCTGAAATATTGCATCCTTTGCCCAGAATAGTGTGGCGGGAAATCAACGGACATAGAAACAACCAGTTTATCTAGTACTTAACAATGACAAAAATGTGCTTTCAGATTTAACGGGAGGGCTGGAAGATCGAAACTCGATTATTAAAAGCAAGGAAGTTATAAAGATAAGCTAAAATTCATGTATCGGCCTCTATTTCTCGATGTAGCTTGGGAGATCAATAAGGGATTCCAAAATGAAACAGAAATTTAACTTACTTCTTTACTTTTAACGTTATTTTTAAACACGCCTTCACGAATAAAGGCATGCGGTGGAAGAAATTGGCATTGTGCGTAATCCACACGACAGCGTTAAGAAATCTACAAGTTTTCAAGGCTCTTAATTACATTAACTAACATATAAAAATAATTACTTAGATAAAATGGGAAGCAAATAACCAAATACTACTCCTACCCTCGTGGTCGTCATGTTGAATGACATACTGAGGAGGAAGAGGCCCCGGTAAACCGTAATCCGCGGGCATGGCGGTGACCACAGTATGACTGTGTGTTCCATCGTCTGCCCGCTCTACCGCCGTAGCAGCGCTGGCTAAACTTCCAACATCATCTGTAGAAGGAACAACAGCGACCTGAACCCCTCCAGGAACGTTAGAAATGGAGAGGTGGCCACGATCGTCCGCAAGTCCAACGTGTGTTTCGTTTTGTACCTCCGGTCGGTTTTCGATAACTTGTTGCACACCCCGGATGCCAACTTGCTCAGTGCCATGGCCATTTGGAACTGTACTTCCCTGGGTGTAAGTCGCTAGTCCTGCCTGTGGATAGCTGGGCTGACCGCTGTCTGGAGGCTGGGAGCTCAGTCCATCTGTGTTTTCATTCCTGGCCTCCTCGACACCTTCCATCTGCCAGCTAAAGCCATATTCAAAACAAGAAAGCAGAATTTAGACGTGAATTCTGCGCTAAGTGGGTTCAAACCTGTGCTTTCAAAACAAAATAGTGCCCAAGGGGGCTTTTGACTTCAAAAACCGCCCGGAAAACATGATGTAAACAACTTTCGAGACAAATTTGAGCGACAAATCGCGACCGCAAGACTCGAGCGATAAATCTTCGAAACGCTTCGAAAACTTCAAGTCAAAAACGTGGAATCTCAATAGCAAGAAATATAATTGGTGGAGGGCGTGAAGGTAAAACAAACCTTTCTCGATTTTTTGTTGGCTAGCCGGTGTTTCGTTTGAGTTAGAGCAGCCAACGAAAACGCGAGTTACAGAAGGCACACGAGTGGCTGGTCGTCCGCCTTCTTCACCACTCACAAACGAGCTCCAAGAGCACAACTTCCACACGCAGTGGTCACACGTCAATCAATGCGTCCAGCTGTCACAAGGAACCAATCACAGTTGGGAAGACACAAACCATTGTTACTTTTATCCAATAGAAACGCATCTCGAAATATAACGCTGGCTTACTTTGCATAAATTACTTTCTCTTTGTTTGCGTCTGTTCGAATTTCTTGCTAAAATTTCCTATTTTTCGGCTGGAAAAATATGAAGAAATGTCTGAAAATTCGTCTGTTCCTAAAGAAATGGCGAAATGTCCTGAAGCCATAGGAAATACGCTTGAAAATGTTGTTTCTTCTCCCACTACTTCCCAACTTGTTTCTTTATTTTACCGCCAATAAATTATGCATGACGGTTCGAAGTAACATCTGAAAATATAACTTGAGCTTGAAAGACAACTGCTAGAAAATTTTGCTTCTTATTTTCGTGTTTTAATTCTTAAACCACTGCAAAAAGTATACCTTCGAACATTTTATTTATATTTTTAGCCTTTTTATAAATTTCCGTTTAAAAACTGAAACAAAATTTGTACAGCTGAACTTATTCACCTGTCAGAAAGTCCAAAACATATTATTCACGGTATTCAATGATGGGTGTGATCTTTTGAATTGACCCCCTAGGCTACGAAACCGTTTTTTAAACTAATATACATTCTGTAAAATATCGAAAATGTATTACTTCCTGAAAAATGGGGAATAGTCAACGTTATTATATAAACGTGAGGATATCTTTATTATGAATAAGATTATTTTCAAAACTAAATTTTAATATTACCTGACCTTGACGCAAAAGTAAATACTTCCTGTTTACCAAGGTTACAGTAGATTTTAAAATTTTGTAAGTTCGACATTGTTTGTTTTTTACCACTTTATTTTATCATTATTTTGACCCTGATTTATCGAGATACCAAAATTCTAAATTATATCTATTGATTTTAAATCTATTAGGTATTTTGTCATTTACTTTTGAATTTGTTGAGAGCAAAGTTTCTATTTTGAAAAGCTCTGAGGACATAGGACATTGTGTGGTGCATTAGACCCCTAGAGGTTTTCAGGAAACTTAGGTAAAAAAATCAACAGTACACAAGATATTTGGGAGAAATAATTAATGGGATAAGGAAAATTTTGATCACATAAAACGGGATATCAAGTAGGAAATGGTGAATTTTCGCAACTGAAATTAATGGGATACAGGATATTATGGGATGTGGAATACTCAGACCACCCTCCATCCCAAGAAGACCCCAGGGGCCACTGGCACAGTGTGATTTAGAGAAATAGCTGGAAAGTTTTAGACTGTGGACTACTCAACAACAGGTCTTGACACATCTTTTGAAGACTTATAGATGGTGAGACTAGGATGGGTAAGGGTGAGGACAGGTTGCTAACAAAATTCCAGTGACCAGACTGTTACTGCATTACAAAGGAGAGTGGCTGTTTATTCAGAGCTTTTAAGTCAAAACGTCAACAGCAGAATTCTCCATTTTGTACATTTACATTATCCTTTGGGAGAATTTGGATTTCGTGATGCATGGCACTGCCTACAAAGGCAAAGGAAACTTTAAAAACCACAGTCAACTAGGGACAAATTGACCAACAAGGTAACTACATACCAAAAAACTTGCCTTTGGGTGGTTATTTTTTAACACACACACACAAAAGCGTCAGCCATCTACTCACACTTTACCCCCCAAGGGATGAAGGCCAGGACTTCTGATAAGTGCATGATGTTACATGATGACATCATAAAACTGGAAGTGTTCAGACATCTTTCTTGCCTGGGCCCTTTGGGAGTTAAGTATGAGACAACAGCTGACAATTCGGACTAAATTATTTTGAAATAAAAGGTTGTTTCTCCACAGAGCTAATAATAGATTGATAAATATTAAATATTACTGTCAAGTATAAACTAAAAAGTAAGCAAGAAAAATTTTCTTGCTTACTTTATTTTGCTCCACCAAAATAAAGCAAAAAAACAATGTTTCTCTATTGCAATGATTTTCTTCTGATGCAATAAAAAATTTGGGATTACACATTTGTATCAATGGCCATTCATCTTTGAAAGATACGCCAAGTTGAAACTACTAATATAAATCATACCAATATTAAAACAGCAGTGTATGCTAGACGATATCTCAAGGAGCTTCAGTATCAAGCATATTTTGATCATAACTGCACTGTTTGTTTGGAAGCCTTTACAAGACAAAACAAAAAAAGTGTATGATGCAACCACATTGCACATAATAGCACAGTGTGGAAATGTAATTTAATTATTACTTTGGGTAGAAAACCTGAATAGCAAATAGTGAATAGTCACAAATAGCAAATAGTGAATAGTCCCGAATAGTGCCAATAGTCTTGAATAGTGCAAATAGTGGTGAACAGTCACGAAAAGTGGCGAATAGTGACGAATAGTCGTCAATAGTCACCACTTTAGATCTAATATCCTGTGTTAATTAATTATCCAAATAAGCAACAGAATTTCAGTGAATTTTTTACCATTTCTTCTCCGGACTCAGGCTAGGGAGAAAACAGAAAACACAAGGATAACCTAATAAAGATGTATTTACACTTTAGCAGCGTTAAAACAGAAGAAATTATGTTTAGAAACACCTTTTGCCCCAATAAGCGTCTGTGCTTTTTAGTGGGAAAATCCCGGCCTACATTTCTGCGGGGTTGACTGCGAGATACTGGGTACCCTATTTGCTACGATTTGCCACTATTTGCAGCTATTAACCACTATTCGTCACTATTTGAGACTGTTCGCCACTATTTACACTATTCATACTACGGGACTATTCGCTATTCACTATTCGGGTTTTCCAGACACCCTATAACTTTCCATTTACTTTATTAGCAACAAAATTAGATATAAAAATCCTCGTTGGAAGAGATACAGGATCTCCCTTCCTGTAGGATCTCCCTTCCACAGGGTCTAAACAAGCCAACTGAAGACTTGGAACTTCCAGCCACCTATCTGAAGTTACATGTACGTGTCATGTAATTAGGCCAATACCATGTCTGCCCTTTTGCTTCCATTTGACTCCTGGTTTCAGATGGACTTTTAACCGCTCACCAAATGTTTTCAAGCAAGCCTTGGTACACAATATTAACAAGAAGCAGACTCTGTTGACTCGTTCAAATGAAGCGCTGCCATGCGTTCAATGTCATCGAGACTGAGGGACCATACCCATGTCTTAAAGTCCTGAAGAATTGAAACAATAACAACTAAATACTAGCCAAAGTTTTCAACACTAGCTATTTAACAGAACATCTAGGATCTTGTCAGCTCCTCCTGTACTCATTTCTGAGCAAAAACAGTAAAAATCACTTTTTTCACAGAGTTTTGTGTCAATCTTTCATGCATCGTGTTGAATGATTGTCAGTAAACACTGAGGTGAATGATTGTCACTGCGGGATTGGTAGTTGCATTGAAGTCGCACAAAGGAGTTAGCAGGCATTACACCCATACAACAACCCTGTATTCTAATTCCAATCTGTCTGTGCAGATTGTGTAGGTTTATGTTATGCTGCAGATCACAAAGGTCTGAGTATTTTACCGGCTTTGGCAGATAATGCAATCTGTCTTTTCTGTCAGACAACCAGCTGAAATCTTTTACTTGTCTGAGTGTATGTAATTTCATCTAAATGTGTCCAGCTTTTGACTCACACGTACATTGCTTTGCTCAAACTTATGTGACAATAACGAGGGGTTCCGAATGGAAAGTGCAAAGTCAGCAAGCTTCACTTAATTATAAATACGTGTACATTTAAGTGAACGCCATAAAGATCGTGTTCGTGAAAAATAGTGACTTTCATATTAAATTTATAAGTGTCCTATGAAGTATACATGTATTTGTGCTATCCAAATGCATGTTGTTGTTCATCTGTTGAGAATGTAAAAGTCAGAAGGCTGTGCACTGAGAAAAATTCTAGGGAGCCCTTCAGGCACCCAACTTTATAGGTTAGGGTGCCCAAAAGTCAAACTCAGTAGCCCGAACAAAAAAAAAAATAAAAAATTAGTTGATTAATTAACTAATTATAATTATCTACATGTAATAACATTTTAAATGAATATATGATGACCGATTGACCCTCAAATAGAAATGTCTTGTTTCTAGGGCATTTGTCCTAGTTACAAGCGCCAAAGATAAAAAGTTCACATGTAATTTTTTGTAATACTGTTGTCAAAAGTCCACAAAGAAAGACAAAATTTACACGTTTTGTTGATAAACGTAGAAAAATTAAGTCATTTTGTCATCTAGAAGAAAACCACGACACACTACACCATGTTTATTTTCGAAGCTATGATCAAAAACAAAACTTTCCCCTACCCCCTAAAATATGTAAAGGACCAAAACACAATAATTGGTACCAAAGAAATCTCTGGGGAGTGGGAAAGAGGCAATTTCTCAGTCTTCTCCAAAGGCTTCTTGCCTCACCTACCCTGCAAGGGAGTTCATATGCACCCTCAGCTACCCCTACACAAGTTGACTGAGTTACAGTAACAATGAAAAGTTTAACAGATTTCTGTTACGGTCTTTTAGTATCATATTGTATCCAGCTGACAAAAATACATCTGAAGGCCACACTTTTGATCAGGAATTAGCATTTCGCTTTCTTGAAGTTCCTTTCCCAACATTCTAACCCCAATAGTCCTCCGTCCTATGCACTTCTCACTAAAAATAAATAACAAAATGATGACAAACCTCTCTAAATTTCTGCATCACTCGCTCAGTATCTTGCTCACTGAAGTGACCTCTGATTACTTCCTTGAGCAGTCCAAAAAAGTCTTCAGGATTTCCACTACTGGCACCATGGCCTGATTTTCGTACGGATAGGTGAAGTTTGCTCCCTTCAGTAATCTGATGCTCTTGTAAGGTGGAAGAATCTGGCATTGGAAATAAAAATACAGTGGACTTAGTAGATTGAGGTAAAATGGGATACACTTCTGCTGCCATCTGACTGCAGCATCAAGTGAGTAGAACAGTTTTTACACTGCTATAGTACAGGTTATATTTATATTTCTCAGGTCTTCTTTGATGGCCTTGGAGGTGGCTTGGCAGGCCAATCTTTGCATAGAATTTGTGAGGGTAGTGAGGGAACAGGAGGGTGGGCGGTGGAGGAGGGCTTGCAAGGCAGCGTTTCGAAACAGGAGTGAACAATGTAAAAGTAGGCCACCAGGGGCTTGGTTGGTTAACCAGATAAACTGCTGGGGAGGGGGGAGGGGTGGTGGTGGTAGAGGATGTCTAGTTATTGACTAGCATCCTATATAGGGGTAGTAACAGTACTTGTAACAGCCACCTGCAGCAATTTGATAAATTGAGGTCAGTTTTTTTATGCGTCTGTCCTATTATTGATCATGAATTTTGTCATAACATTGTCAAAGTGGCTGTGGATCCAAGGGGCGATAGCCAAGTGGATCCGCAGAGTACTTTGACAATGTTATGATGAAATTCATTGTCAATAACAGGACAGACGTATGAAAAACAGACATCAATTTGTTTTTTACAATAACAAATTGTCAGATTGTATGCTCTCACTTGTGGCATAAATTATAAATTCATGTGTCTGTCCCCTTTATGACAATGAAAATTAGCCAATAAGTGTGTGAGAATTTCTATTGTAAACAAGGCATTTGGCTCTTCTGGTCATAAGGAATAGGCATAGAATGGACTTTCAAGTATAAACCCAGTATATGAGGCAATTAATTACATCTAATAGAGATACATTACAACAAGAATACCAATATACTGAAGGCAACCTTCATTTTCTTACTAATATTGAAATGAAAGTCATGAACTATTCTTGGTACACGTGATGGGTCATGAGATGACATTACTGCCATATTAAATGACGAAAAAGATTTCTAACTTGTTCTGTATATTGTTTCCGTCATCCAACGTGGCCAGCCTTTGTCATTTGAATCTCTCAGACAACCATCAAGATACATACAGTATCTGTACATCAGCTGGTACTATTAACACACAAAATTACATACACTGCACCTGCTAAAGTTTTCCCTTTAAATACTAATCTTTGCTGTTCCACAGGCACATCAAGTTTTTCAGACGCAAGCTGTTTTACCAGTGAGATCTGCTCATTTTCAGAGACCTACATAATTTTAGACGCAAGAAATGAGTACAGTACTAAAGCAATGTTAGTGTCGAGGTTGTTCTTACACGAAAAATCTGTAAGGTCACTAAAAAGGTGGGCATGTGTTTTGAAATCGTAGACTCCACTAATAATGTAACAAACTTGTCCCATTTCGTGAGGTTTTCTAGAGATCTTCGAACTGGCCAGAACTGGCCGAAGTCCTTCTTCCGCATATCAAAAACATTCTCGGATTTTCCACATACCTCCAGTCTTACTTCTTGGCCATTCAATATTTTTACGGTAATCTGCATATCCAACTTAATATTTTGTAAGGGAGAAGACGGAAATTTCAAGCAAATTCTTTGACTTCCGCGGTGTTGGAAACAGAAAACAGACAGCTGCGTGGTTACCAAGCTCTGGCCAGGTTTCCAAGCTTCAATTCGTCTTCAATCCCCTCACGGTCAACCACCGAGACATTCGACTTTTCTTTGTTTTTTTTTTTGGCCTGAAAATTTTGCTATTGGGCATACTGTACATTGGATTTCTTCTTAAAGATGAAATGTTACCACCAGCATGGGACAAAGAAAACATCTGAGTCCCACGAGCATTAGGCTCGATTTCCAGCCGTTTTGTGAGCAAAATCGCACTCCCAAAACGGCTGGAAATCGAGCATACAAGCAGGGGACAAAGAAGAAATCTGAGTCCCCGAAAGGATTCGAATCCATGACCTCCCAGGGGCCGATTGGGCGTGACTGTATTTTGTGTTTTCTTTGGATCGAGACTGAAAAGCTCTTGCGCGAGTTATATCTGATATTCGTTGTATCCACTCATAGTTACTAACTTTGATCCACGTTAGCATAGCCATTACTTCCAAGTTATTGCAAATGACCTCAATTGAGAAAGTAAAATGATACACCTTTTCAGGTCAAGGAGTTACGTTCATGTGCCATGTATCTGTGAGCAGGAGCGCTATAAAGCATTGTTTTTTTTTGTGGGAATTTATACAAAATAGAGTCATGTTATTTGGTTACTACAGGAGAACATGAGCTACGAGCTACGACTAACAGAAATATTAAGGACCTATGAAAACAGTGATGCATGCAACACAACACGTTAATTTGTTCTGTTCAGCAGTTTATTTCCAATAATATCATGAATATTTATACATTTTGTTCGGTAGCTGGGAAGTTTAGAGAAGTTTCGGTAACGATTCATCGCTCAGTCAATATGAAGATCTGGAATTTTTTACTCAACCAACTTTTTTTCTTTATTTATTTGTTTGTTTTCTCTTAGTTTATTTCTTTCTTTTCATTTCTTTTTTCCCTTTTTTTGTCGTTGTTGCGCTGTTTTTGGTTGTGATAAATGCTTTATAACTATTCCACATCAAACGGTGTAAGAAATTCAGTGTGAAAATAGCCGAGATTAGTATGCATAAAACATTTTAATTAATTTCATATTATTTCACTTGTACTGTATCTACATGAAAAAATTGTAATTTATATATCGTCCAGTCCACATTAGGCATGAAGTCTCAAAGGCAGAGGGCATGAAAACTCAATTGATTAGACATAGTTGTTCCTCGGTTTTACTAATAATAAAGTGAAGTCTGTATACCAGCCAAGTGGCTCATCAGGCCGGAGCTTATCCCGGTTTCCGTAGTATTAAGCGGTAAAGGGCATTTCTATTCCCCGCTGGATGGGATGCTAGTCCATCGCAGGGTCACCCCCAGCATTAAGTTCTCCGGTACCCGTTTGTACACCTGGGTGGAGAGAGGCACTGTGAGAGTAAAGTGTCTTGCTCAAGAACACAACACGATTTCCCCGGACTGCACGATCCGGAGACGAGCGCACTAACCACCGCCGCCCCCCCCCCCCCCCCACCCCTTACTAGTAATAAGGGACATGAGGAATTTGGAATCTAGATCTCATTTAAAGTCTCCATCAAGCTAGTCGACGATATTCTCAAGATTTAACATGCAAATCGTTCATTTGAAACAAGTTTCTCAATCTTAGTATAGAGGCATAGCTTTAAAGCTAAGCAAAGTTATTGCCGATTTGTTCAGTTCTGCAGTTGTTACTTCATTATCGTTACTCTCCACCACAGCTGAATTGTTCCTGATTCCATTTCCACTCGATTCCTTAGCGACATTGCCATTTTTAGAGCAAATAATTTTACTGAGGGATTCTCGATACTTCGGCATGCGCCACGCGTAGACAAACGGGTCGAGCAGGAATTTCAGGTAGTGCAGGTTATCTGTCATTAAGTTTGCAATCAGGATGGGAGGCAGATAGTCCTCTATAAATAGTCTTATGGTCATCATTACCATTGTTGGCACGAAACACACAATCAACACAGTTAGAAGGACCACGTTCAAACGAACAAAGTTTCGTTGCACTTGAGTATGTTTGCTCTCCTCACGGGATTTACTTTCGTTCTGAAGTGTATTTCCCGACGCCATTTTCTTTTTCATTGTGTGATGCAGAAGGATGTAGAAAACTATTGTGATCAGAACCACTGCATAGCTGTGAAGGAACAAGTCTATACCATCCTTGACTTTTTTTGGAACACCCATCAAAGGTAGACAACAGAGGATTGCAGTGTAAAGATAGATGGACACAACGCTAATGAAGACTTTCTTCTTGGTCACCAAGCGGCCGTACTTTAGAGGTGATGAAACCACAATGTACTGCGTCACGGTAAAGGCGAAGACGATTAACAACGATACCGTTATAGAGAACGCTGAGAAATAACTTCCAAATTCCATAAAGGGTCGACATTTCTTTAAGGAAGGATGCTTAATATACAGGATGATAAAACAAGTGGCGTAGATGGGTTCTTGAACCAGCGCTGTTAATAAGTCGACAATGGCCAACCCGATGAGGAAATACGTGGTTGAGTTGCGGAAAATTTTCAGTGGGTCGACGCAGAAAATGAGAAGCAGAAGACTATTGGCTAAGATTGTGATCAACGAAACCACGTAGATGAAGATGGCGGAACCGAAAGCGGCTTTGTAAAAATCCTCTAATGGGTCGATCACTGATGGACTCTGTCCAGCGGTTTCAGAGCAAGCTGGCAAATTAGCAAAGACACTTTGATTTAGTTCGTTCGAAAAACTTCCGCTCGAGTTGGCCCAGGAGTTGTTGCAAGTAAGGTTCATCTTGGATGGACTTTTGGTCTGGGAGTCTCTCTACAAACCGTGCGGTGGCCTGGCAAGGTAATTTTTAGCTTTGAAAGAGTAATATTTATAGCAATTCTTATGAAAAGGGACACCTGTCTAAAGCACTACTATAGAGGTCTTCTATTTGTTTTGACAACAACACAGTATCTGCAATTTCCGTTGGCCGGCTTTCTTAGTAGTCTTTTTGATTGTTACGCTTTAAAGATCCCTACTGATGTCAATTAATCAAATAATAACAGAAATCTGCTTCCATGCACTTAACTAAATTGAATTCGTTCATGTAATTTGGAGGCGCGGTGTGGCCTAAACCTAGGGCGCTAGATTTGCAATCTGGACTCGGGTACCGCGATTGAGTCTACTCTCTGCCACCAGATGGATTCGAGATCAGTGATCCGAAATTCAACTTCTCCCCGCTTTATAAATAGTCAACTGGTCAGCCTCCAAACAGTTAAGATTTCTAGCAAATTTGGTTTAATTTACAATGCTTTTTTGCTCATTACAGTTCCTCCAGTTAGTACAGCATCTATAGTAGAGCACGCACTTCGACACTTCAATAAGGCGTTTCATTTATGACATTTATTGTTTACTTCTTTATTTATGTAAGGTTCCGACAAGTAAGTTGTAAGTAAGTCACCTCATAGTTATTGAGTTAGTACAAGTAAGTAAAAAAAAGAAAAGAAAAGAAAACACGAAACGTTTCTAAGAATACCAATAAGCACTTTTTGTTAACTTAAAAGAAAGCAATTAAAGTACAAGTAAGTAACAGTTATAATGGCCAATGGTAAAGAAGCGCGGCAAAGTTCTTTGTTGTACGAGATTGCTCGATTTTTTGGCGTTGACCAAAACACAATAGCTGTAGTACCTCTGACTAATCAATAGCTATAGAAACGTTCCGATTAAGTAATCATGCATAGTGTATGAGCGCAAAACAAAAGATTGTGCACGGTCGTGGACCTTCCCAAATAAATCTTGCCATTGTTTGCTCTTCCACGGAAGTTTGCCGGGCTTCATAATCACTCCCCTCTATTATTAGGGAGTTTAAGAAAACCACGACGGCAACGGCAACGCGACCGTCGTTAAACAAAAGGTTTAATGAGCAGAACAATAGCTGTGCACGTGCGTTATAATTCTTCGTACATTTCTTTGCCGTCCTCTGCCAAACAACAACGTGAAATGACCAAAGTCTGTGTTGTCCGTAGAACGTGAACCACGACGTGAATTTTTTTTTGTTTTTATTTCAAATGTTTCGCCTTGTCCCGAATTCAGTTTCGTGATAGTTTTGACACTAAGAAACAAAGAAAAATGACTTTAGAGTATCTCGAAATTCTTGGGTAAGATATAAAATCATTTTTTAACCGACGTTGTCCTCGGCGTCGTGTCCTGGTTTCTTAAACTCCCTATTAAGTCACGCTAGACATGCTATCTGCCCTTACATACATACAGTCTAATTGTACACATTTGTAACAGCTTTCATGGGTTGGAAAACTGCCCACGCATTTTTATGTTATATTTTAAGATCGCCGATCAAGGAAGGTTACGGCTCAAGCGGCAAAAAGAATAATTGGCAACGCAGGATTTTTTGTCCCTCTGGTTAATTCTCAAGGAATATAAATACGACCAATTACTTTCGGACTTCATTATTGACAGTTACAATATTGGTTTTCCCAAGGGAGGCCAGCCCATGTTGAGACGAAGAAACAAAACGTAATTTGGCTTTGCAAGAGCTTTCCTGTCCATCTGGCTACTTCTCAACAAATGACAAAGACCACATTTTTAACTACAGCGTTAACACTAGCCGCTTGACGTCACATAAGTTTTACCCACGCGTTACCCGGTGTGTTACATTAATTTGTATTTTTTTTTTTCTACTTTCGTTCTTCATAATATATCATAAAGAGATTTCCTTTTTAAAATGAAAATAACAAATTCACACATGCATGTGACCAGCTTTCACACCCGAAACTTCAAGAATAGCTTTAAGATTCTTGAAAAAAATCGAGTAAGCAATTGACCATAAAATTTGTGTTTTTTTTTTTTTATTGAGAGCAAAAATCAATCGGAATTCATTTAACAATAAACACAATTATGTCAACTCCATTTGAATCAGTTTGGTAAGAGAAATTCGGACTCGATAATGGTAGTTCTTGCGATAGCAACAAATTCATCACTATTCATGCGAGCACGGTTTTCTGACATTGTAGATAAAAATAATACATAATAATAATAGTTTGCTTTCCCGATTGTTTTCTCTTATGATTAATTAATTTACAACAAGAGGGGGGAGAGGGGAGGGGGGAGGAACGATGCCATCTCTTCAGAGGTTTTTTTTCTGAATTTTGAAAAGAAAATTTTCTCTGTGATGCTGAAACTCTCTGTGGCTATTCATTAGTCCCTCCCCGAAATATTCATGTGTCAAATGTTTCTCGCGTCATCTAGCATTGCCATAGCAACCGTACTTTGACATGCAGGGCGGCCAAAGTTCGTTTCTTTTGACAGAATTCCGTTTCATCGAGGAATTATTAATTTTTACATTCCATCATCATTTTGGATTTATTTTCTACAAATGTTCGTTATCAGTTTCTTTTTTTCTCTCTTTTTTTTTTCTTTTTTGCAGTTGGGAAAATATAAGGGACCATGTGACACAATATTATTTCTTGAACAACAAAAGGTATTTCATTTTCGTATTATAAATAAACAAATAAATAAATTGCAATATTTAGAGAGAAAGTAACGTTAGCCTTAGCCCTAGCTCCTTCCTGGTCGAATTTCAAGACGTTGCTTTTTGTGGAGGAAGGAAAACCGGGGAACCTGGACAAAACCCTCGAAGCAAGGCGAGAACCAACAACAAACTCAACCCACATATGACATCGGGCCGGAATCGAACCCGGGTCACATTGGTGAAAGCCGCTAAGAGGCGAGAGCTCTCGCCCTGTATTATTTTGTATTGTTTCAACAACGATAAGAAATTCAAGGGATGAACTCATCAACAAATATTTTATTGCACTTGAGTCTGCGGTCAAAGATTCCTTTGTTTAAAAAGGCATGCAAACGAGGCGGCTGTCTTGCCGCCCACTCCGTTTGGTTTCGTTCTCTCGTTTTTGCCTGTGCCTCGTTGAGTTTGGACTGTTTGTTTTGGACTGATTTATTGTTGTTGTTTTTGGTCTTGGTTTGTTTTAGTTGCATATTGGTGGCGAACCTATTCTTATAGGATTAGTCTGTTGACAGGTGCCCCTCTTTTGGGTTCACCTTTCGCCGTTGCTCTGGAACTGTGTATGTTTGTTCTGTTGTCCGATGTTTTTGCCTGTTCGTTCCTCGTTTGTTTGTTCCTATGTTTTTTGTTTGTAGGGGCGGGGTTCGATCCCTCGTTGAGTTTGACGTGCTGGTGCACCCCCGTTTTTTTGGCGAACCGTTGTTGCGTGGCGGACTAGTCTTGTTGACTGGAAGGCATTGCACTCTCCCTTTTTTAGGGAAGCCTGACCATTCGCCTTAAAACACAAAAACTTATTAATTATGCATACTCGAAAATAAAACGAAAGTGGCAAACTTGCGTGCATAATTAAGTTCGGGGTCAAATGGAAATCAACGAGCGCATTAGACGAAAGTCAAACCTGCAGCATTCCAAAAGACTAACAACACAATCTTGCCAATGCGAGAATAACGAGAATAAGCCTCACTTAAAATCTGGTTTTAAAGCTAGGCTAACTCATAAGCATATAAAGCACAGAAGGTAGGCGGCATATAAAGCATATAACGTAGTTGGTCGCAATGACTGAGGTGCTGCTAAGCAGCGCTAGCACCTTTTGTTAGAATATTTTCGGCCTTGAAGGCGTTACTACGAGCCATAACAACGTTTGCCCAGGAGGCAGGTCAGCGTATGTCACTTGTGATGATTTCTCGAAGTAATTGTCAAGTTGGACAGCAAAACAAGCTAGTTAAAGCAGTTTAAAGCCGTTTAACGACATCATGGCAATGGTTCGCCTTCTGAAACACATCAAAGGCATTCAAGCGCACCGGCTGTTTGTATTGATTTCAATTTCTGCGTGCATCACTGTGTTCATTGTGTACCGGAATACAACATTTATTCCCGTTTTAAGGTTAGTACTCAAGACCAGCATTTAACTATTTAACTTGACTCCTGACTCTCATTCAAACAATGAGTCAATGCGTTACTGGTCAGATTGTCCATCGGTTTATATTCTAAATAAGATTTGAGTGGTTCACTGTAAGCCAGAATAACGTTCTAGATATAACTGACCCTTATTTTTCTTTTGATGAATCATCTTCTCTACCGATTTTCTACGTTTAGCGAAAAAATGAAGAAAATTTAACCATTCGAAGTTACAATTTTTTGTAAAATTAAATGTATCATCGAATTCCGTTCTTTTAAGGTTCGTTTATCTGTGCGGTGGTTTCAAATACCTCTTGAAGGGTTACGTTTTGTGAAAATGTTGGCAACATTTGGAATTATTTACGCAACAGACCCACTTTTACAAAATATGACGAAGATCGTTTGCCTCCGTTCACTCAACTTCAATATTTTTAACTATAAACCCCTGTGGATTTTTAACTATAAACCCCTGTGGATTTTTAACTATAAACCCCTGTGGATCAAAATCAAAGTAGTTTTCCACAAGCTTTATCTCTGAAACGTAGTCGGTGACCCCCAATTTGTTTTTGTTTTGCATTTCTGGCACAAGTAACTCATTATCTGACTGCAGTAAAAATTAAAAAAAATCTTACTTCAAGTTTGCCTGAACAGTGTTCGGCCTAGAGGCCAGTCAAGTTATTTACGATTAGCTCCAAAGATTTATTAACTCACTGGGCGACATAACATGCCGACTGGCCTCAAGGGTCTGTAAGACGTGGCAACCCACTAAATTAATATGCTAAAGGGAGTACAAACATGTTCATATCCTGTAACTTGTAAGTTGTCTTGTGAAAACATGGTTAATACAATGTTAACAAATTCAGATCTGACATGGCGCAGACCCTCTGTTGTTTTGTAAAGTTAGAAAGCACTCACATATTGTTATATGTGTTGGTTTGATCACCCATTGCATGTACTCTTTGTGGTTTCATTATTGTGCATGCATCAATTTTGTGAAAAAATTTAGTGTTGCCAGTAACCTATTTACGTTGTCGTGTAGTTGCATTCAGGAAAAGAATGGAACATTTTAAGGAATAATATGGTACCAAAACAAAAAAATAAATATATGAGAGCAAATGTCTGAAATAAGGAGTCTACAGTTTTAGAGGGGTGCTCAAAACGACAGATTAATTTTGAAGCAATTATGCAAATTATTTGTCATGTTTTGATAATCCTCCGTAGGAAAAAAGATGGCGACTAGTACATTTACCCATAGTTCTTAGCCCACAAAAACCTTAACAACGTTCATAAAAACGTGCAGAAACGTAAAATCTTCAAAACTAAGCTACTCAATGTCCTTAGTACAGGGACAAATATTGTAAAAATTTGGCTTTCTTTGTGCCCTGTAGGCTCTGTTAGGTTCGCAAGGCATTTTGGTAAAATGTACAGCCGCCATCTGTTTTCCTGCGGTGGATTACCGTCGCTTTCAAGTTTTCAGACGCGCGTATATGAATTGACAGTTCTTTCAGATGGATAAAAGAGCGAATGCTCTAAACAATATAACGTGGTCCATAATGAGAAAACAAACCAACAAGAGTTTTTTTTCCTTTGGTTTTCCGTTAAATTTAGTTTTACTTCAAATAAAGCGATATGTTTTATTCGTTCCCTCTGCAATCAGTGCATCACGAGTGTTTTAATTCGACGAGGGTTTGAGTTAGAAGGGCACATTGAGATGAATTTTCTTTGCAATTTAAAGTAACAAAATTAGGTCTTCACAATTTAGGGAGGAAAATTCATATTTTGGCGAAACAAAAAGCAGGACTCCGCGTTTTAATTAACAAATAAAGAAGCCTCGACTGTGCTCTGTTCTGTTGTAAAGCACTTAGGAAGCGGTAGAGCACGAAAGAAGTGTAGGGGAAAACACGAGACGTAGTCGAGTGTTTTTCCCTACTTCTTGAGTGCTCTACCGCTTCCTAAGTGCTTTACAACAGAACAGAGCACAGTCGAGACTTCTTTATTTGTTTTATGATGAAGAATCCGATAATTTCCTCACGAATTTGGCTGAATTTTTTCAAACCAAACTTTATTTTCCAAACGAGCAAAAGTGGCGTCAGCCGTGAACTGTTCTCCGATAAAGCACGCTAAAATAAGCCAATCAGAATCCTTGTTAGAATTGTTTAAATAATTTGATTGGCTAACGAAGCGAC